>NC_089787.1:26820623-26908123 GCF_040412425.1 Macrobrachium rosenbergii | reverse complement strand
AGAGAGAGAGAGAGAGAGAGAGAGAGAGAGAGAGAGAGAGAGAGAGAGAATTCATAGACCATATTATTGCCGTTGGCGTTTGACTAATTAAGTTCTCTCTCAATTAAGAGCCCTCTATTGGCTTTGACAAGTTACGTAAACGTGTAACGATGCTTTCCAATATTTCAAATTAATAGCAGTGGTCGTAATTGGTCGGTCAGAGGAGAATTATTATGTTTTGGGCTTTAACAAACAAATGGTCACGTACCGCGCGATTTTAGCGAATTTCCGAAAAAGTTAAATACTTTTTCGTTCAGTTTTTTGTATAGATTTTAAGTTCTATATATATATATATATATATATATATATATATATATATATATATATATATATATATATATATATGTATGTATTTATATATATATTGCCAGAAATGGATCTTTGAATGTTTCAAGAAGTCGTGTAAGATTCTCAGAAATAAGTTTTTGATTTTTCTAAATCTTTACTTTTTCATATAAAGCAGAACATTCGTATGATGCCTATAATTGTGAAGTGTTTTGAAAGACAAATGAACTCGTGGTATTAATTTATCTTTTAGGCAGCACAAGTTATGAAAGATATATTTCGTACTTTGTTTAGAGAATTCTTCAGAGCAAACAATTCAAGCATGGGGTTTTGGAAGCCCTCAGCTAACCCCACCAATTATTATACTATCATTGTAGGTTTTATCGATCTCCGGACTCTCTTAAACAAGCGAGTCGAATCCCAGCGTTGTAAATTTGTATAAACTACCCTAATTAACGTGTCCTTAATTACGAAAGCGAATTTTATGGGTCTAAAGTTCCTCCCCCTAAGACAGACAGCTAAATGATGGCGTGTCGGGAGCCATTTAAGAACCTCCGGTAGATGGGGTTCAGATCATTCGTCTTTCGCTGCCCCCTGGCTCTGCAGTCTGAGATGATAATGGTGATAACGGTGATGATGATGATAGTAATGGTGATGATGATAATGGTTGCGACGGTGTTGGATCGATAGTACACCGCAGAACTAGATTTTAGCAGGTCATCAATATTTTCCGTAGACTTCCGCCTGGTTTCCCAAACCGTCTAGGTCTAGGCTATGATTTTGGTGGCTTTTGAATTTTTGATATAATTTGCTCGTTTTCTCTTGGGGAAACTGGTGGCTTATTATGATCCAGATAATTTATACTTTACTGACTTAGAATGATTGTGAATTTAGTGAATTAAGGTTGGGTTTAGTGTACTGGAATATAATGAAAGGCTAAGATAGGTATGTCAAATGAGTGGCCTAATTGCAGTGGCATTCACGTCATCCGTATTTAGAGGCAATGATGATGATGTTGGGTAAGAATTACGACTTAGACCAGCATTCTCTATATTAAGGCTTCCAAAGCTATAAATTGTATTGATAATTAACAGTTAGTCCTTTTATTTTGGTTACATTTACTCATAATTTAAGCTAGCAAATTTTTTCCCACTTATAAACGTATTTTTCATGCTTGCAAAACCTTTAAAAACCTGTTTCTTATATGCAATTTGTTGTCTAAATGGGGTGCCTTTTCAGCTTTGCATTTACTAAGTGGATATTTTGCTCTTATCATTGAGCTGCACTGAAGAAATTATATTCAGAATTGTTCAGTAAAGCGAATAACTTTGATTCTGGTCAATATTTGAATGGATCACCACCAAAAATACCAAATTCCATTGACACGTGAGTTCCGTAGGCGTGGTAATGAGTCTAAACATATCATCCCAAACTCTCAGTGTTACAGAAATTTCAAAAAGTCTAAACTAACAACATGAGCTTTAAAAGACATGACATATTACCCCCTGTATTACCGAGCCTCCAGACTATTAGGATATTCGTAGAGACTAGTACTAACAAATGACTCGCTTCAGTCAGTCATGTTGATGATTGGGCTAACCTCATTTTCGAAGAGTTGCTTGACGGAGTGGACTAGTCATGGAATTGACGGAGGGAAAATTCTGTTCCCTTTCTCAAAAGCTCGAGGTGGAGGCGTGTAAGTGTGAGTGTGTAGGTGTAGGAGAGAGTGTGAAGGAGAGAGAGAGAGAGTCAGTAGTAATTTGTTAAATGATTTTTCCAACCAGTACAGTCTCATGACCTGATCGATTAATCTCGAGACCAGCAGATTAAAATAGTGTAGTTTCTTCTTCCAAAGTTCTGAGAGAGAGAGAGAGAGAGAGAGAGAGAGAGAGAGAGAGAGAGAGAGAGAGAGAGAGAGAGAGAGTGGACGTAACGAGAGTAAATGGCTGCACTGGACTCGCCCTTGACTTAGAGATGTTTACAACAGAACAAGGAGATTTCAAGGATTAGATACAGCTTAAGACTGCAGACTTTCCTTGCTGCTGCGTGTGTCCTTCCTTCTCCCTCCCCCCCCTCAACCCCCCTGCACCTCTCTCTCTCTCTCTCTCTCTCTCTCTCTCTCTCTCTCTCTCTCTCTGAAGGACACGGGGTTCCAATTTTAAAGTGGAATCCTGAAGACTGCAAAATAGTTCTACAAGTTAAGTGACATTGTGAGAAGATTATCCAGTTTTGTTGATTAAAGATGTAGACTCGTGAATACGCCGCTTTAAAATGATTTAAAATGCAAAAGCACCATTTTCAAGATAGGTTTTTTAAAATAAACTTTTCTGCCAAGGGGAAGGCCATCTTGATTGAGCATTTGATGGGGTGCGACCCTCTTGAAAGGGCCTTCCGATCATTTTCCACAGTTTAGAACCTATTCAATTTAAACGTTTTCCTCCAAACGCATTCGTTTCTCCATTTTATTTCATCCTTTTACGCCCAGCGTTGTCGATAATCATCTTAATATTACACCAACATCAGAGCTCCTCGAATACCTTATCTTCTTCTTCTTCCAAAACACATCATCGGGTGACACCTTTCAGTGCTACTTTAGCGCCATCTTCCGCACCACTTTTCGCGCCATCTTCCGTGCTACTTTTCGCGCCATCTTCCGTGTTATGTTGTTGAAGGTTAAGCCAGCAAAATGCCGGCACGGGCTCTTGCTCCCAGAGCAGCCCGTAAACAGTCTTCCGCGCAACTTCTCGCGTCATCTTCCGTGCTATTGTTAGCCCCACCTTTCCGCGCCATCTTTCTCGCCACTTTTCGCGCCATCTGCCTTGCTACCTTTCGCGCCATCTTCCGTGCTACTTTTCGCGCCATGTGCCCTTAAAAGCCAGTGTTCATTTGCCCGCTATCACCTTTTTAGTGTGTCTCTTTATGGCGGACTTTCGCCCTCGTGTTGACCCATTCGCTGTTTATAGTACCCATGAAGTGGTCGAGAATACCCCCCACAGGAGAGGGTATCCGAGCCTAAAGCATCGAAAGCATTTCCAGCGCGCGCGAACGCTTAGTTTGTATGCATGATCACGCTCCAAGTGGCTATTCCAGGGTGCATGCATTCTCCCGCTTGTTTACTCTGAATGCAGGCGCATGCGCGGTTCTGATGCTCGCGAGTGTAACGATATTGAATAGAGAGAATGTTATATTTGCGTAAATAAGAGATAGGAGAACCAGTGTATATAGAACGAGCGATGATGCGTTGCAAAAACATATGACGTTATATACAAGTTGCTAATTCAGCGTCCCATTTATTTTTGTATGAGTTCCGTGTAATTTCTTTAATGCACTCAGCACATTTTAATGTGAAGTCATGAGGTCTGTTGCAGTTTGGTTGCACGAAGATATATGATGGAAGTTTCTGTTGCCCGTTGCTTGCAAAGTAATTAGTCTTACATTTTCATTAAATTCTTGCTCTTTAGTGCATAAATTCATATAGCTGACCGTGCGGTGTGAATCTATAATAATATATATTATTATAATAGATTGTTTATTGATATTTGAGTTTATATAATTCTGTCAAAATTAATTAGGTTCTTATGTCTTCAGCTCAGCGTAAGATGCCTAAGAGCTGCTGAAATATGTATAAATGTACACGTGTTTTGAAACTGATTAGGTGTGGTTTGATAAAACTTTAAATATACATGGAATCACCCTGTTTAAATTGCGAGGTGATATGTTCTGAAATACAGAAATGATCTGAAGTATTACAACAATACGTTTTTGATATATGAGATAAGCGTAGATTTTTTTTTATTTGCGTTTTTTGCTTAGACAATAATTGTAGGTTGAAACTTTGTAGTCTTTTATATACGTAAACTTGCAGAATAAATTATGATTACGTATTTTTTATTTATGATTGAGAGAACAGAAGTAATTTTTTTTTACTGGGAGCTTTATTTAAATAAAAACTTAGCACAGAAGGTAATTATCTAGCATCGAAAATATACCTAATTATGCTTATTAGCATCGAAAATAAACCTTGTTACACTTTTTAGTGCATTCTCTAATTTACTCAGTGAAAGTATAAAAGTAAAACATGCGCCGAAGTTTCTTCGGCGCAATCGAGTTTTCTGTACAGCTTATAATCTAGACCATCGAAAACAGATCTATCTTTCGGTGGTCTCGGTATAATGCTTTAGCAGCCGCGGCCCTTGAAACTTTAACCACGGCCCGGTGGTGGCCTACCCAATATCGTTGCTAGAAGCACGATTTTGGCTAACTTTAACCTTAAATAAAATTAAAACTACTGAGGCTAGAGGGCTGCAAATTGGTATGTTTGATGATTGTAGGGTAGATGATCAACACATCAATTAGCAGCCCTCTAGCCTCAGAAGTTTGCAAGATCTGAGGGCGGACAGAAAAATGTGCTGGCAGAAAAAAGTGCGGACAGAATAAAGCGCGGACAGAATACAGTGCGGACGGACAGAAAAAGCCACCACAATAGTTTTCTTTTACAGAAAACTAAACTCCCAAAATCCGGGGAACATGTAAGCCTCTTGTACAGAATTACAAGTTAAAACCCGCTGTCATAAGAGATTAGAGTTGGTCATTAGAGACGGGGGCTGCTTTTGGAAAGCTATTCAGTAGATCTTAATTTATTCTTTGAGTATTTATACACTTTTGTTAATGACTTACATAAGTAATAAATTCATGTATCCATTGTACTTTGTGAATTATGGGAAAATTTTTAAATGCTCAAAATTTACTTAGGAATTCAAATTTGTATTGTTTTTACTTAGAAATTCAAATTTGTATTATTTTTAGAAATTCAAATTTGTATTGTTTTTTAGAAATTCAAATTTGTATTACTTTTCAGCTGGGCTTTGATATTCACAGTTTGTAGTTTTGCATGAGTCAGTGACTTACTTAAGCAAGAAATGCATAAACCACATTACATATTTTATATTTAAAAGGGTAATTTTAAATGTAAAAAAATTACATTAAAATCCAAATTTTAACTTTTTTGTCAATTGGTTCTTGGCGTTTACGGTCTAGTTTTATATGAGTTAGTGACTTACTTGAGCAATAATTTCATTAAGCCATTAGACTTTGTATATTACGGGGTAATTTTAAATGCCCAAACAAACAAAATCCCAATTTTAATATTTTATCACCTGGCATAATAAAACTGAGGGCATTATCGTCAATCTTCTTCAAACACACTTCAGACACCTGAAATTTCATGCTGGAAGGAGCACGCAGCGCTCGTGAAGAATTTCATTCATTCATGAACTTAATGCTGAAAGCACTAGTTCCCCAAAAAAAAAAAAAAAAAGAGAGAGAATTAATAGAAAGATTTATGACTTCTAAAACAATAACACGGGGGAGATGGGAGAGAGAGAGAGAGAGAGAGAGAGAGAGAGAGAGAGAGAGAGAGAGAGAGAGAGAGAGAGAGAGAATTTAAGAGAGAGCTTCATAAGAGAGTCTAAAATCTTGTATGACTTTACATAAAATGTTTCAAAATCTTGTATAAACTTTGTCACTTCTTAAACAATACATAAATATATTATAATAGAGAGAGAGAGAGAGAGAGAGAGAATTTAAGAAAGCTTTATATATATATATCTAAAACTACAAATATATATATATATAGATATGACATAGAGAGAAATTTAATATATATATATATATATATATATATATATATATATATATATATATATATATATATATATATATAGAGAGAGAGAGAGAGAGAGAGAGAGAGAGAGAGAGAGAGAGAGAGAGAGATCCTCGTATGCAAGGCTGACCATGTTGAAGGTGCGAGACTTAGCGCTTAACAAGGAAATTCACACGCATCTTGGAAACCCAATGCCCAGGCGGAAGATGCAAGGCCGTTAAGAGAACACGGGGTCTTACATGGAGGTGTTTATGAGGCTCTCTCTCTCTCTCTCTCTCTCTCTCTCTCTCTCTCTCTCTCTCTCGGTAAGTATTCATGTGTTGTATTGGGAGTGGTGCAAGATTTTAAGACTTTCTCTCAATACTCCCGTGTTGCTTTAGAAGTCAAGAGGCTGTCTATTAAATTCTCTCTCTCTCTCTCTCTCTCTCTCTCTCTCTCTCTCTCTCTCTCTCTCTCTCTCTCTCTCTCTTCCCAATACTATTCTTTTATTGTTTTAGAAGTCATGAATCTTTCTATTAAATCTCTCTCTCTCTCTCTCTTTCTTTTCAAATATTCCTCTATTGTCATGAAGCTTTCTATTAGGTCTCTCTCTCTCTCTCTCTCTCTCTCTCTCTCTCTCTCTCTCTCTCTCTCTCTCTCTCTCTAAATTCATGTGTTGTATTTGCAAGATTTTAAGACTTTTCTCTCAATACTCCCCGTGTTCATTGAAGTCAAGAGGCTTTCTATTAAATTCTCTCTCTCTCTCTCTCTCTCTCTCTCTCTCTCTCTCTCTCTCTCTCTCTCTCTCTCTCTCTCTCTCTCTCAAATAATACTATTCTTTTATTGTTTTAGAAGTCATGAATCTTTCTATTAAATCTCTCTCTCTCTCTCTTTCTTTTCAAATATTCCTCTATTGTCATGAAGCTTTCTATTAGGTCTCTCTCTCTCTCTCTCTCTCTCTCTCTCTCTCTCTCTCTCTCTCTCTCTCTCTCTAAATACTCTTCTATTATTGTTTTAGAAGTCATGAGGATTTCTATTAAATCTCTCTCTCTCTCTCTCTCTCTCTCTCTCTCTCTCTCTCTCTCTCTCTCTCTCTCTCTCTCTCTCTCTCTTCAAATAATCCTCTATTACTGGTAAGTCATGAAGCTCTCTCTCTCTCTCTCTCTCTCTCTCTCTCTCTCTCTCTCTCTCTCTCTCTCTCTCTCTCTCTCTCTCAAGGTCACTACCTAGCTACATGTCTCCGTTCATCAAGGTCACTACCTGTACTGATCTACAACGCTTACTATAACCTTCCGGTTTCAAAACGACGAGCCTAATTGTCAATCATTTTCCGTAAGCCCCACCCCCGTCGGCCTCTAGATGAAAAACTAGGGGACTCTAGGACGCTCTTTTTCCGCTATTGATCTCTCGTCCATTGCAACGGGGGAGGTGCAGTGATTGGCGGAGAATTGCTGTGGATTGCTTACCGTTGAGAGGCATTTGGGACTTGCAGGAAAGAGAGCAGACAGCAAGAGAGAGAGAGAGAGAGAGAGAGAGAGAGAGAGAGATTAGTAATGTCATGTCTGACTTGGATCATTACGAAACTTTTACTTTTTTTTTTTATTTATTTTTGCTTTTTTTTCTGTGACCTTTTGCTGCTTGCTACTGATTGCGAAGGTTTGTTGCAGTTGTCTTGAACGCTTGTTTTGAGGGGAGGTGAAGGGGGAGGTGCCTCCCCCTCATTTATCCGGGCTTGGGACAGGCTTGAGTGTATACATTCCTATACATTCCAAGAGAAGATTAAAACATCAGGAAAATTAATCTAAATTTTGGAAGGTCTGGTAAACATTTATATATATATATATATATATATATATATATATATATATATATATATATATATATATATATATATATATATATATATATATATATATATATATGTGTATATATATTGCATTTAATCAACGGGTCAAAACCAAAAAAAAAAGATATCAGATGGGGAAAAATGGAAAGTATTTTACCAAAATAAAATTCAGAACGTTCCCAGGTTTTGTTCTATCGATGAAAGTATATGAACGCATGCAAATGTTAGGATGTCGTATTGATATTCAATAACTGTATGAATAAACGATAAACGAACATGCTGGAATCATGCTCTTTTAATTGAATATAGAATTGAGTCCAAAGGCCACGCACTGGGACCAATGAGGTCATTCAGCGCGGAAACGGAAATTGACAGTAGAGGTTTGAAAGGTGTAACAGGAGGAAAACCTCAAAGCAGTTGCACTATGAATCAATTGTTAGGAGAGGGTGGAAAGTAAGATGGAAGAAAGAGAATATCAAAGGAGGTACAGTAAAAGAAACGAAAGGGGTTGCAACTAGGTGCTGAAGGCACGTTGCAAAGAACCTTAAGTAATGCCTACAGTGCACCGCATTAGGTGCAATGACGGCACTACTCCCTACGAGGTGTAACTCTCTTTTAACTCCCAACTCAACCACATATTTATGAAACTTCGTCTGATCCACTTTAAAAAAATTTTGTTTTAAAAGAAACCTCATAACTACGAAGATTCTCATTCACTTAAAAATTATTCAATATCTTCAATAGTTCTTGAGATTCCTGGACTATGTCCCGCGTCTTAGAGCGCCACCGGGCGTGGCGGAATCCCAGGGCTTTGTATTTATCGATCGGAGTTTCTTCTTACGAGGCCAAAGGCTTCTTACAAATCCTGGAGTAAGCATTGGTTATCGGCTATTTATTGAAGGCCTTCTGGCTACGATTTTGCCGTGGGGTCATGCAGTCCGGTGATGTGGAGGAGGAGTAGTGGAGGGGGTAGGGAGTAAGTGGGTGTATTGAGTGGAGTGGGGATTATTAGGGAGAGGAGAATTTGTCGAGAGTGAGGAAGAATTAATTTGAAGTTAAGGGGTACAGAGGGAAAGAGAAAATGGTTTTGAAGTTGGATGATGCAGAGGGAGAGAGGAATTTACTTTGAAGTTAGAGGGTGCAGAGGAAGAGAAAAATTTAGTTGAAGTTAGAGGGTGCAGAGGAAGAGAAAAATTTAGTTGAAGTTTGCAGAGGAAGAGAAAAATTTTTTGAAGTTAGAGGGTACAGAGGAAGAGACAAAATTAATTTGAAGTTAGAGGGTACAGAGGAAGAGACAAAATTTATTTGAAGTTAGAGGGTACAGAGGGAAGAGACAAAATTTATTTGAAGTTAGAGGGTACAGAGGAAGAGAAAAATAATTTTTAAGTGAGAGGATACAGAGGAAGACAGAAAGTGATTTTGAAGTGAGAGGGCACAGAGGAAGAGACAAAATTAATTTGAAGTTAGAGAGTACAGATGAAGAGACAAAATGATTTTGAGGTTTGAGGGGACAGAGGAAGAGAAAAATTTATTTGAAGTTAGAGGGTACAGAGGAAGAGAAAGAACTGAACTGGCTGAAGGAGAGGCACAGGATTGGTTAGAATAGGTAGTAGGTGCTTTGAAAGGAGACTGGGAAATAGGTGAATTGGTAGGAAGAAGTTAATGTAGGGTGTTAAGGGTTAAAATGTGGCTTGATTGAAAATTAGTTACTGACATTTTTTATCACCTTTCCTCTTTTGGGTCCTTTTGGGATTCAACTGAACGTTTTAAGAAAAAATAAACTAAACAACTTAGACGAAATAGAAAAGGGGACAGACAAAATTAAAACGGAAGCTTCTCCGAAAAGTGATGAATATAGAGAAAAGATGAGTAAAATGAAAAGCAGAACAAGTTAATAAATAAATAACTTTTATATTACATTTCAGCCTCTTTTCAACTTGCAAATGTCAATGTGAACAGTAAAGCTGTGGTTAAGACCTTGCGTGGGTTTAGTGAAAGTATTAAAGAGAAGGATTGATTGAAAGCAGAACAGGCTGACTGGCTAAACATGAAGTAAATTGGCGTAAAAAGGCAATAGTATGGATTGCTTGAAAGGTCGGGTGGGGCTGGGTGTGGGTAGAAAGGTCAAAATGGGTCTTGGTTGATGTCAGTTCATATCAAGAAAGGAAGGTTCAGTTAACGGTGTCAAGAAGGAGATTGGCTGAAGGGGGAAGTAAATTGGTTGAAGAAGGAATTAAATTGGTTGAAGGAGGAAGGAGATTGATTGAAGAAGGAATGAAATTGGGTCGAAGAAAGAAGTAAATTGGTTGAAGAAGGAAGTAAATTGGTTGAAGTAGGAAGTAAATTGGTTGAAAAAGGAATGAAATTGGTTGAAGAAGAGAATGAAATTGGTTGAAAAAGGGAGTAAATGGGTTGAAGTAGGAAGTAAATTGGTTGAAGAAAGAAGTAAATTGGTTGAAGAAGGAAGTAAATGGGTTGAAGTAGGAAGTAAATTGGTTGAAAAAGGAATGAAATTGGTTGAAGAAGGGAAGGAGATTGGTTGAAGAAGGAAGGAAATTGGTTGATGAAGGAATGAAATTGGTTGAAAAAGGAAGTAAATGGGTTGAAGAAGGAAGTAAATTGGTTGAAGTAGGAAGTAAATTGGTTGAAGAAGGGAGCAAACTGGTTGAAAAAGGAAGAAGATTGGTGAAGAAATAAGTAAATTGGTAATTGGCAAAAAAGGGGGGGCAGTAGGTCTGACTGGTTGATGGTGAAGGTAAGTGGAAGTGTACAATGATGGGCGTTGGTTGATGTCATGCCATAAAGGAGGAGGCAAAGTATAGTGAGGAGGTGGGAAGAGGGGGGAGTGGAGGGGGAGGGGATTGGAGGGAGGAGACCAATAGGCTGAGGAGGAGGAGGAGGAGGAGAAGGAGGAGGGGGAGGTGAGATATATAACTGCAGAGCCATCAATGCACCAGCTGAATTGCAGGAGAAAGAGAGAGAGAGAGAGAGAGAGAGAGAGAGAGAGAGAGAGAGAGAAAGGTTTAGCTGATCAATGATGACAACAGCTATTCCCTTCAAATCACACAGGTTCTTTTTTTTTTCCTCAATGGAGAGAAACATTTTGGTTGTGGATGATAATGATACTTCGATTAGTAAATGGTACTGATAATACTTAGTCAGGTTGTTGCTTACTGATTGTTTATTTTAATAAAAATTTGGAAAGAACTCTTTAAATTCTTAAGAGGAATTATAACGAATAATTGATTTATTTTCCGTTTTAAAATGTGAAAAAACGAATATGCAAATTACCTGCTGAATATGATTTGAATGTTTCCACGGGGCTTTATTCGTCTGTCTAGACGTTCATTCATCCAAAGGTGTATGCTAAGCCTGGATCTCTCTCCCCCTCCCCTCTCCCCACCCCTCCCTCCCTCTCCCCTCACCCAAACCCCTCCCCCTCTCTCCATTCACCCACACACACGTCATTCAGCAGCGCGCGTGCGCTCCCACCCGCTTACCCACCTCGCGCGCTAACATACCCCGCGGTAATACCGTCACGCCCACCTCACGCCCACCTCACGCCCACATACACAGTTCAGTTAGTGCATGAATGAAGGAAAGTGAATAAAAATGAATACACTGACTCACACTGTGTAAGTCGGTGCTTGGGCCACTGTCTGTGAAACTGGTGAAATTTGCAATTCCAGAGATCCTTAACATTGCTTGCAATAACACTCATGCATAAATGCAGGCGCGTTATGAATTACGGTTATAATTAGGAAAGCTGGTGTAATTTAGATGTGGAATTAATGAGCGGCCTGTGAGAGAGGTGGGAAATTACTTTGGGTGGGGTTAATTTCTGGTTGAGAGGCGCCAAAGTGTACTTGGTATGTGTAGAAGGTTCGGTCGGGTATGCGTATGTATATACATATATACAGTATACATAATATATATAAGTATATATATAATATATATTATCTAATGATATGTATATATATATATATATATATATATATATATATATATATATATATATATATATATATATATATATATATATATATATATATAATGTATGTATACACACACACGTTAGATGGTAGTGTGGAAATCACCAGATTGTCGGGAGGGCCCGCATCCCCATCCCGTTTTCTCATTTCGCAGATACTTTGAAAGTGCCCGAGTATGAAGCAAAAGAGAAGAAATGGAGCTGTCTAAGGTCTGTTGCAAGTTCTCGCAGCCACCGAGTTTTTTCCACAAAACAGGAAAACTATAGTATTCTTTGGAAGCTTGAATTTCAAGCCAGTGGCCAGTGTGGGCTTGTTCCATATAAATGAGGTTCATTTTCTGAATAATAATAATAATAATAATAATAATAATAATAATAATAATAATAATAATAGTTTTCGTAACATATAACCCTACTAATTTTACAGGCCATTGGGGCCACTATGAGTTTATTAATATGAGAGACTGGGATTGATATCATAAAATATCAATATTGGGAAAAATCGGAAATTAAATGCCTGGAAATTAAAATAATATGGTAGACCCATCCGCTTTTATTTTTTTATTTGTATGCAATTTTATGCTTATGTTTTGTAGTTTTCAGTAATCATGTTAAATACAAAGTATTTTGTATTTTTGCTGTTAAATACAGAGGCCATAGGTCAGTGACCTTACTGTAGCCTTGAATGACAAAAAGCTAGCTGAGGAATGCTATAATTGTCGTCAAATAAAAGGTTCGAAATGAATGCATTAGTATTTAAGGTCAAGTAAATCAAATTTTTGCCTTTTTCTTGAGATTTTGACTTTTACGTATTTTTGCGTTTTTCGTAATATTTTTAAATTTATTTTTACCCTTGTACATAATATTTTAAGATTTATTTTGACCTTTTACATAATATTCTGAAATGCATTTTTTTCCATAATATTTTTCAATGTACTTTTGCCTTTTTCAAAATGTTTTGAATTGTATTTTTACCCTTTTCATAATATTTTTGAAATTTATTTTTACATTTTACATAATATTTTGAATTCATTTTCATTTCGTCATAATATTTTTCATTGTATTTTTGGCTTTTTCATAATATTTTGAATTGTATTTTTACCCCTTTCCTAATATTTTGAAATGTATTGTTATCTTTTTAACAATATTTGGAAACGCATTGGCACCATTTGCATAATATTTTGAAATGGAATTTTACCTTTGTAAATATTTTTACCTACGTTTTACTTATTTATTTAAAACAATACGGTACTGTTCGTAACCATATGCCAAAGATATTTCCATGATTTTATTTAATACATCTTTTTTAGGATAAAAACTCAACTAGATTCGTAATATCCCCCTTCGCTTTCTGCCTAATATCATGCCTTATTGAACTTAGAACATGACCTCCTTCCCTTAGGGCATGACCTTAATAGGCGCTCTTTCTGTCCTTATTAATGTCATATCGACCTCAGAACATGTCTTACAATAAGAAAAACCTCTCATGCAAAAGAAACAGGCAAATGGTATCCTTTATGCCTGCTGTCGTTCACGAATATGTACTTACACATGTCGTGGCACGTGTGGTTGGATCTCTCTCTCTCTCTCTCTCTCTCTCTCTCTCTCTCTCTCTCTCTCTCTCTCTCTCCAAGAAAACCTTACATCTAAATAAAGGCAAATGATATCTTTTTATGTCTGCGTTTGTTCACGAATATGTATGTACACATGCTTGCATGTGTGGTTGGATTCTCTCTCTCTCTCTCTCTCTCTCTCTCTCTCTCTCTCTCTCTCTCTCTCTCTCTCTCGTCCTACGATAAGAAAAGAAACTATACATCCAAATAAAGGCAACCTACTCATGCTTGCATGTGTGGTTGGATTCTCTCTCTCTCTCTCTCTCTCTCTCTCTCTCTCTCTCTCTCTCTCTCTCTCTCTCTCGTCCTACGATAAGAAACTATACATCCAAATAAAGGCAACCTACTCATGCATGCACGTGTGGGTCTCTCTCTCTCTCTCTCTCTCTCTCTCTCTCTCTCTCTCTCTCTCTCTCTCTCTCTCTGCTCCCAAGTGATTAACCTCACCACACGCTTCACCTATCCTTAACCAATTTAATAAAGGAGACGGTAGTAGACAGACAGACGGACAGAAGAGATGTTTCTACTTCAGGGACTGCGTCAGTCAAACGCCTTGCCGCCATTGGTGGTGCGGTAGAATTCGTCCGTTTCATGCGGAGATGTTTTTTTTTTCTACTTTTAAATCTTGTCTGCTTTTATCTCTCGCCACCAACCTTTCCTTGGCCCTACGACTGAATCCCCTAACCCTCCCTAACCCCCCTACTCTCCCCCCACCCCCTCTTCCTTCCCCTAGAAGAAATAAAACCCACCAGACTAGGGCTGTAGTAGATTATCAAGGACGATTCGATTAGTTTTATTTTTACTTTCGAGGCTCTGGGGAATTAAGACGAGTTTAGCTGTTCTTGCAGAGGTGAAACACGTGTATGTATGTTTATGTATGGATGTATATTCTGCTCTCGGTTAATGTCAGTGCATACTTATACATTCATGTATGTGTCGTATGCATGTATATTTCCTTTGCAGTGACTTTTCACTGCAAAGTTTTGAAGTTTAAAGTTCTGTGTAACTTTATAGGAGCCATTTTCGCCCAATTTTCGGACTTTTGGTCTTGATGCTACATCACGCATCCCCAAAGCCCTGTCAATTTCGCATCTGTGAAATAGTGTACACAAATAATCTCCCTACAAGTGATTTGATCTGTAGGTTATTCATTATCCAAAGATATTGGTTTGTATGTTTCATTTCACTTGAAAAACTTAATATGTAGGTTGCACTTCTAAAGAATCTGTTGGGTAGGTACCACTTCACATGACAATTTTACTGTATAGGCACCACCTCTTTATGCCAATATTTCATATATGAGGGATTTTCTTTCATGCAGCTTTTAATAATGTAGGTTTCAGTTCTTACAGACTGTAATATGTAGGTTTTAATTTGCTTGAAGACTTTAATATATAGGTAATTCTGAATCTAGCCTTGATGTTTAGGCTTCCCTTCTGAAGATTAAGATATGGAGGTATCACTTCCCTCGAAGATTCCAAGTCATTTGGAATTGTGATTGATCATTCCAAGTCTTTCGGAATTTATTCCATTTCTTGTAGAATCGTAACCGGTCATTCCTAGTTATGAGGAATTGTATACGGTTGTTACAAGTGATCTGGAATTTAATATTCTCTTGGGTCCTCTTGGAATTGTAATTAATTACTATCGTTCCATGTTTTCTGGAATTCCTGTTGGTCAATCGATGTGTTCTTGATTGTAATATGTCAGTCTAATACTTGTGTTACTGTAAATGACAATTCCAATTTTTTGGAATTGTAATCGATCATTCTAAGTTTTCTAGAACTACTGGAATCATAATCGGTCATTCCAGTCTTCTGGAATTTTAATTCATCATTCCAAGGCTTCTGGAATTTAATTAGACGTGCCAAGTCTTGTGGAATTGAAATCGATCATTCCGAAGTGTTCTGGAATTGCTATGGACCATCTCAAGTTTCTGGAATTGTAATCGATCTTTCCAAGATATCTGGAATTGTAATTTATTTTTCCAGCTCTCCTGGAATATCGATCATTCCAGGCTATCTTGATTTGTAAACTAGTGTTCCAAGTCTTCTGGAATTGTAATTATTATCGATCATTCCAAGTTATGCGGAATTGTAATCTAGTACTCCAAGTCTTCTGGAATTATACTTGAAATCGATCATTCCAAGTCATCGAGGATTCCAGATCTTTTCTGTAGTTGTGTATATATTCATTCATCTGTCTTTTGCTTCTTATGTTATTCGTTGTTTGTAGTTAAATATTTTATCTTTCCGTCTCTTATTTATTTTAAATGAATTTCGTAATCATTACGCCGCTTAGTAGTACTTATTCTAATCTCTGTCTCATTTTAAATCGTTATTGCGTCAGTCGATCTTTGCCTTAGATTTAATATATATATATATATATATATATATATATATATATATATATATATATATATATATATATATATATATATATATATATATATATATATATGCATTTATACTTATATATATATATATATATATATATATATTTATATATACACATATATATGTATATATATATTATATATATATATATATATGTATTTATGTATATATATATGTATTTATATATAATATATGTATATTTATATTTCTATATACATGTATATACATATATGTGTGTGTATGTATACATATACATACACACACACGTGTATATATATAGATCTGTGTAAAGGCCAACGACCGGCCTCCTTACCCTTTGCGAAAGTTATGGCAATCAATGCCGCACCTGGCGCACGGTCAAAATGTGACATTTCGTCGTTATGTACACCCCCTGTTGACGCATATAGGCTCGTGTCTGGCCCCTCCCCTTGACAGAGAGAGAGAGAGAGAGAGAGAGAGAGAGAGAGAGAGAGAGAGAGAGAGAAAGCCGGTCAGGGATCTTGTGTCGGTGTGTATATGTACAGTATGTATGACGTACTGTGTCTTGCATTAGTGTTATATGTATATATATACATATGTATAATATATATAATATATATATGTGTATGTATATATACGTATATATAATATATGTGTACATATATAGATAGATAGATATATTTACATATCACTTTTCCAGTACTATTCTTTGTTTATGCAAAGTTCATTGTGTGTACACACCTGGATACATAATTACATTAACATTTTTAGCCATATTTCTGTAGTATTATCATTTTTTTATTCAACAGATTTTGCAATCGAATCAGGCTGATTCTGACTCTCAGTAAATTTTTACATCTGTCTGAAAATGGCGGCCTAGATAAAAATCATATTCAAATAGTGCTTTGGCAATGAAGTTTATTCCTTCCAAGTTGACTTATTATTTGTTGAATTGAACTGAATATAGAATTTAGGTCAAAAAGGCGAAGCACTGGGACCTATGAGGTTTTTCATAGCTGAAACGGAAATTGACAGTAAAAGGTTTGAAGGTGTAACAGGAGGAAAACCTCGCAGTTTCACCATGAATCAATTGTTAGGAGAGGGTGGAAAGTAAGATGGAAGAAAGAGAATATGAAAGGAGGCAGAGTAAAAGGAACGAAAAGGGTTACAGCTAGGGGCCGAAGGTACGCTGCAGAGAACCTTGAGTAATGCCTACAGTGCACCGCATGAGGTGTACTGACGGCGCTATCTCTCTACGGGGACTTATTATTTGCCCTCGTTAGTACAATTCTCATTACTGGAAAACCATTTGCAGTTGAAATCAAGCCTAGTTTTTCAAGGAAGCAATTCTAACCTTTTTTAGATCTGAAGATACCTGTCTTCGTAAATTTGCATTTGTTTGAGACTCAAATTTGGTGGTTCCTCATTTTTAACGTCTGTTTTTAAGAGTTAATTTTTTGGTCACTTTTTCCTGTGAATTTCTGCTTCTTGCATGAAGCCTGTGTTATTCTGCAGGTATGATTTTGGTTAGTGCTCTCGTGAGATCAATGTCTGCCTCTCTCCAGGCATTGTATTCCAGCTGGTATTTTGTGGAGATTGTGCATTCAAGAGTCATCTGATTTTATGGCTAGATTTATTTCTTGATAAAATGCTTCTTCACCCTTAATGCTTTGGCCTGCAATAGGAATCTCTTTTTTATATCCTTTCATTGATAAATGGAAGATATATATCCTGTGTATGCAACTTTCTCAAGATAAGCCACGACCTATAGCTACGCCGGAGACTCATCAGCATGGCGTCGACCCCCCATTAGACACACTGCACCACTTGTATCTTACATACTCTCCTACCATTCTTGGCGTATAGGTCCTTGTATTGGCCAACTTCAGAATTAGCCAATACAAGGACGTTTTGTTACCTATGCACGCATGACTCTCATATTCACAAATATTAAGCCACAACCATCGTTTACTGTCAAATCCAAGTTATAGTGAATGATTGTGAGCGTTGTTTGTGGCTTAATAAATGTATATATATACATATATGTTATATATACATATATATATTTCAATTTGCACTTGTAAGCTTTAGGAGGAAAATTACCTGTCCAAAATCATCGCATTTGATCCATTAAACTCATTTGTAATCACATTCTATTTTCAAAACCTGAATGTGGGCCTTTATTCTCGAAAAAAAAAGGCCTACATTCACAGAACAGGTAGCGTGGGTAGCTCGCATAGGCCTAGTTTAAAATTAAAAAACCGTTATCAATCTTCCTTTTATGTCGCGAACATCGATTTTGTCCCATTTGGAGAAGGTCCATTCATCGGAGAATAGGCCGGCCAGCGTTAGTGAAGTCCCTGTTATTCAAATATAAATAGGCCCTGTGCACGAAATTCCTGATGAAGTATATTGAACCGGGCCTGTAATCTGCTGGATCCAAGCAACTGCAGCAGTGCCGCAGGCCTCGGGTGTAGGGGGAGGTGGTTGTGGAGGTTTGGGAAGGGGTAGGGGGAAAGGGGAGGGGAAGTCTGGTTGGGTGGGGGAACGTTCCTCCTCCTCCGGTATCTGCAACATCAAGGTGCTTATCACATCCAGAACCCGTAGATCTAATGTTGGCAACGACGAGGACCGGCTAAGGAAAGGAAACTGAACCTTTTTTTTTTATTTCCTCCCCCGAAACTTTTTCATTTTCGCTTGGGAAAGCAAATGGAAAAAACCTCGGCGTGCCTGGCGTTGCATCGCCAATGAGAAAAACCCCTGATGGAATTTGGAAAGTAGACGATTAGAGTGGTGTTGGTTTCCCTTCGCTGTTTCCTGTTTTCTTCTTCTTCTTTTGTGCTCTCGATGTCTTGAGGATAACTGCAGTGACATCAGCAGGAAAACCACCACAGCACCAGGTCAGCCCTCTCAGCAGAGTCCATGGAATCAGGTGGACTTGAATCGTCTTCATTTTATTGATTGCAGAGAGAGAGAGAGAGAGGGAGAGAGAGAGCAACTGCGGTGTGTATAAAGTTCCCACGTGGTGTCTAGCGGTCTAGCCGGTCCTTCCGCTGCCACTCCAGCCATCTACGGACCTCCTCCAACCCTCCCTCCACCTCCGCCATGTCCCCCAACCTATCGGCCTAACTATCCGGTGCCAACGGATTTTCGTACCCCTATCATTCTCTAGCGACCCCGGATATACTATTATTTTATTCGCCATTAAATGCTCCTTTCAGGACAGAATTCGCCACGACCCTCCTTACCCGGTTAATGTAGTTCGTACCGGTTACCCCTATCAGCCGTGTAATCAGGGGTCAATTGCGCATGCGTCAGAACCCGGGTCACCTCCTAAGCTTATCCCCAATACTGTGATAGTGTCAGGTATGTCCGTTTTATGAGTTCAGAGAAACGGGTTTTATATTTGAATATTTGATTAAAATCGCCGAATAAAACAGCAGTTCCTGGGAACGAAATAGTATTTTTAATGTAAGAATTTATTATGCATTGCTGGCACCTGACGACTGACTAAAAATTACTTAAATGACGCAAATGTTTTAGACATTGTTAGCTGTTGTTTCGTTAGTAAAAACAAGAAAAATTTAAAACTAACTTTAACAACACTAATTGAACCAAACTATTTAAAAAAAAAAAGTTATAATGTCATGGCATTTTAATCCTGAAGCCTGCAGCACATTCGCTTTTAGTCCTCCATGAAAAAATAAAAAAAGTGACGACAAACTTCTTCTTCTTCTTCTTCTTCTTCCTCATCCAAGTTTGATTTCTTCCGTTTATTTTTTGCTTTGGAAGTTTTGGCGCGTCCGTAGCCCCGCCCCTTTTTCCCCCTCTTCTCCCCTTTCGTATGCTATGACCTTTTGGCGTCTGACCTGCCGGCTCATGGCAGGAGGGAACGAAGTTCTCTGCATGGAATAATCTCCTTGATTAATGTCTCACATTCCTGCTTTCCCCTCATGGCGGTGGGAGCAAGACCAACCTAGTAGCCGATGACGTCACGGTGACACTGGCAGGTCGGGACTGTTTTCATTTTCTTGTATGTAATGAGATGACAGACTTTCTTATATAAATCACGGCACGAAATTATATATATTTAAGGGGGGGACATCGTTTTCTCCGAATTTCTCACGTGGAAATTTTTTTATGGACGTGGGCTGAACGTGAATAAGTTCCCGAATCCTTATAGTCTCACACCAATAGAAAACGACAGAAAGTCGGCGACCTGGTGTCAATAAACTTCTGCTGGCCGGCCGGTGGATGATTTAAAAGCTTTGCTTACGTCATTGCCATAATAAGAGCCGATTTGGGAGAAACATGACCAGAGGTATAATTCCCAAGGACCTCCCAGGAGAGAGAGAGAGGCTAAAAGCACTAAGGTCGGTCTATTCATTCACTTTCACTTTCCAGCTCATCGTGAGGTGGGGCCAATATTTGAACGATACGCCTTATGGTTCTGATTTTTTTTTTTTTTTTTTTTAGCTATTTATGGGGTATTAACATGTTTTTGAAACAGTTATTCATATATACATACGTACACACTCCCGAATTCTTTTATTAGACCAATGCCTTATTGAAATTAATGATTAATGTTCTTTAACATTTGCTTAATAAAATTGTATGGAGAGGGTATAAATATATCTTTCTTTATTATTATTATTATTATTATTATTATTATTATTATTATTATTATTATTATTATTATTATACCAAATAAGTGAACACTCGCTTGATTATGGAACAAGACCTAATCTCAACATGCTTCTACAGAAGAGAATCTTATATATGAAAAACAGTAAATGGAAAGGCGTGAATAACTGAATAACAATGGATGTAAGATAACCAAATAATTATTTATTAAGCCGCGAGCCCGCGATACAAGTCCGAAAACTTGACACAGTAGTTCATAGACCTATAGAATACATCAGCCTAGACCTATAGAATATATCAGCTTAGACCTATAGACTATATCAGCTTAGATCTATAGAGTACATCAGTTTAGACCTATAGAATATATCATCCTAGATCTATAGAATATATAAACCTAGGCTTATAAAATATATCAGCCTAGACCTATAGAATATATGAGCCCAGAGCCTTAGAATATATCGGCTTAGACTCATAGAATGTATCAGCCTAACCTATATAATATATCAGTTTAAACCCTTGGAATGTATCATCCTAGATTTATAGAATATATTAGCCTAGACTTATAAAATATATCAGCCTAGACCTATAGAATATATCAACCTAGACCTCTAGAACATATCAGCCTAGGCCTATAGAATATATCAGCCTATGGCTATAGAATATATCAGCTTATTTAAAACCTTGTTGTATTTTTATGACCATTGATTTCCTTCTCTGCAAAAAAACAAAAAAAAAAAAACGATCATACACGGCACTACTAAACTCAAGGACATTATGGAAATTACCCACACCTGGCTCATTTTGTTTTGCGAGCCCAGTCCACAGTTTTCAAATGATGAAGATCGTGAATTTAAAATTAGTTTTGCAGCTTCAGGTGTGCTGTGGCCATTTGGTGCAATGCGAAATTGTAACGAGGTGCACACTGTTGACTAATTTTTTGTAATATTTTTTCATTAGATTTTACCGCAGTTCTTTTACTTTTATTTCGAAGAATATGAGAAAACAAAGCTTCAGTTTTGGGTAACGAACTAGTATATATATATATATATATATATATATATATATATATATATATATATATATATATATATATATATATATATATATATATATATATATATATATATATATATATATAATGTAGAAAATTTTTATTCTTCCCCAACATGAAAACGAAAATCTCTTAAAAACACTTTACAATTCCATTCAAGAAAAAAAAGGGAAGAAGATTCGATTCCATTTTCTATGATATCGTCATCCAATGGGAATAAAATCTGGATCCGTTTTTTCCAATAATTATTATCCCAGAGTTTTCCGGTTACCTTTTTTCCTGTTCATTTTATTTTTTATCAAATCAAATTTCTATTTATTTTCCAAAGAGGAATAAATAGAAATTCGCGGTTTCTCCATTACGATAGTGTGTTCACGACCTTATGGTAAGTCTTAAGTTTAAAGGACTTCTAGACTATTGATTTAGACTTTGTAACTTTTCCGCGTTGCGCCAAGCGATTGTCAGGCTCTCGTGTGCTCTTATTGTTGGGGGGATCGTGGTCCAGCGGTTATGAACTCTGCCTTGCCAGGGGAATGCCATAGTTCTGTTAATTTAATGGCCATTAAAGAAATTACCTTGATGCCGTCTTGTCTCGTGCAAATAGACACCTTTGTCTATTTCGTATTTTAAATCCCTTCGAGGATATTGTGCATGTTTGGAGTTATGTTATTCGTGTTAGTGTGTTGCATGTAAGGCTTATTTTATTTTATACTATTTTTTTGGCTGTCGTTTTAGATATTTTTTATATTCATTTTTATTTATTTATTTTTCAGAATACTGTTAATACAACGTATCTCTTAATAACGTATTCCCGTTTTCATGAGCATCCCTGTTAGTACTATTACGGTTTGTAATATTTCTTGTCTTACAGCCATAATACTTTTTCATTTCATTTTTTCCTTCTTCTTACGTTTTCCCATAGCACCATAGGACCTATCTTTACGCTAAAAGCCATAGTAATTGTATCAACTCTCCTGTTCCATTTTTCCCAACTAGACTCATCTAGAAGTTTAAGTTTTCTGTAAAAGAAAACTGTTGTGCCGGCTTTGTCTGTCCGTCCGCTGAGCCGCTCTTTATTCTGTCCGCACTTTTTCTGTCCGCTTTTTTTCTGTCCGCCCTCACATCTTAAAAACTACTGAGGCTAGAGGGCTGCAAATTGGTGTCTTGATCATCCACCCTCCAATCATCAAACATACCAAATAGCAGCCTTCTAGCCTCAGTATAGAATAGGCCACCACCGGGCTGTGGTTAAAGTTTCATGGGCCGCGGCTCATACAGCATTACAGCGAGACCACCGAAAGATAGATCTATTTTGGGTGGCCATGAGTATACGCTGTAGTAGCGGCTGTACATAAAACTCGATTGCGCCTAAGAAACCTCGGCGCGTATTTAACTTTTTTAAACTTCTATCCGACGCCTCATGAAACTTGCGGTTTTTACACCGTAGAGTTTTCCAACACTTTCCTCTCCCTTTCGAGGTTACGAGGGAGTTCCCTTCCAGGGGACTTAAGGAAGCCATTGAAGGAACTTAGACACTTCGGCAATTCGAAGTTATGGTAATGGCGAGACTTCGAATCGCCCTTTGGTTTCCTCCTGGACCTTCTGCAGGAGGAGCAACTTTGGTCTTGCAGAGATTGAAAGTGAGTCGTGATGCCAGAGGTACGGGAAGTTGTACTTAACAGGTTGTTCTTGATGCGTAAGAGGTTTTGTGTAGCTAGTGTGCTTATGACTTCGAAAATGTGGCCTAGGTTCCAATAATTCTGCCATTGCATCGTACTTGTAATGCATCGGGTATATTATATACTTTAATTTTATGAGTGCGTTTCTTCTAGAAAGTTAATGAATGTTGGTACATATTAATTAAAGGTAACATTGATTTATTTTGTCATGGGCTCTTATTATAAATGAAAATAGTTACCAGTATAATATTAAAATACTCATTACCGGTATGATAGATAAAAGTAGTTTTTGTTTAATAATAATAATAATAATAATAATAATAATAGCTTGGATTTAAGTCAATAATAATAATAATAATAATAATAATAATAATAATAATAATAATAATAATAATAATAATCTTTGTAGCTTGAATTTCAAGTCAGTGGCCCCTGTGGTGGGCTTGTTCCATATGAATAGGTTCATCTTCTGAATATAATAATAATAATAATAATAATAATAATAATAATAATAATAATAATAATAATAATAACCTTAATATCAAAAGATATTTAATGCCTGGATAACTGAATACGAAAGGAACATTAAAAGATATTAATGATACCTGTACAGTTATGAGGCCGAAAATATATTAGGTAATATTCCAAATATTATATCCTGGAAGTAAGATGGAAGATGATATTACTAAATAGTTGCATTTATGAGTCTCTTGAGCGACTGAACGATGGTTTAATGTGCGCCATTGGCATTCCAGATCACGTACCCCCTGTTTTCCAATAGTGCCATAAAAGTGGAACGATGCCATTTTGTTTTAAAAAGTCGGGCTTTTAAAAGGCTACTTAAAATGTCGGTGGGGTAAAAGGCCGGAATGGCTGGCTCTCTCTCTCTCTCTCTCTCTCTCTCTCTCTCTCTCTCTCTCTCTCTCTCTCTCTCTCTCTCTCTCTCATTGAGAAGTCTGTAATGTTCTCCTTTTAGGAAGGGCGATTGTCTCGTAAAAGTCCAAATTATGCATATTTTTCGTATTTGTTCATTTCATATATATATATATATATATATATATATATATATATATATATATATATATATTTATATATTTATATATATATGAATAATTTTATGTATATATATATGCATACATATATACATATATATATATATTTGTATACAAGGAAATGAATAATTTTATATATGAATATATATATATATATATATATATATATATATATATATATATATATATATATATATATATATATATATATATATATATATATATATATATATATTCACTGTCATAAAATTATTCATGTCCTGTATATATACATACGTATATATGTATATATATATGTATATATAATGACATGAATAATTTTATGACAGTGAAGCTACATGTTATGGGCACTTCCATTTAGCCTAAAATAAGTGTTCCTCCTCGTCTCGGGCTCTTTTGTAACACCCGACAGGCCACTTCTTCCCACATTCACTTGCGTAACTCAGTAATCTTCAGAAAACATGATTCAGTGGCTGTTTCCTCCACTCCACTGCCAGCCTCTGGAATATTTTCCCTGCCTCTGTTTTCCTTGGCGTTTACGATTTTTCATCTTTTCATCAAGTCCCTATTTTATTTTCCCTTACCGTTATCTCTCCTTATTATATTCGGGCCTGGTCTAGATAAATACTGTATCGTCATATCTATATATATATATATATATATATATATATATATATATATATATATACATAATATGTATATATATGTATGTATATAAAATATATATATATATATATATATATATATATATATATATGTACAATATATAATATATATATATATATATATATATATATATATATATATATATATATATATATATATATATATAGAGAGAGAGAGAGAGAGAGAGAGAGAGAGAGAGAGAGAGAGAGAGATTGAAGGTATATGCATATAAATATTTATTTAAATAAACAGGTCATTATATATATACACGTGTGTTTCTCTCTCTCTCTCTCTCTCTCTCTCTCTCTCTCTCTCTTTTCGTGTGTATGTGTGGATGCGTGATCGCGTGTGTGTGTGGATATATGTTTGTGGGTGCGTGTGTGTATGTATGTTTGTATGTGTGTCTGTGCATGTTTCTGTATGCGTGTGTGTGCATTTGGCACCGAAGTCCTCGTTGATTCCATCATCCCATGATTTACTGATTTTCCTTTACACGCTTCAGCGGCCCGAACAGAAAGCTAGTAAGTTGCTTGCCGGAGGTATCTCTCTCTCGCGCGCGCGCAGTGCTTGAAAAAAAAAAAGAGATACCCAGCTCATGAATTTGTCCATGAAAATCCATTTCCCTTCCGCTTTCCAGGACAAAGGGGTGAGGGGGTAATTCCTTCCTCCTCCTCCTCCTCCTCCTCCTCCTCCTCCTCCTCCTCCTCCTCCTCCTCCTCCTCCTCCTCCTCCTCCATTACCATCCACGTGGGCTATTTTTAGTTGGAGGGAGCATGCCATGTTTCCAGGGAAAATGTCCGGGAAGGTACCAGGAGAGAGAGAGAGAGAGAGAGAGAGAGAGAGAGAGAGAGAGAGAGAGAGAGAGAGAGAGTAAGGAAAAAATCCGCTCCTTGTTTGGTTTCATAATATCCAGTTTGCCGCTGGAAGGGCCCACGGTTCATTTTGGGCCCGTTTTGGCCAAGTGCTCTCGATACGATGGCTGGAAAGGAGATATAAAGGAAATGCAGTTTCCTGACTTGAAATATATTGTATGGAATTTTGTTTACTCTTAATATTTAACCACAGTATTTGTGAGTTAATAATTATATATTAATACGCGTTTTCAGTTTCAGTTTGTGCTCCAAAACCGTCCATCGATGAATACAAATGAGATGAGCACCGAGACGTGTCTTAATTTTATAATATTTTTTGCTTGATTCTTTTTAT
This sequence comes from Macrobrachium rosenbergii, assembly GCF_040412425.1. NCBI lineage: Eukaryota > Metazoa > Arthropoda > Malacostraca > Decapoda > Palaemonidae > Macrobrachium > Macrobrachium rosenbergii. The sequence continues at coordinate 26,882,035 of NC_089787.1, read as the reverse complement.
TGTTGAGGATCCGAAAGCCGTCATTGCCTGAATTGAGTTCTGATTCTGAGAAAATAAACTCGAAAACCAGTATATTGCTCTGAATAGGCTTGAGAAATGTACGGAGGAGAAAAGAGAATTTAAGAGGGAAGGTTGCCTCAACTACCAGAAATTTACTGATGGAAACCTTGTTCCTTGCTCTGCTCTGTTGCATTCCAGAACTGTATGTCTCTTCTTCCAGGCCGTTACTGAAATAAACTGAGTACAGCACATCATCCTGGTTCTAAATTTAAGAGGGAAGGTTGTCTCAACTATCAGAAATTTACTGATAAGGACCCCAGTACTTTTCTGCTTTATCGTATTCCAGAACTGAAGTCTTCTTCCAGACCGCTACTGGAATAACAGGAGTACCACATCTTTGTTCTAAATTTATGAGAGAAGGTTGTCTCAACCGTTCCTTTCTCTGTTCTACTGTATTCCAGAATTGTATTCCTCTTCTTCCAGGCCACTGGAATAAGCTGAGTACAACATCTTCCTGGTTCCAGGCCCCCTTCCCCCTCCCTTCCTTCCAAGACTTTCCCAAAATATCCAAGCCCACATCTAACCACACCGTGTCAGCAATCAGCCGCAAACTTACTGTGCCAAGGAAAGATATTGGAACGTTTTTCGTTCCGAAGCATCTTAACGTTTCCCCCGAGGGAAAACCTTCATCAGTATTGACTATATACTTCGCTACCTTGTTTTCCCTCCGGGAGGCGGAGTAACGAGTGCCCTGGAGAGGAACAGGAGCACCGCTGGGAACTCGCTTCGCATTCCAGAACGTTTTCTTGCTTTATATTACGAGGTGTTGGTTTCGTGGGAGTGTGTACTGTACATCCAGCTGTTGGTGTTGGGCAGTTTTGTTAGTTATGCTTACTATTTGTTATCGACCACAACAGCTTTTTGACTAATAAACCGCATACACAAACAAACAAACAAACAGTGTTTACGTATGTATACACTTGCGTGTACTCACGACAGCTGTTAAGTTTTGAAGCATTAATATTTTTTTTTTATTTTACCTGTAAGTTTTATACTGAGAATGAACTCGCTAAATGTTTCGATATTCTACTTTGAGGCAGTACTAAATTCGCTTTGACTTGGGACTTGTCTTATTTTTAGCTTATTTATATTTAAAAGTACATTAGACTTTCTCCCACATTACAAGTAATTTTTCCCTCTGACCTCATATTACAAGTACTTTTTCCCTCTGACCTCAAATTACAAGTACTTTTCCCTCTGATCTCATATTACAAGTACTTTTTCCTCTGACCTCATACTACAAGTATTTTTCCCCTCTAACTTCATATTACAAGCTAATCTTCACACCAATAATTCCCTAATTTACGTTCCGCCTCATCTGGGCATATCTCTGCCCTTTATGACTCCGTTCGACCCAATCTTCGCCGCTTTCGAGTCCGTACGAACCCGGTTCACCTTGACCGACATACAACCACGGCAGACGGGAAAATAACTAACTAAATACACGACGGCGCCACCCACACACTACATTCGGCTTGACCCTACATTTAGGCTTACCTTTCCGTGATCTGTTTCAATGCACCAGACTCTCTGTGTGTGTCGTATGCCAGACTGCAGACGGCGTGTCATGTGTCAGACTGGACTGCAGACGTCGTGCCAAGACTTGACAGATGTATAAGTCGGCAGATGATTGAAAAGACTAATGGAAAATGGATTTGCATCCGGGGTGATATGGACAGAATGCGAAAGAATGAGGCAAATTGAAGTTTGGGGAATTTGAAAGAATTCTGATTGTAACACGCTACATATGGTTACGTGAGCTACTCTCTCTCTCTCTCTCTCTCTCTCTCTCTCTCTCTCTCTCTCTCTCTCTCTCTTACATGCAAATATAAAGGCTACATTAGCCATGGGAAATTATTGATCCATATACATTTCGAGACTTTCTCTCCACGTGCTATTATTGAGCATCATATCTTCTGGAAGATTCTCTCTCTCTCTCTCTCTCTCTCTCTCTCTCTCTCTCTCTCTCTCTCTCTCTCTCTCTCTCAACTGAATTTTGATTTGCTCTCGATTGCAAATCTCTCTCTCTCTCTCTCTCTCTCTCTCTCTCTCTCTCTCTCTCTCTCTCTCTCTCTCTCTCTCTCAATTGGTTTTTGATATTCAGCCATCGATTGCAGACACCACACAGCCACCGAGGACACAATAGATCCCCCTGTGATACCCCAGCGGTTTTGGCATGACGATTTTTAGGTTTTTTTATGGGTTTTTATGGGTTTCTCCTCGTGGTTTTATGGTTTTTTTGGGGGGGTTTATGGTTTTTTTTTTATGGGTTTCTCCTCGTGGTTTTATGGCCCTCTCGTTGAAATCTCACGGCGCCAGATGGTTTTTCCCGGGGCTGAATCTTGTGTGGAATAGAAGACTGAGTTGAACGACTGAGTGGCAAACAGACTGACTTTCTCTTTTCCTTTTTTTTTTCTTTTTTTTTTGAGAGAGAGAGAGAGAGAGAGAGAGCATTTCTGTTTGGTAGTGTTGAGAGGGACAAGTTTTTCCTCTCTCTCTCTCTCTCTATTACAGAATCTTGAGAGAGAGAGAGAGAGAGAGAGAGAAGAGAGAGAGAGAGAGAGAGCATTTCTGTTTGATGGTGTTGAGAGGGACAGGTTTCTCTCTCTCTCTCTCTCTCTCTCTCTTCTCACAACTAGATTTTGATATTTACCTCTCTGATTACAGACTCTCTCTCTCTCTCTCTCTCTCTCTCTCTCTCTCTCTCTCTCTCTCTCTCTCTCTCTCTCTCTCTCTCTCTTACAGAATTGTCGCCGAGGGTAGGAAACAACCGGTTTTCTTTTTTAGAGAAGTTATGTGTAGATTAGAAAAGTTGCTAGCTTTCTTTTTTAGATAACTTTCTTTTTCAGGTAACTCATGCATAGAGCAGCTAAGTCTCTTACTTTCTTTGTAAGGAGATTCACGCTTGGAGTAGAAAATCGTCTTGCTTTAGAAATTTTGTTGGCTTTCATTTTTTAGATAACTTTCTTTTTAGGTAACTTATGCATGGAGAATATACTTGCCGGCTTTCTCTTGAAGGAGATTGACCTGTGGACTTAAAAAGCGATTGGTTTTCTTATTAGGGAATGTAAAAACGACCACTTTCATTTTCAAGTATACTTGAACCGTGTAAGCAAAATACGGTTTCTGTTATCCAGTAAATGTTCTAATCACTGTTTTTAGCAAGGGATTTTGTCTGAAAATTATTAAGTATAATCTGACACAGCAGCCAAATTGATCAGTTAAGCTAATTTGTCAATTTCTGTTACTTTTGTGAAACTGAGCTTGATACAAATACTTTTTGTTAATCAATTTAGTTTTTGTTTGCCGCTGTTTAAAATGCTTCTGAAGTTCTTTATAATAAGAAGCGGTGATTTAGTATTACATTTTTTGAAGGTAGAAAAATATATCTAATTAAGAAAGAAAATACTTTGACTTTGTATTAGAGAAAAAATTTCTTACATAGATAAATCAGAATAAATATTTTTTGTAACCAAAGTTTCGTGCAGACTCTGACGCTTATCACGAATCCTAACACATGCGGCCATCCCATAATTACACCTATTCTCGTTATTCGTTAAAACTTCAAAAAGAAGCTAAAAATATGTAAATAAAAAAAGGAATCTTTTGTATTACACAAACATTTCCTAGCTGCGAGTCCATTCTGCTTTTGCCTCCATAATCCTGAGGGGCTGCAAAGCCCCTTAAAATTCTCTCTCTCTCTCTCTCTCTCTCTCTCTCTCTCTCTCTCTCTCTCTCTCTCTCTCTCTCTCTCTCTCTCTCTCTCTCTCCAGTGTTTGTTTAAGGTTTTGTCTAGAATCCTTAGGCACTTTGTATCGGCCTCAGTATTAATAATTAATGTTCATTCTTTCTTTGTGTCAGTTATGAGAATATGTGGGAGGATTGAATATTTAATGGTTCGTATGTACATTGTATGTCTGCTAAGCGTTGCATAGTTTTAGTCAAGTTGAGTGGCGTTTGTTTGTTTGTTAGTGCTTAGAAATCACAAACACACACATATATATACTTATATGTACATAGATACATATATGTATATGTACAGTATATATATAATATATATATATGTATATATATAATTTGATTGTGTTTGCGTGTGGACCAATGCATGCTTTGATAAAGCACGATATTTACTATTATGTAGATATTACTTTTATGGGCCTACGTGTCTGTATGACAATAAGTATTTATATTTATACCTTTGCCTGAAAAACGACGGCGTGTTGTTGTAATTTGTTTCAGAAAACGAGCTTTCTTTAATGTGTAATTACCATTTTTGTTGCTCTCTTTAATGTGTAATTACCAATTTTGTTGCTTTCTTTAATGTGTAATTACCCGTTTTGTTGCTTTCTCTATGTGTAATTACCATTTTTGTTGCTCTCTCTCTCTGTGTAATTACCAAATTGTTGCTTTCTTTATGTGTAATTACCATTTTTGTTGCTTTCTTTAATGTGAAATTACCAAATTTTTGCTTTCTCCATGTGTAATTACTGTCTTTGTGTTGTTGCTTTTTAGTAGCATAACACCTTAGCCGAACTCAAAAATGAAAAAACATTACGAAGTTAATGTATTTACCTTACTTTTTTTCATCTATTATTAATGAATTAATTCGATTTTTCTTTCCTAATGACGGATCTCTTCTCTCTCTACTCACCATTACCTTATGTTACCCTTCTTGCAAATGAATGCCACATTCTTTGAAAGCTTGGGTTTCAAGACACTGACCTCTGTGTTGGGCTTGTTCCATGTGAATAGGGTTCATCTCCTGAATAATAATAATAATAATAATAATAATAATAATAATAATAATAATAATAATAATAATAATAATATTTGGAAGCTTGAATGTCAAGTCAGTGGCCCCTGTGGGCTTGTTCCATATGGATAGGGTTCATCTCCTGAATAATAATAATAATAATAATAATAATAATAATAATAATAATAATAATAATAATAATAATAATAATCTTTGGAAGCGTGAATTTCAAGTCAGTGGCCCCTGTGGTGGGCTTGTTCCATATGAATAGGGTTCATCTCCTGAATAATAATAATAAATAATAATAATAATAATAATAATAATAATAATCATAATAATAATAATAATCTTTGGAGGCTTGAATTTCAAGTCAGTGGCCCTGTGGTGGGCTTGTTCCATATGAATAGGGTTCATCTCCTGAATAATAATAATAATAATAATAATAATAATAATAATAATAATAATAATAATAATAATAATAATAGTAATAATATTCTTTGGTAGCTTGAATTTCAAGTTAGTGGCCCCTGCGGTGGGCTTGTTCCATATGGATAGGGTTCATCTACTGAATAATAATAATAATAATAATAATAATAATAATAATAATAATAATAATAATAATAATAATAGTAATAATATTCTTTGGTAGCTTGAATTTCAAGTCAGTGGCCCCTGCGGTGGGCTTGTTCCATATGGATAGGGTTCATCTTTTGAATAATAATAATAATAATAATAATAATAATAATAATAATAATAATAATAATAATAATATGCTGAGGTCTGAAACTGGACCAAATACTAGCTGACGAATCTAAATTGCGAAAAATCAATAATAATAATAATAATAATAATAATAATAATAATAATAATAATAATAATTTTATCCATACTTATATCAACATCATCTTCCCAAAAGTCTGCTTGAAGATTCCACGTATTTACGATACTTCCAAAGTTCACTTTAATGTTTTCACTTCTTTTTCACTTTAAGAATTGATCCCGGAAAGTGGTCCCGTAATGGCCCGCTATGAGGTCAGAAGGGGTCATTTTGCCGAATGCTTATTGAAGAAGCACGCTCTCTAAACTGCAGTAAAAAAAAAAAAAAAAAAGCTCGGTTTTGCAGAAATTCCTAAAAAAAAAAAAGAAAATCTCAACTCGTTGAGGCGGAATGCTGCCTGGAATTTAACCGGAGGTCAATTCTTATGTAATGACTTTGCACCTGAGAATTTTATGATAAATGAAGACCATTCTTATGGAATAAGCCATTGATTTGAAATTCAAGCTTCCAAAGAATATGGCATTCATTTGAAACAAGTAACAGAAAGTAATAGGAAATATAGAGAGAAGAGATCATCAGTAATTAGAAAAGAAAGAAATAAATTAGCAAATTAATAAATATATAGGCAAAAGCACAAGGAGAATTGCTTTAGGGTACTAATGCGTTGCATCTGCGCTTGAATTCAAGTTGTGGTAAAAACATTTTAATTCTCCTCGTTGCTCTGTTACTGCACCTTTATTCCCATGAGAGAGAGAGAGAGAGAGAGAGAGAGAGAGAGAGAGAGAGAGAGAGAGAGAGAGAGAGAGAGAGAGAAAGTACAAAGCAGAAAATTCAAGGATTCAGGAAACACTGGGACAAGCAGAGGTTTCCACTTATATTATTTGTTTAATTATTTATTTATTTTTTTTTTTTTTTTGTTCCATCTGTTTCAGGAAAGATCATATTTATTTATTTAATTTTTTTAGTCATCTATAAAAAAACTCACTCCAAAGAATAGCCACTGAACATAAAGATATATTGGTACCTTTTTTTTTGAGTCAGAATTATCTTCGTTCCTATCTTTCGCTTTGAAATTCGCATAAATCTTGAGGTTGAACAGACATGCCTTCATCACCATTGATTAAGAAGGAGCATTTATGCGGAATATAATTCCAGCCAAATTTATGGCTCAATACATCAATAACCTCGAGATCTAGCGTTGATCAAATGCGTAAACCAATACTTGAATGGACGCCATGCGTATTACGGGATGTCATTGCATGGATGTATTGACGTTCATTTTACGCATTGTAGTAAAGTATACAGTACTATTTGTTCAACTCCCGGAAAACATTGAACGAAAACATGAATGAAAATGTAGCGGGAATAGTTTCTGTTTTGTAGTAACTGCGTAGTGCATTGCCGTGTTACGAGTGCCACTCATTCATGATTTTTTGTTAATCGACCTTCAAAGGGGAGTAATTCCCCTTCAGTCGCGTAAATGTGTATGGTGTAAAAACATTTCTGTCATGTAAGACTGTCATTCATTCAATATTTTGTCAAAGTAAGAGTGAACATTTTAATGGACCTTCAATCGCGTAAAAGCGTATGAAGTAAGACACTTCAATCATTCCTCCACCTTTCTCTAAATTATGAATGAAAGCTTGAATGAATCATTAATGGAATCAGCCACTACCTCTCTTCCATTAACAAGTGCGTAGTACAACCTGAGTAAGATATAAATGGGGAGTAAAAAAAATAGTGCGTAATTTTTTAGTGATTTCTTTGTGGCTTCTCCTTCTTCATGGATTATGCAATGCCGTCCAGTCGCAATGGAAGCCTTTTTTTTTTTTTTTGGTGGTATCTCGTGGCATCGATTTTCTATAGGTCAATTGAGGTCAACTTGTCAAGGAGGAAGAGGGAGGTGGTCCCCGTAGGGCGGGGGGCGGGTAGTGCCCGTCAATGCACCTCATGTGATGCACTGTAGGCATTACTTAAGGTTCTTTGCAGCGTGCCTTCGGCCCCTAGCTGCAACCCCTTTCGTTCCCTTTACTCTACCTCCTTTCATATTCTCTTTCTTCCATCTTACTCTCCACCCTCTCCTAACAACTGATTCATAGTGCAACTGCTTTGAGGTTTTCCTCCTGTTACGCCTTTCAAACCTTTTTATTGTCAGTTTCCGTTTCAGCGCTGAATGACCTCGTAGGTCCCAGTGCTGATTTCTTGTCAGCGGTATATCGTTTAGTCTTGTGTAGGATCGTAGAAATAAACAACAAAGAAGTAGAACAATGAGAGAGCTTTAACACTTAAAGCTTTAATATATCGAAGCAGCCTTATATTATTTTCTTGCATTGAAAGAATCGCCTTACTGAAGCAAACAACCAGAAATGGAATTGAAGCACTGCAGCATAGCGCATTTTTTAAAAAAAAGTATGTGCGCTTGCATTTAAACGAAGTATATCAAAGCTAACACACACACACACACACACACATACACGCACAAACTTTGGTTATTCTGCAGCCACTCACAAAAATTATACATACACAAATACTTCACACAGAAATACACTCTCGGTACGAATCAAATATATTGAAACTGTAACGGCAAAAACTAAGAGATAAAGATGCGCCATCAAAGGAAATGCACTTTAAAACAAGCAAGAAATTTGATAACAAACGCAAAAACATGACAGCAAAATCCGTACCACAGCAAACATAGAAACAAAAACCTTTTTACAGCACACATACATAGGAGCCAACTCACAGCATCTCGGCAAACACAGGGAAACATCTCGTGGTCGTAGATGTCCACAAACATAAATATAATCTCAATGGACGCTATTTGTTACTCTTGCAATTTCTTGCTTTTCCTTAACCTATATCCTTTGAAATCCTTGTCTCTCCCCAAACAACCTCTCAGAATTAACCCTCCTTTCTCTCCTCCTCCTCCTCCACCTTCTCCTTCTCCTTCTCCTTCTCCTCCTCCTCCCCTCCCCTCCTCCTCCCCCCTCCTCCTCCTCCTCCTCCTCCTCCTCCTCCTCCTCCTCCTCCTCCTCCTCCTCTCTCCCCCTCCCCCCATCCCCCCCTCCCCTCCTCCTCCCCTCCCCCTCTCCCCTATCCCCCCATACCCCTCCTCCTCCTCCTCCTCCTCCTCCTCCCCTCCCCCTCCCCTCCCTCCCCATCCCCCCATACCTCATCCTCCTCCTCTCTCCCTATCCCCCATACCCCATCCTCCTCCTCCATTTCTCCCGTCGATGATTTCATCTCATCGGCCGGAAGCTGGAATCGACATTTAACGAAAAATGTCAATAGCACTCAGAGATGGAAGGTGTTAAGTTTCACTTTAAAAAGGTCCACCTCTGCTCCCCTTTTCGCCTCTCATCATCCTCCTCCCTTCCACCCCCTCCCCCCTCCCCCCTCCCCTTGAACTTTTATTTAGAACATCTTTTATCGAGTGTGAGGATGAGTGGGGGGAGTGGGGGAGTGGGAGGGGAGTAGGAGGAGGGTGGGGTGGGAGTGATCATAGTTGGAGAGAAATGGATCCGAAATCATTAAGAGGGAAAATGAGTGAGGTCAGCAATTTGTCATATTAGTTTCGATTACGAGCGTTCCTCATCAAACTTTGCTTGTGAAATATGATGCGAGAGAGAGAGAGAGAGAGAGAGAGAGAGAGAGAGAGAGAGAGAGAGAGAGAGAGAGAGGAGAAAAGCAGAAAGGGGAAAAGCACAATTATAGATTGTTGAGAGTGTCTCACAGGACGTGATCCGATGCCCATCAGATGTCATCGGCTCCGATTCGTTTTTCAAGTGGTATCGAATTCTGTTCGTTGCTCATTATCAGGATACGGACGTTCACCTCCGTCCCTTTTGTTATGAATTTATTTTTCTTAAATTTCTTCTCAAGTGAAGATAGTGGAGAGTGTCTGAAAAACGAAGATAGGGTCTTCCAACGAAATACTGCAGGGAGCCTAATTGGGTGAAGTGGGTGAAAGGGTTCTGCATTACGTATTTGCCTAGTACGTAATACAGGTATTACGGAAGTTCATGAACGTAAGCTATTATTATTATTATTATTATTATTATTACAGTAGATAAAACCTATTCACATGGAACAAGCACACCACAGGGGCCATTGACTTGAATTTCAAGCTTCCAGAGCATGTTGGTTTCAGCCTCCCACCTCAGCAGACCCCACACTGCAGCAGTAACTGATCATGACACAGAGCCAATGATTTTTCATCGCCCTGGGGGAGACGCGAACCCCTGACATCTGAGTGGCATGCCACGACACTAACCACTACACCAGCGGACCAGTAGTAGAAATTCTCTGAAAAATCAAGAGAGCGAAATTTCAGTTTGATAATGCAGTCCTTTTACCAGCTCTTCGTTGGTGAGCCGGTAGAGCTGCGGACTGTCACTCGAAGGGGCGGAGTTCAATTCCCCCGGCTGGCTGATGAAGAGTTAGAGGAATGTATTTCTAGTGATAGAAATTCATTTCCCGCTATAATGTGGTTCGGATTCCACAATAAGCTGTAGGTCCCGTTGCTAAGTAACCAATTGGTTCTTACCAACGTAAAATAAGTCTAATCCTTCGGGCCAGCCCTAGGAGAGCTCTTAATCAGCTCAGTGGTCTGGTAAAACTAAGGTATACTTTTTAGTCCTTTTACTGAACCTCCATTCATATTATCTTTCTTCCATCTTGCTATCCGACCTCTCCTAACAATTATTTCAAAGTGGAACAGCGAGGTTTTCCTCCTGTTACACCTTTCAGACCTACCTACTCACAATTTCCTTTCCAGCGCTGAATGACTTCATAGGTCCCAGTGCTTGGCCTTTGGCCTGAACTCTGTATTCCATTCCATTAACTCACATCGATGAATAAGGAAACAAACAGTCCTCTAGAGAGGATGGATTTGAAATAGACGTCATTGAAACTTTACCTGTTATTTCAAAAAGAGCCTTGGTTCAAAAGAATATGGTTTTGATTTAGTCAAGGCAAAGCTTGCATTTGCCTAATACGGTTCCTGGTGATAAATGCCAGAAGAAAGGGAAATGAAACAGCAGAAGGAAATATTATATAAAGATAGCAATACTAACGCTCGTAATAATGCAACGAGACAGTTTCGAAAGTGAATTGTAATGATATGGCTTCGTAGTTGAACGGAGAAACCACGAAGCAATAACATAAACGAAAAAAGCACGTAGAAGGTTTAAAAGTGGAAGGAAATTGAGACATGTTCAGAATGGCAGGCATAGGTTAGATACGGTAAAATTAGTTCAGGTTTTATATCCCATTTACCAGTTATGTTGGTTTTTATGCATATTTGCGTGTAATTGCGTATAATTACTCGTATTACGTTTACTATTAACATGCACGCATTACATACGCACACACCCTATGTATATATATATATATATATATATATATATATATATATATATATATATATATATATATATATATATATATACATATATATATATATATATATATATATATACACACACATATATATATACACATATATATGGGTGTACGTTTGTGTTTGTATGTATGTATGTATTTGCGTGCGTGCATATATGTACATGTATCTCATTGTTACTGCTCGCTAGTGCCTAAACATTTGGGAAAACTGGGTTATAATATGGAGATATGCATCAGCGGAATTCCGCTTATCCCAAACATTTTGTGATGAAAGAATAAGTAAAATTCCAGCGTTCCTCTCTCTCTCTCTCTCTCTCTCTCTCTCTCTCTCTCTCTCTCTCTCTCTCTCTGTTGGCACTATGCGGCATCCAACTTCAGTCTCTGTATGAGATTTTTATGAAAATAACAAATGTAATCTGGAAATTTTGATTACATAAAAGCATTGCTTTCTCTCTCTCTCTCTCTCTCTCTCTCTCTCTCTCTCTCTCTCTCTCTCTCTCTCTGTGGCGCGCACGCACACACACACATCCTCGCATGAGTGAATAAGCACGGGAAATGTGCAAGTCTCATTTCATGTAAAAAAAATGCAGCTGGAATGCATTAGCAGTCGGCTAAGTTTTTGTTGCATAAAATTTTTGAATCCGTAACTTCTGTAACAGGATGGATTTCATAATGATGAAAGGTTTTCTGAACCTTATTTATTCAGCAGAAGAGTTTCAAGGGAATTAATTTTACGCAGAGAATATATATCTGTTCCAGGATTGAAATTTGCGAAGGAAAATCTAGGTATTATATGTTTCCTTTTGTCGGAGAAAATTACTCGATAATGTTCATTTTCATCTCCATTTGATTTCATCCCGGGTGGGGGGGTTAGTGCCTACAGTGCACTCATGCGGTGCACTGTAGGCATTACTTAAGGCTCTTTGCAGCGTGCCTTCGGTCCCTAGCAACCCCTTTCGTTTCTTTTACTGCACCTCCTTTCATATTCTCTTTCTTCCATCTTACTTTCCCTAACCTTCTCCTAACAATTGATTCATAGTGCAACTGCGAGGTTTTCCTCCTGTTACACCTTTCAAATCTCCTTTACTCTCAGTGTCCTTTCCACCGCTGAATGACCTCATAGGTCCCAGTGCTTGGCCTTTGGCCAGAAGTCTATATTCAATTCATCAATCCATCTGATTCAATGAATTAACGTCATAATAACGATAGTCATCGATACCCGCTTATAAAGCGAGCGAATTGTGTGATTATTTATCAGAGCTCTTTAGGGGTACCTTTAAATACCTTAAAATGTATTTATCAAATCTTTTTAGGGGTACCTTTAAATACCTTAAAATGGTCAAGTCATGGGTTTGTGTATTTGTCGAAATATTGCGTGACCTTTTGTACCAGAGAACAGTTACTTCAGCATTCCCCCCTGACTCTTCTGAATAATGTGCTCCTCACCTGCCCTTTGTCGCACATTCTCTCCACATGACAGAACCATCTCAAGACACTGGCTGACTGTTTCTCTTAAGCCAATCTTTATATCACTCAATTGCCTTCACTTTTCTAGCTATCAGTTCTTATACTAATGCAATTTGCAAAGGGTTAATTTCAAAAGCTTAAATCCAATGTTAATTTCAGATTATGTATATATATATATATATATATATATATATATATATATATATATATAAAATATATATATATATATATATACCCCTAAATATTCGTCTTCTACTTTACAGGAACCAAGTATCCGAGACCCTCTCAAGCGCCCCTCCCTGTTGCTCTCGATGAAACTTTAAAATTAATTTACTGAAGAACTTCTGAAAGACTCTTCCAAAGGCGGCCGAAGGGACGCCCACGCCCGCGATGACGTCACTTCCGCAGCTCGCTCTTCCAGGTAAAGTGCATTCATTGAGAAAATGTAAATATGTCGGTCCATTGTGTTGGTGTTTGTGTTGGCCCTTTCTCCCCTTCCCTACCCCTTCCCCTACCCTACTCCTACCCCTTCCCTTTCCCCTACGCTCCCCTTCCTCTTCCCCTTCCCCTCCCCTCCTCCCCTTCCTGCTCCCTTTCCTTCTCCTCCACTTCCCCTTCCCTTCCCTTCCCTCCCCTCCTCATTTACCTTCCTCTTCCCCGTCCCTTTCCCTCCCCCTACCCTCACCCTTCCCGTTCCCCTCCCCCTTCCTTCCTCTTCCTTTCCTTCCCCTCCCCTTCCCCCTCCCATCAACATTCCTTTTCCCCTTCCCTCCCCTCTCCCTACCTCTACCCATCCCCTTACCATTCCTGTTCTCCTCCCCCTTCCCTTCCCCTCCACTCCCTTCCTTCCCCTTCCCTTTCGCCTCCCCATCCCCTCCCCTCACCATTCCCGTTCCCCTCCCCTTCCCTTTCCATCCCCCTCCCTCCCCCTCCCCTTCCCCTTCCCTTCCTCTCCCCTCCCTCTCTCCCCTTCCCTTCCCCTTCCCCAAACTTCATTCAGACCTGAAACGTTTATGAAGGTTTATTTTGGTCTTCTCCTGAATGGAGGCTGCTGCTGTTTTCATTGAAGGAAATAGAATTTTTTATTTCGAGTTTATTTCTTGGTGTTTATGTCCCCCCCCCCCAACACCCCGCCTTCATTCAGGCTCCTGGAATTTCGGGAATTGGGGCGGGGGAGGCGGGGAGAGGAGAGGGGAGTTTCCAGGCATCTTCGCCGAGGGAAATGGAATGATAATATTTTTTTATGATTATTTCCTTTCATTCCGAGATAAGTGCTTTCCTGTTTCCTGTTTCCTCTCTCTGTTTGTTTGTTTCTTTATCTTCGTCTTCGCTCTCTCGACCTCGTTTACGTGAGAATGCGCATCGCCAGATAATTGAATCTATTATTATTTCCCCATTGCTTGCGAATATTGCGGGGCTATTGTTGCGGCACACATCTCGGCCTCGCGTTTGAGGTTGGGGGAGGGGTTTGGATGTTTTGGGGTAGGGGAGGGGTTTGATGTTTGGAGGTAGGGGAGGGGTTAATGGTGGGGGGAGGGAGGCCGTGGCCTGTGCGCTTTGATAAGAGGTACAAAAGATAAATTTAAACATAAATTTATTTAAGAGTTCTTTTGGGAATTACTGATCGTATATTTTTATGGACTGAAGCTGGGTTTATGGCTGGAATTTATATGTATAGTATATATATATATATATATATATATATATATATATATATATATATATATATATATATATATATATATATATATATATATATATATATATATATATATATATATATATATAATAAAAGAGAGAGAGAGAGAGAGAGAGAGAGAGAGAGAGAGAGAGAGAGAGAGAGAGAGAGAGAGAGAGATTCGTCTCCACCTCAGGAAAAAAATAAAAAAACTAAACGAAACACCCTGTCCTGACCTTTTTCGAAAAAAGAACTCATATAAAGGAAAATTAAATAAAAAATAAAGTACAAAAAGTACAAAAAATAAAATACAAAAAATAACACCTTTCACTGAAAAATCATACGAAGTTACGGACGGAAATTGTTCCGGGAGCTCCATTCCCAGCGCTGCTTTCCATTGCAAAGGCCCTAAGTTCCTTTGGGGATTAAGGAAATGTTGAAACCAGAATTGCAGAACTAGGCTATTTTTTTTTTCACACTGTTCACGAGGCACAGAGGATTCGTGTGAATATGGTTAAAGGCTTCAGTTTATGAATATAATTCATTAGCTTTTCAAAAGGCTTGGAATTATTGTTAGAATGGGTTTTGCACATTACTATAAGTGCTTAACATAGTAGCGTTTGTAACTTTCTTATAAGTTATTTTAGGAGTTCGTGTGTTTAAAATAAAATTAGAATAAATAAAACCAGAAAGTTTATTTATTATCATTGACTGTTTTGTTTACATGTGTACGTTTTTTATTTATTTATTGTAATTGCATGTATTATGCTTATTCTTTTGACTCTGAATACCTTTCGAGAACTTAAAAAACAGAACTTCAAAACTGGAAAATTATTGGACCATGATGGGAGAACGAAAGTTTCAAAGCTCCACCAATGTCACTGCAGTGAAAACACCAAGTGAATTGCTTTCAAAGTGTTAGCTGGTTAGATTAAAACAGGCTGTACGCCAAAACACCTCGAGTTGAGTGTCAAAGTACCTTCATTCAAAGAATTTAATTAACATTGTCATCGTGAATATTATTATCAGTAAATAGTATTATTATAAAGCGAAATGATAAAAAAAATGTCAAAATTCCAATGCATAGTAAATTTTCTCATACTTACGTGTAATCAGAATTATTTCAGTAGATGTAAAATATTCTGTACCTTTAATGAATATTTTATTTTTATTTCTTATTTTTCTATATTGGGGATTTGTACTGGAAATTTTAAGGCAGAACTCCGGGTAGAAAAATTTATATGCTTGAATTTTTTACACTTTGAATATACGAATTATCCACGTTGTGTCGATGAGCGACCGGGAATTTAGGAATTAAACACTTTTATTGCAGGGTAGTGACTAGGAATTAGATGAATTATCCACGTTAATGGGAATAGCGACTGGGAATTTGAGAATTACTAGTATTTTTCGAATAGTGCTTCAGTTTGTAGGAAAGTATTTTTGTCTATCTAATACAAAAAGCTTTCTGTTGAATCAGAAGTATTTAATTCTGGGTATTTTGTAGAATAATTCCAAAAAATAATTTCATATTCTGAAAGGAAATTATGAATGACTGGAGATGAATTTTTCAAATTTCTCAGAGGTGATATACTCGGAGATGAATTTCCCAAATTTCTCTGGGATGTTCTACTTGGAGATGAATTTCCCAAATTCCTCAGAGATAATATACTTGGAGGCCATCTAATAGATAACATACTCGGAGATGAATTTCCCAAATTCCTCAGAGATAACATACTCGGAGATGAATTTCCCAGATTCCACAGAGATGATATATACTCGGAGATAAATTTCCCAAATTTCTCGGAGATAATATACTCGGATATGAATTTCACAAATTCCTCAGATAATGTACTCGGAGATGAATTTCCCAAATTCCTGAGAGATAATATATATTCGGAGATGAATTTCCCAAATTCCTCGGAGATGATATACACTCGGAGATAAATTTCCCAAATTTCTAAGCGATAACATCCTTGGAAATGAATTTCTCTAATTTCTCAGAAATGATACACTGGGAGATGAAATCCCCAAATTTTTCAGAGACGATATACGCGGAGACGAATTTCCCAAATTCCTCAGAGATAGCATCCTCGGAGATGAATTTCCCAAATTCCTCAGAGATAGCATCCTCGGAGATGAATTTCCCAAATTCCTCAGAGATAACATCCTCGGAGATGAATGTCCCAAATTCCTCAGAGATGACGCATTTAAATCTGAGCAGATTCAGCCTCTTCCATTAACCCAAGGGAAACACAAAGCGTCCGGCGTGTCTGCGATCGTCCGGAATCACCTATAAAAACTTTTAACAGTTGTCTTAGTGAATTTTATGACTTGCAAGGTTTGTCTCCCCAAGAAAATTCTCTCTAATTTCTCTCTAACTTTCCTCTCTAGCCCTTGAGAATTCGGCCAATTCGTTACACGTGTTGGCCTTTAAGACAAATCCGTCTCGACGCGACTGTAAACAAACGCCGTCCTGTAAAACCCAAATAAAACGGTGGCCAAACGAATCCGCCCCCTTGTAAAGTTGATCCAGATTTGCGCTGATCAATTGAACGCGCTCTAGGTAGGGACTGACTGCGGTGTTTTTTCAGCGTCCTTGGCTGAAAGCGTGTCTTCCTTCAGATTTAGTTCTTGTTCCTTTTTTTTTATCTCTTTCTGTTTATAATTTTTATTCTATTTTTTTTTTTTTTGTACCTCTTTTTATTTATATCCTGGCTTATTTCTTGTCCCTTTTTTCATCTCTTTTCGTTATATTTATCATTATTGTTCATTTTTTCAAGTCTTTTTTTTTATTGATAATGACACCTTCCACTTTTCATGAGTGATCTTAGTTAAAAATACGTCTTTTGATTTAGTTCTTGCTCTTTATTTATATGTTTTTGTTTAGACTTTTTATTAACGTTCATTTTATTTTCTTCTTTTCCTTTATATTTATAATGACTATCTCCACGTTCTAGGAGTCGTGCATTGAACTCTACCCTGAAATCATAATTGCATGAATAATTTACAACTGAAAATACGTCTAATGACTTAATTCTTTTCCCTTGTATTCATCTCTTTTCTTTATACATATTATTGCTGTTCATTTTTTCACCTCTTTTCTTTATATTCATCACATCTCCCACCTTTCAGGAATGATGAATGATCTATTGAAGGCCGCCGTGAGATTATACTGTAATTACACGTATGAATTACGGCGCAGTCATTTGAGATTTTCGATACAGCTTAGAAAACCTCACCTGCGCCGGCCATTCATTGTGACCTAGAATACTTCTATAATACCTTTTGAATAACCCCCTCCCACCTCCCCCTTCTATAACACCTTGCTAATCAACAGGTAAATCTTCTGTAACACCTTCCTAATCAGTCCAGGTGACTCAGGCTTAGTAGGCGTGGCTTAATCAGACTTTAGGTAAAGTCTGATTGTTCCCGCAGGTGTTCGGGAACTGTGGCTGGACTGATTCGGGTTATGTGAGGGAATTTGACGCGAGAGATCTAAAATGAAGTTTTGATAAAGGAGGAATTAGTTTGCTTCATGTTCTTGCGAAATGTGAAAATCAAAATGAAAATGAAAAATTAATTATGGTGCTGTTGACTGGAAATATCCTGGTGCTTCTGAAATATTTTCTTTGGTAATATATGATTGATGTGTGTCATTAACCGAAAATGATCAGTCTCTCTCTCTCTCTCTCTCTCTCTCTCTCTCTCTCTCTCTCTCTCTCTCTCTCTCTCTCATTGTTATCTTGGTTTACATGGAATGTGTGTAATTAATCTCAGATATTCTTCTCTCTCTCTCTCTCTCTCTCTCTCTCTCTCTCTCTCTCTCTCTCTCTCTCTCTCTCTCTCTCTCTTTCAAGTTTTGGCTGATGAAGAGTTAGAGGAATTGTTTCTGGTGATAGAAATTCATTTCTCCTATAATGTGGTTCGGATTCCACAATAAGCTGTAGGTCCCGTTGCTAAGTAACCAGTTGGTTCTTAGACACGTAAAATAAGTCTAATCCTTCGGGCCAGCCCTAGGAGAGCTGTTAATAGGCTCAGTGGTCTGGTAAAACTAAGGCATACTTAACTTTTTGTACCTAAGATGCTAGTATATGCAATTGTCGAAAGATATTTTTCTCTTTTTGTTTTTGTATTATGTTATCAATATTTTGATTGTCAACCTAAACCTCTCTCTCTCTCTCTCTCAAAAGATTGCCCCTATTTCTCTCCTTCTGAATGTCTTAATGGTTTAAATGAAGTATACGCCATCCTCCTCTCTCTCTCTCTCTCTCTCTCTCTCTCTCTCTCTCTCTCTCTCTCTCTCTCTCAAAAGACTGCCCCTATTTCTCTTTTTCTGATTACCTGAATGATTTACTGGAAGTAAGCTTTTCATCCTCTCTCTCTCTCTCTCTCTCTCTCTCTCTCTCTCTCTCTCTCTCTCTCTCTCTCTCTCTCTCAAAAGACTGCCCCTATTTCTCTTTTTCTGATTATATGAATGATTTACTTGAAGTAAGCTTCTCTCTCTCTCTCTCTCTCTCTCTCTCGTTACGCCACCAACCAGGCTGTCATTCCCAAAGGGGATTGATAACAGGTCTCCTTTCCGGTGAGCAAATACACGCCTACATAAGTACGCCACAAAATTGCCGCCCACAAAAGAACACTCCCGCGCTTTTCCTCTTACGGAATAAAACGTATCGACCGATCGTTATGAAAGGCCTTTTCGGGTGATATTTATCTTTATAACGCACGTTGTCTCCATAAATATCTTATAAGTATTTGCTGGACGAAAAGGGAAGCGAATTAAGAGATTGTCATAAGGCTTCGTTCACTTGTCTTTCGCTGTGTCGCGGTTGTGGTGGCTCCGTTCGTATGTCTTCTGAGGGAAGCGGCTTTACGTTACCTCAAGATTCCCGTTACTTTGTCGTGAATGTGGGGTCGTTCATATGTCTCCCTAGGGAAGCGCTTTTACGTTACCTCAAGATTTCCGTTACTTTGTAGTGAACGTGGGTCCGTTCATATGCCCTCCGAGGGAAGCGCTTTTACGTTACGACAAGATTTCCCGGAAGGCTCGTTCATATAAGTTCTTTAGGAATCATGTTCATATATCCAGTTCGTGGAGCCCATTGATAAATGTTAAGGGATGCTCATGGACATACCCATTATGAGATGTTCAGTCACATACCCATTATGGGGTGTTCATTCACATACCCATTATGTGGTGTTCATTCACATAACCACTATGAGATCCTCATTAATATACCCATTATTAGATACTGTACTTATTCACATACCCATTATGTGGTGCTCATTCACATACCCATTACATTGTGCTCATTCACATACCCACTATGAGATCCTCATTCACATACCCTCTGTAAGATGCTTTCACATACCCATCATAGAACACGTCAGGAAGGTCCTTCAACGTACCCACGACAGCAGTTTTGTTCACGTTCTTACCATGGTGCCCTGTATACCTAATTGGCATGGGATTTTCATTCACATACCCACTATGGGTTCTCTGTTCATCCATACGAACTGCGAGATGAGACCCATTCATTTTCCCTATTACAGAACCCCATTCACAAACCCACCATGAGAGAAGACACGAATACAGTCCCACCACTGAAACACATTCCCGTTACGATAATTCCACTGACTACAGAAGTGTGATTCACACATCTGCACTATAGAAGCCCTATTTGCATACTTATTATAGGAGCCTAGCTTACATACTGTACACGTTTGAGTCGTCCACAGCCATGGGAAGCAAGAATTCCCCTTGAGGGATCCCACATATCCACATACCCACATATGAAGGGCTTTCTACATGCTTACATCTCACAGAGCAGGAAAGGGCTTTTCACATAGGAAAGGGTTTCCACATGTTTACGTCCCACATAGGAAAGGATTTTCAAACAAGCGTACATCCCACATATGAAGGGGCTTTCACATAGGAAAGGCTTTTCACATGCTTCCATCCTACATAGTAAAGGCTTTCTACATGATAGTATCACACATAGACAGGCTTGTTACATGCTTACATCCCACATAGTAAAGGCTTTCCACATGATCGCGTCACACATAGGAAGGGCTTTTCACATGCTTACATCCCATGTAGTAAAGTTCATCCCACATAAGAAAGGCTGTCCACATGCCTACATCCTACATAGTAAAGGTTTTCCACATGATTGCATCACACATAGGATAGGCTTGTTACATGCTTACATCCCATGTAGTAAAGTTCATCCCACATAAGAAAGGCTGTCCACATGCCTACATCCCACATAGTAAAGGCTTTCAACATGCTTACATCCCATGTAGTCAAGGCTTTCCACATGGCTGCATCACACGTGGGAAAGGCTTTCACATAGGAAAGGCTTTTCACATGCTAACATCCCATGTAGTAAGGTTCCTTCCCCGTAAGAAAGGCTTTCCACATACCTACATCCCATGTAGTGAAGGCTTTCCACGTGCCTGCATCCCACGTAGTAAAGGCTATCCACATGCTTACCACGGCTGAATTAACAGGAGCCATTATGGAACGGGGACTCTCCTATCTGGGTGAGCCGCGTCCGAGAATATTGCCTAATATAGCGACGCAAGAGCGGTTAATAGCATAGGCCCATCGGCCGGGGTAAGTGGTTTACGAGTGCCATCTCGCGTGATTACGGCCTACTACTGCGACCTTAATCCGCGTTTATCGGTCTAGATCAGCGGTGACGGTATTGTGGATGCGGTATAGTCTCTAGTTTGTGGCCAAAATCGTTGGTAATGGTGAGTGTTTGTTGTTGTTATTTATTTTTTTTCATTGTCGTGTGAATGTTTTTTTTTTTTATTTTCAACTGTGAAATAGTGACCTTGGTTTTATTTACAGATTTTATTTAATACATAAAAGACAATTTGTCTTATATTTCTCGACCAACTTGTGGAATTGATTTTTATTTTCAGCCGCAAAATAGTGACTTCGTTTTTGTTTGCACATTTTTTATATGCAAAAGGAAATAAGTCTAATCTGTCTAACATTTCATGGGCCACTTTTGGAGCTGAAAAGCATTAAAATTTTTGCTGGAAAACTGGAAGAAAATAAACAAAAATAATTACTAGCTGCCCTTTGTAGAGATATTTTTAGCAATTTTGTTTTACATGCAAAAGGAAATTCATCTAACATTTCTTGAGCCACTTTTGAATTTGAAAATAATAAAATTTTTGCTGGAAAACTGGAATCAAAATAAAAAAAAGTTATTAAGTTAGTGCCGTTTTTAGGGACACTTTTAGTATATTTTTTTTAACATGCAAAGGGAAATTTGTCATATATATACATATATATATATTTGTTAACATGCAAAAGAACTTTGTCTGATATTTCTTAAGCCACCTTTGGACCTGAAAATCATTTAAATATTGACAACAAAACTGTAAGGAAATAAAAAAAAAATAATAATCACTAGCTTAGTGCCATTTTCGGCTGCAATATCGACCTCATTCACCGCGCGATTACAATAGATTACGAAATCAATCAGACCTGTCATTAGAAATCAATCAGATCTTTGTCCCGGTTCTATTCGCGTTTTGTGTTTGCCCGTCCATTACCGAGCGTAGTATTCCCTCGGGAGGTTGTCACCCGATGCGTTAAAAGCTCTTTGCAATTAAACTTGATTATTAAAGATGATAACGAAATAGTAAAGGAAGGAGAAATAAGGGGTATTAAAAATGATAATAAAAAAGTATAAAAAGGGGAAATAAGGGGAATCTAAGAATTGAAGGTAGAGATAGCAAGTGTGATAAGAATTGTTAAAAGCACTTTGCAATTTAAATTCGATTGTTAAAAAATGATAGACAAAGAAGGAAGAAGTGAGGGAAATAGAAGAATTGTAGGGTAACACTGTACGAGGGAGAGAGAGCAAATATGATAAGAAGTGATAAAAAGTCTTTGAAATTTAGACTTGATTATTAAAAATAATAATGAAAAGCAAAGTAAGGAGAAACAGAGGAAATCTAAGAATTGAAGGGTAACTCTATACGAGGGAAAGGAGGATTAGCTTATTGTGAAAGATTTGTCAATATATTCTTTCGTTTTTGATAAGTGATATCTTTCTGTATTTCCTATTACCTTGTGTTACTTCTTTCTAGTGAACACCATAATGTTCTTTGGAAGCTTGAATTTCGAGTCAGTGGCCCCTTTGGTGGTGGGCTTGTTCTATATGAATAAGGTTCATCGTCTGCATAATAATAATAATAATAATAATAATTGCTAATAGATTCACAATTTCGTGAAAAACAATCTGAGTAATAAAAATCCACAATTATATAGTAAATATATTACTGTGTAAAAAATCAAAGACTTTCGAACACCTGAACGGTGTTCCTCATCAGTGTTAACGTTAACACTGATGAGGAACGCCGTTCAGGTGTTCGAGAGTCTTTGATTTTTTACATAGTAATATATTTACTATATAATTGTAGATTTTTATTACTCACAACAATAATAATAATAATAATAATAATAATAATAATAATAATAATAATAATAATAATAATAATAATAATAATAATAATAATATGACAAGAAGTGAAGAAAAATGTGCAATAAAAATATCTAATGTTATTGTCAAATTGACATAGGATTTCATTTTCTGAATAATAATAATAATAATAATAATAATAATAATAATAATAATAATAATAATAATAATAATAATAATAATAATAATAATAAATATGACAAGAAGTGAAGAAAAGTCTACAATAAAAAAATTTGTAATGTTCTAGATCTTTGTCAAATTGACATAGGGTTCATCTTCTGAATAATAATAATAATAATAATAATAATAATAATAATAATAATAATAATAATAATAATAAATATGACAAGAAGTGACGAAAAGTGTGCAACAGGAATTTTTCGAGTATTATAAAGTGGGATACAGCCACATAAATGTCATTACTTAATTAATTCCGGCAAGTAAAATGTATGTTTACAAGCCAGTTTGTTTGTTTGTTAAATTGTTTGTTTAGCAGAATTACACAAAGTTGTTTTTGGAGATTTTCAAGAGCATTTACTAGCAACAAAGCATTAGATTCCGACAGAATTAAGAAATTAGCGGATCAACGAAAATTACAGAGAATAGGAATCGCTCTCTCTCACACAATCACGTGTGGAACAGAAATAAATTCCTGACGCACATCAGGATCGAACCCAGGTCTCTCAATTGAAAGACGAGACCGCTGCCAACCAGGCCACACAAGTCATAAAAGAAGTTGGAACCTAAGTAAAGCTTTAGGTACAGTGATATATATATATATATATATGTGAATCAAATGAAAGCTAAGAAAATTCTGGGGAAAAAAGGAACAATAAAAAGTAAATAAAAACTAAGAAAATGAAAAAGGAGAGACAGATTTTACGAGGTTGTCAGGTCAAACTGAACCGTAATTCTGTAGTGCAATTATCGTGAGCAGTTGGCTAATATAACCAAATAATTATCTCACGAACGAATGAAGTTATCGGGAAGTTATTGGATAGTTATCATCGAGAAGTTATCGGGAAGTTATCATCGAGAAGTTATGGGAAGTTATCATCGGAAGTTGTCGGAAGTTATCAGTGAGAAGTTATCATCTAGAAGTTATCATCTAGAAGTTAACATCGAGAAGTTATGGGAAGTTATCATCGAGAAGTTATGGGAAGTTATCATCGGGAAGTTATCAGTGAGAAGTTATCATCTAGAAGTTAACATCGAGAAGTTATGGGAAGTTATCGGGAAGTTATCATCGAGAAGTTATGGGGAAGTTATCATCGGGAAGTTATCAGTGAGAAGTTATCATCTAGAAGTTAACATCGAGAAGTTATGGGAAGTTATCGGGACGTTACCATCGAGAAGTTATTGGGAAGTTATCATCGAAAAGTTATCGGGAAGTTATCATCGAGAAGTTATCGGAAAGTTATCACCGAGAAGTTATGGGGAAGTTAGCATGGAGAAGTTATTGGGAAGTTATCTTCGAGAAGTTATCGGGAAGTTCTCATCGAGAAGTTATCGTCGGGAAGTTATCATCGAGAAGTTATTGGGAAGTTATCATCGAGAACTTATGGGGAATTTATCACAGAAGTTGTTGGGAAGTTATCGTCGAGAAGTTATCGGGAAGTTATCTTCAAGAAGTTTAGAAGTCGCTAATATGAAGTCTGCAAATGGAAGTTGGATGCGAAGTTTAATGACAGCCATCCAGAGGCCAACGTCGGTTAAGTTTACAGTTATGGCGGAAGTTATATTTTTTTTCGAAGGGAGGAATGATTGACAGTAAAAGGGAATCTTCCGTCCAAAGTTATATTGCTTTCGTAACTTTACCAATTAAGATGCACTGGCTTGGCCTGGTCTAGTGATGCTTATGTTTGTGGAGCAGTCTCTAAAAAGGAAAGAGAGAGAGAGAGAGAGAGAGAGAGAGAGAGAGAGAGAGAGAGAGAGAGAGAGAGAGAGAGAGAACGAACAGAAGTGCTTGCAACAGAGAGAGAGAAAGAGAACAGCAGTGCTTGCAAAACATATAGAGATAAAAAGAGATAGAGAAGGAGGCAGAACAGCAGCGCTTGCAACAGAGAGAGAGAGAGAGAGAGAGAGAGAGAGAGAGAGAGAGAGAGAGAGAGAGAGAGAGAGAGAGGGAGGTAAAAAGAGAGAGAGAGGGAGGGAGAACAGCAGTGCTTCCAACAGAGAGAGAGAACAGCAGTGCTTGCAGCAGAGAGAGAGAGAGAGAGAACAGCAGTGCTTCCAACAAAGAGAGAGAGAGAGAGAGAGAGAGAGAGAGAGAGAGAGAGAGAAAGTCCTCTTCTTTCAGCTTCAAGATAATTATGTAGTGATATTGTATTACCCGGTCAGGAACTACTTTTCTGGGTGGGGGAGGGGTTCACAATTTTTGGCTACACAGGATTTTTTAACCCGTTTATCACTGATCTGCAAACGTCCTCATTCTTTGTAGATAAGCAGGTTCATTACTCACTTAACAAAATGAAAATAAATAAACTTGAATACTTTCATAGTAATAATTGAAAATATTGGTTTTTAATTTATGTTTTGAAGTTTTAGATACCCAACTTTAAGACTCTTCTAAAATCTAAGTGATAATTCTGTTGATCTTCTAAAATCAGATAATTCTGTTATCTGCATAACATACACCTTCGTTAAATTTCTGTGGTATTCTTTAGTTCCATGTTTTTTTTTATCAAACTTAAATCACAAGTGTAATATTTTAAGATAATTATACATTGACAATATAATACTATCAACCAATACCAGTATGTATGTATATATATATGTAAATATACATACACACACACACAAACCTTCATCCACGCCAGCCTTCGCAAAGTCAATGAATAAAATCAAGAGAACGTGGTCTTCAAGCGCCAGATTCCCTGACCCGGGAGATTCGGTCGGCCCACATCAGCCTGACATTTAGACTTTTATGACAGTCTTATCCGCGGCTCAAAGGCGAGGTGGTTTGGCAAATGCACGTATAAAGGATTTAACAGTGAATTGGGTGTTCGGTGATGGTGTCCAGGTGTCTATGAAGACGTTTTTTTAATGTTTTTTTTTGGTAAATGTTTTTTCTTCATAGATTTTTGGCTATAAGTTGATGGAGGTTCGTGCGCATGCTCGGTTTTTATGTATGCATATATATATATATATATATATATATATATATATATATATATATATATATATATATATATATATATATATTTTTTTTAATTGTTTTCTTTATAAATTTTGCTTACAAATTGATTTATCTTCGTGCGCATGCTGGAATTTTTTTTTGTTTTTTTGGTAAATTTTTTTCATCATGAATTTTGTCTGCAAATTGATGGATCTTTGTGCAAACGCGGATTTTTATATTTAATTTTTGTAAATTGTTTTCTTATAAATTTTGTCTACAAATTGATGGATCTTTGTGCGCATACGCGGGTTTTTCTATATTTAATTTTGGTAAATTTTTTTTTTATCAAACATGTCTTCAAATTGATTAATCTTTGTGCGCATGCTCGGATTTTTATTTTTTTTTTTTTTTTGAAAATGTTTTCCTTGTAAATTTTGTCTTCAAATTAATGGATCTTTGTGCGCATGCTCTGATCTTGAGTAAATTGATATGATAACTATTGCATCCTGAAATATATGGTAACCTAGTGTCAATAACCCTAGAAGATGTAACGCCAGTTTAAGTAACCATAAATCAATCAAGCCTTCATTTTTCGGATAACTTAGTTAGTATGATGAAGTTTATGTATGAAAGGTCTACTATTCTCTTTCATGGTATACTACATAGAGACTTTCCTTGACCTCCCATTGAGTTGTTTCATCAGTTAACCTAAAAAGGAATTTTTTTTTTACCTGGATATTAGTAAATAATAATGTTTATTGTCTAACCTAGCTTTGGAACTCTGCTCCTGCTTATGTATTCTCTCACTTTAAACATTCTTTCTACTTTTTGGAAGCAGGTAGTGAAGTCCTATCCATCTTCTCTTTTGTTCATTTCTTGTGCCATTCGGGCTTGGGCTGGAAAAGGGCATTAGTTAGATTGCTGGAGTCATTAGCATATGCACTAACAAACGCACATACGCGTACACAAACCGGTTCAACCACAAATTGTTCTTAGCCTAAGCAAATCTAACGTAACATAACCCAACCAAACTAATTTAGGAGCAGCCGTCTTGGCCAGGCACTGAGCATGCGCAGTGACGTCACTAGACCCAAATAGTAGGATGGACCGATTTACGTGGGAACGAAAAACTATCAAAGCTCATTGACAACTGTAAATGGAGATAGGATAATCTCCTTTAACTGGGATTCATCCCAGACAGCTGAGCCTCATTTCGAGTCCTTAATGATTTTCCTTGAGAGAGAGAGAGAGAGAGAGAGAGAGAGAGAGAGAGAGAGAGAGAGAGAGAGAGAGAGAGAGAGACCTCCTTTAGATCCCATTAGCCGGATCCACCTTAATGACAGTCGTAACTCAAGACGGTTATAGGACATCCCGGGATAGTGAAGGAAGCTTTTCAATCTATTAAAGAAATCCTGTCGATTGCTTTGTCACTGGGAGTGGGAGGATTTAAGGCTGTTTCTGAGATGGAAGGTCATTTGTTTGAAGAGGCTTTTTAAATAACTTTTTTTTTTATAAGGAAGGTCACTTGTTTTGAGATTTTTTTATAACCTTTTTTTTTGAGATAGAAGGTCATTTTTTGTTTTGAGAGATTTTTTGAATAATTTTTTTTTTGAGATGGAAGGTCATTTGTTTTGATAAAATTTTTAATAACTGCTTTTTTTGACATGGAAGGTCATTTGTTTTGATAATTTTGAGATGGAAGGTCTTTTATTTTGATAAAATGTTTAGATAACTTTTTTTTTGAGATGTAAGGTCATTTGTTTTGAGAATTTTTTCAGATAACTTTTTTTTTTAGATGGAAGGTCATTTGTTTTGAGAAATCTTTTAAATAAGTTTTTAAAGTGTGATATACGTATTATAAGGTTTGATTGAGTTGTATAGGTGATGTATGGTGAGATGCTAACTCAAACAATGATTTGCTAATATCAAGTGCTACGTTTGGTAATACAGGCCACTTTATACCTAATAATAGTAATAACAATAATGGTATAGAAATACCATTATTAATTAAAATGATGATTGTTTTTTGAATACCAGAACGTCTCATTAACTAGCGTGAAGCATGCCAATTTTATATACAAAAATTAAAACTAAAATCTTAGTAAAATACGCCAGCATATTATCAAAGGGTACCTTCAGAAATGTAGGTCACCCTGAGACGGTCTTACATATTTCCCTGCTTTGTTGCGCTCTCAAAGCACCAAGCGAATTCCATTAAAGCCTCTAAGGGTCAAAGTTGCTTGAACGGGAATGTTAATTGCAAGCACAAAGCCAAAAGCAGCAGGAGCCTCGCAGGAAGGGAAAGGGGGGAATTTGCAGTTGCATGCAGGAGCGGAAGCACTTTCGATAAATAGCATGTTGCACGCTGCATTGTCTTTTCTTGCTCTTTGGAGATTAAACAAGCAAAAAATGCGCCGAAGAAACTTCGGCGCAGCCGAGTTTTCTATACATCGTATAATCAAGGCCACCGAAAATAGATCTATCTTTCGGTGGTCTCGGTATAATGCTGTATGAGCCGCGGCCCACGAGACTCTCATCCGGCCGCGGTGGCCTGTGTTGTTGCGTTGCCAGAAGCACGATTATGGCTAACTTTAACCTTAAATAAAATAAAAAACTACTGAGGCTAGAAGGCTGCAATTTGGTATGTCTGATGATTGGAGGGTGGATGATCAACATACCAATTTGCAGCCCTCTAGCCTCAGTGGTTTTAAGATCTGAGGGCGGAGAGAAGAAGTGCAGACGGACAGACAAAGCCGGCACAATAGTTTTCTTTTGCAGAAAACTAAAACGGAAGTTTAAGTGTGTGAAGAATCATCATTTGCATATTCCTTTTGGGTTGAATGTAAGGGATAATGGTGCTTCTTGGCTCGTTTTGTGTACTTTGTGTTTATGTTAGTGTTTGTGCTATTGTGAATTATTATTTTAATATATATATATATATATATATATATATATATATATATATATATATATATATTACATATATTTTATATATATATGCATAAAATATATATTTATATATATATATATATATATATATATTTATATATATTATATATATATTTTATATACATATATACATAAAATGTATATTTATATTTACATATACTTATACATATACATACATAAACAATACATAGTACATTGTTTATCAAACAACTACAGTTAAATACCCAAAACTCTCTACACAATTGTACCTGAGTTAATATATATACTGTGTGTTATTTTTAGCTGTATTGTATTTATATATATATATATATATATATATATATATATATATATATATATATATATATATATATTATATATATATATATATATATATGCATGTATGTATTAAAACTAATCATTAAAACAATAAGAACAAACATTAACATAAACACAGAGATACACAAGCAATGTATCAACAAACATCAGAATTCCCTTAAATTAAAAGCATTTGACATCTGCAAAAGATCATTCTTCACACACACACACAAACAAACAAACTTCCGTTTTAATCTCGACAACGCAAGGAAGACGGTGCAGCGTGCAATGTGCTTTTTATTGAAAATGCTTCCGTTCTTGCATGCAACTGCAATTTCCCCCTTTCCCTTCCTGTGACACTGCTTTTGACTTTGTGCTTGCAATTAACGTTCCTGTTCAAGCAACGTCGACCCTTAAAAGCTTTATAATGGAATTCGCTTGCTACTTTGAGAGGGCCAAAGGAAGGAAATATTTTGATCGGCTCAAAGTAACCTACATTCCTGAAGCTTAGCCTTTGATAATATGCTGATGTACGCTTGCCTAAGGATTTAGGATTCCTGTTTGTATTCAAAATTGTGTGATTACATGTTGACATATATATATATATATATATATATATATATATATATATATATATATATATATATATATATATATATATATATATATATATATATATATATATATAAAGGCTATATTTCAGAAACCAGACTGTCTCTTCTCCTCAGGCAAATATTTGTCTGAGGAGGAAGACAGTTTGGTCTCTGAAATATAGCTTTATTTTCCACATTTTGGTGTTTTTATGGGCTCTGATATTTTATATTTGATATATATATATATATATATATATATATATATATATATATATATATATATATATATATATATATATATATATATATATATATATATATGTATTGTGTGTATGTGTGTGTGTGTGTGTAAAATTTTAATTTATTGTTTTTATATATGTATTGATGACTATATGACGATTGCTTTTCTTACGCAAATTCAAAACTATCGTTTTTTTTTCGTCTTGGATACGTATTAATATTTTATCTTGAAGTTCCATTCCTCTGAAATAAGCTGCTCTCAGTCTCTAATGGAGAAACGAGGTCGGATTCTGTTGGAGCTCAAAGTCAACCTTTCAAAGGTTAAAGAGTTCTATGGGTCGGAAGTGAATTCTCTCTCTCTCTCTCTCTCTCTCTCTCTCTCTCTCTCTCTTTGTGGTACTGAAAATTGAAAATTACTGAAAATTGCATGATGTGTTTCGAAAAAGCAGAATTCTTGTCTCTCTCTCTCTCTCTCTCTCTCTCTCTCTCTCTCTCTCTGTGGTACTGAAAATTGAAAAATCTAAGCTCAGCTGA
This sequence comes from Macrobrachium rosenbergii, assembly GCF_040412425.1. Classification (NCBI taxonomy): domain Eukaryota; kingdom Metazoa; phylum Arthropoda; class Malacostraca; order Decapoda; family Palaemonidae; genus Macrobrachium; species Macrobrachium rosenbergii. The sequence continues at coordinate 26,851,658 of NC_089787.1, read as the reverse complement.
TGTTTTTCTCTCTCAGTCCAGATTACCTTTGTTTATGGTTCTGAAAAGTTGAAAATTAAGCTGCAGCAAGTCTGGCGTGCGTGATGTGTTTCGAAAAAAACCGGAATTGATTCTCTCTCTCTCTCTCTCTGTTCAGATTCCTCTGTGGTACTGAAAATTGAAAGATTTGCTGCCTTTGTGGTACTGAAAAATTGAAAAAAACTGGCGTGATCTGTTTCTGAAAAAGCAGAATTGTGATGTGTTTGCTCTCTCTCTCTCTCTCTCTCTCTCTCTCTCTCTCTCTCTCTCTCTCTCTCCCCTTTGTGGTACTGAAAATTCTCTAAGCAACAGCGTGATCTCTCTCTCTCTCTCTCTCTCTCTCTCTCTCTCTCTCTCTCTCTCTCTGCCCAGACTGCCCCTCTGTGGCACTGAAAAATTGTAAAATTAAGCTGTGGGAAGACAGGCGCGATGAGTTTCGAAAAGCCAGAATTAGATTGTTTCTGAAGTAAAAAATGTTGTTTTCGTCGGGATAAATTAGACATTTTTTTCTGTTTGGTTCGTGAATTTTTCTCTGTAAGTTTTTAACGCATATAACAGATGCTAGTCGAGACGTAAATATATGACTTGCGCTTGGACGTAAATTTATATATTTTATGAGTATATATATATTCATGTGTGTGTGTGTGTGTGTGTGTGTGCGATTTTACTATAGCTCTATGCCGTACATATCATTTTACATAATGTTAAATTTATTTCCCTCATAATGTAAGTAAAATTGTTCATTTTAACATTCAAAATTAACAGAACTTTAACACTTCCAGCACTCATGCGAAATATAAATGGAAAAAGCATCGAAAGAGGATTTAATAAAAAGCTAAACATGAACAAATAACGGTCCTATTCCAGTGATTTGAAATTGCATTCCTGGAATCCTAAGGAACGGAAAAACGGCCATTCCTGTAAGATAAGTATTAATTTCCCCGTGAGGGGGTTAGAGCCGTCAGTGAACCACGCGGTGCACTGTAGGCATTACTTAAGGTTTTTGCAGCGTCCTTTCGGCCCCTCGCTGGAACCCTTTTCATTCCTTTTACTGTACCTCCGTGCTTATTCTCTTTCTTCTATCGTATTTTCCACCTAACAGTTGTTTAATAATGCAACTGCGAGGTTTTCCTCCTGTTACACCTTCAAACCTTTCTACTCTCAGTTTCCCTTTCAGCGCTGAATGACCTCATAGACCCCAGTGCTTGGTCTTTGGCCTAAATTTTATATTCCAAGTCTATTTGTAAAAAAAAAATCAATTATATATTAAAGTCTCCATTACACCATGGTAAAGCATATTGTGGTCCAAACGGAATGGCCTGTGGAGAAACTTCTTAGTTACCGAGTTTGCCAGCATTAGTCTCAAGTTTTGACGCGTGGCAGAGACTTCGGTAGGAAATGGCACAAGTTGTGGAGGTTGGGAAGTGGGAGGGAGATGTGAATCTCTCTCTCTCTCTCTCCAGCTCTCTCGTATCAGAATGACTGCATATGAAATGCTTCCCACTTCATGTTCTCTCTCTCTCTCTCTCTCTCTCTCTCTCTCTCTCCAGCTCATCCTAGTATCAGAATAACTGCATATGAAAGGCTAACCATTTAATGTTCTCTCTCTCTCTCTCTGTCTCTCTCTCAGCAGTTTCATTTTATGGCTTTTTTCATTTTACTGTAAAAGAAAACTGTTGTGCCGGCTTTGACTCTGTCCGTCCGCACTTTTTTCTGTCCGGCCTTAGATCTTAAAAACCACTGAGGCTAGAGGGCTGCAAATTGGTATGTTGATCATTCACCCTCCAATCATCAAACATACCTAATTGCAGCCCTCTAGCCTCAGTGGTTTTTATTTTATTTACGGTTAAAGTTAGCCATAAGCGTACTTCTGGCAACTATATAGGACATGCCACCACCAGGCCGCGATATGTTTTTTTTTTTTTTATAAAAGTAAGTATAAATTAGCGTATAGAATAGTAGGAAATATCTTCATACATGACCTAATGCCAGAATTAGAGAGAGAGAGAGAGAGAGAGAGAGAGAGAGACGTCAACATAACGGAAGAAGATACGAGTAGGGGCAGACCCATTAGCTATTGTGTTCCTTGTCGGGACGAAAGTCTTATGGGGCCATAGATATTGCAATGGAGGATCAAATGGTCCTCTTATTTTGTGTTGTGTTCCCTTTGGCGTCAAGATTCGTGTTTGGTGGTCCAGACTTTGCCTTGGATTTGCAGATGCGCTATTATTTATTATTATTGTTATCATCATCTCAATTATTATTATTATTATTATTATTATTATTATTATTATTCTTCTTATTATATTGCAGTTCTTATTATTATTATTATTTTATTTATTATTATCATTATAATTATTCTTCTTATTATTTAATTATTATTATTATTATTATTATTATTATTATTATTATTATTATTATTATTATTATTATTATATTATTATTATTACTGCACTGGAGATAAGATTCCACTTCATTATCAAATTGTATTTTCATAGCCTCACTCTAAAATTTCTATTAATAATAATAATAATAATAATAATAATAATAATAATTATTATTATTATTATTATTATTATTATTATTATTATTATTATTATTATTATCATCATCACTTCACTGGCGATAAAAATCCACTTGATAATCAGATAGGTTTTTTTAATAACTATAAAAGCTTTCCATAAATCTTGTAATCCCATAGTAAAATATACCAGCACAAAAAAATAAATAAATAAATAGATAAAATAAAAAGCGGAAACCCGAGATGACGTAATCCGGCCTATCGCTTCAAAGTGGCAAGAAGAAGAAGAAGAAGAAGAAGGAGATCGATGGCGGAGAGGAGACAAAAAAAAAAAAAAACTGCTTGCTGTTCCGTTTTATCCCTATATACAACCCCTTCGTCACCCTTTTATCATTCGCCCTCCTCCTCCTTCTTCGGTGCCTCCTTCAGGGTATTGATTTCCTGCCGTTGAGAGAGAGAGAGAGAGAGAGAGAGTTCTCTTATCGCCCTGTTTGCTGGCTCGGCCTTTTTGGCGGCAAATTGTTGGCGCGAGTGTCTGATGATTACGTATGCTCGCTTCGCGCTCGCTAGCCTCGTCTTAAACGAAGGTGTTATTACTCGCTCGTATTGCTTCTCTCTTTAATCGCGCCCTCAGCTCGTTTTCCGTCCTTTCGCGTGCCCAAGGCTAATGATAAGGATGTATGGACCTTGCGTACCCAAATACTTCCTTTAGTTATATAAGGATATATGGGTATGTGGACCTAACGTATCCTGATGCTTCCGAGTCGGTGTCTTGATGTTGATCATTTTGCTAATAGTGTTTGCTTGCTTCACGTTTGTTTACATCGTGTGGAAGTTGCTACCTTTCGTTGTCAGTCGATCTGTTTTTATGCAAATGATGCCGTTAATGGTGTCTGGTTTTCTGACAGCCATTTATCACTTGACATGCTGACTTCAATAGACTTCGCAAGTCTCTGTGTGACCCATTACACCCCTATCACACCTCACTTACACTAAATTGCTAAGGTTGATGCAAGGTTACGCTTCAATACCTTGTTTATTTTTTTCGTTTTGTTTCACTCCTCACAGTTGTCTCATTCAGACTGATATGATATATATATATATATATATATATAATATATATATATATATATATTTACAGTATATATACAGTATATATATATATATATATATATATATATATATATATATATATATATATATATATATATATATATATATATAAATACTTGTTATTAAATTAGTCTCTTCTTCGTGTAATGTATATTTATCTTTTATTTCAATTTTTTTTCGTAATGATTTTGACTTGAATCTTGGTCAGTCGTGTGTTCATCACTCACTGAAATGATGATCTTTGTTTTATCACACTAATTACATGGACCGTATCTTCTTTGAATTTAGTGTGTTAGAGAGAGAGGGAGACAGGTCGATTTTACGTATATCGATTTTTTAGTTTTCTGTAAAAGTTTTCTGCCCGCCCTCAGATCTTAAAGACTACTGAGGCTAGAGGGCTGCAAATTGGTATGTTGATCATCCACCCTTCAATCATCAAACGTACCAAATTACTGCCCCCTAGCTTCAGGAGTTTTTATTTTATGTAAGGTTAAAGTTAATCATAATCGTGTATCTGTCAACGATATAGAACAGGCCACTACCGGGTCGTGGTTGAAGATTCATGGGCCGCGGCTCATACAGCATTATACCGAGACCAACAACCGAAAGATTGACCTATTTTCGGTGGCCTTGATTATACACTGAACAGAAAACTCGATTGCGCCGAAGAAACTTCGGCGCATTTTTTACTTGTTTGTTGTTATCAATAATGAATAAATCGTACCATTCCATTCGATATACCGTTGTCACGATGTTTGTATGGCTGTTTGTCGTGATGTACCGTTATTTATCATGCTGTACCGTTATTTGTCTCGACGTACCGTTTTTGTCTTGACGTACCCGGTAGGGGGGTAGTGCTGTCAGTGCACCTCACGGGGTGCACTGTGGGCATTAATAAAGGTTCTTTGCAGCGTCCCTTCGGCCCCTAGCTGCAACCCCTTTCATTCCTTTTACTGTACCTCCATTCATATTATCTTTCTTCCATCTTGCTATCCACCTTCTCCTAACAATTATTTCATAGTGCAACTGCTTTGAGGTTTTCCTCCTGTTACACCTTTCAGACATACCTCCTCTCAATTTCCTTTCCAGCGCTGAATGACCTCTTAGGTCCCAGTGCTTGGCTTTTGGCCTAAACACTATATTCCCTTCCATTCCATTCAACGTGCAATAGCGTTATTCGCCATGCAGCAATGTCATTCACAGTGGTGCGCCGTTATTTTTCACGTCTTACCGTTTAATTCCTTTTTTAAAATTACAGTGAATGATTGCACCTCTTCCTGTAATCATAAGAGACTTTGTCAAAGAGTTAAAAAAAAAAAGACTAAGTTCTCAGAAGGTGGTTTTTTGTTTGATTATACTTCTAAATATATTGATGTTCTCACTAGGCAAACCCCAAAGAAATTCACGAAAAAATTCTTAGTGTAAGGTCTTTTAAGTGATGGTCATTGAAATGAATATATTTTTGATTTAATGAGAATTTTTTATTTTATGTTCTTTGAAATTGATTTTGTTTCATTGCAATGGTCTTTGAATCTGTTCGTCTGCACTTTTTCCGTCCGCCCTCAGATCTTAAAAACTACTGAGGCTAGAGGGCTGCAAACTGGTATGTGGATCATCCACCCTCCAGTCATCAAACATACCAAATTGCAGCCCTCTAGCCTCAGTAGTTTTTATTTTATTCAAGGTTAAATTTAGCCATGATCGTGCGTCTGGCACCGCTATAGGTGCCAACAACACAGGCAACCAGCGGGCCGTGGCTGCAAGTTTCATGGGCCGCGGCTGAGAGTTTCATGGGCCGTGGCCGAAAGTTTCATACAGTAATATATGCTGTACAGAAAACTCGATTGCCCGGAAGAAACTTCGGAGCATTTTTTACTTGTTTCTCTTTATTTCTCTCTCTCCATAAAGCATTTTCTTTTCATGTTTTGAATCCAGCCTATCCAAAAGAGCCTGTTCTTATTTCTACAAGTACCAACGGATTCAAAATTCGCCTTTTCATAATCTCTTCATTTTTCACCTATCCTTCCGATATCTGTATATATTTACCAACAAAAATCTGTAGGAGCCATTTTCCACTCGTCCACCATCTTGTCTTGACGTCCATTGCTCCATATTATATGCGTCCGCTTGCCATCTTGACCTTGCTCTTGCAAACGTTCACTTTCAATTTTCCACCTTTCAACGATTCTCGACTTCTTTCGCCAGTCTTTGCAACTTCTCTTAACTGCCATTAAACAAACACTATCATCTAAATAAGTAAGCCATCCGCACTCCCTTCACGCCCCCTCCCCTTCTTTTATCCTGTAAATCCCCCCCCGCCTCCATATCTGTCATTTCCTTGACCTCTCGCAACAAAATGTTAAACATCTGTGGAGGCTTAACGCAGCCTTGTCTGAGATTGCTGACGGGACAGAGGGTCTACAGGTCCTTAATTTTATTATGCACTAGATGTCGACATACCCATATTTTCAGAAACTCACATGAGCTTTGAAAGTATAGGTAAAAAGTTGATTATTCGTGGCCGCTTTACTTACCAATTTCTCTCTCTCTCTCTCTCTCTCTCTCTCTCTCTCTCTCTCTCTCTCTCTCTCTCTCTCTCAGACGACGTAACCACATAATGTTTAGAAACTCACCCGAGTTTTGAAAGTGTAGGTAAAAATGTGATTATTCATGCCCGCGTTACTTCTCTCTCTCTCTCTCTCTCTCTCTCTCTCTCTCTCTCTCTGTAAGTGTAGGTAAAAAGTTGCTTATTCGTGCCTGTATTACTTATTAATCTCTCTCTCTCTCTCTCTCTCTCTCTCTCTCTCTCTCTCTCTCTCTCTCTCTCTCTCTCTCTAAGTGTAGGTAAACAGGTTGCTAATCCCTGCCTGTATTACTTATCAATCTCTCTCTCTCTCTCTCTCTCTCTCTCTCTCTCTCTCTCTCTCTCTCTCTCTCTCTCTAAGTGTAGGTAAAATTGCTTATTCTTTGCTTATTCTCTGCCTGTATTCATTCGTTATCAACCTCTCTCTCTCTCTCTCTCTCTCTCTCTCTCTCTCTCTCTCTCTCTCTCTCTCTCTCTCTCTCTCTCTCTCTCCCTAAACGTAGGTAAAAAGTTGACTATTCATGCCCGTGTTACTTATCAATCTTGCAACGTAAAGAGAAAGGAAACTATGCCCCAAAAACGCAGACGTCCTTGAAATATTCACATTTTACTAACCCCTCCTCTCGTCTGGTTTTTACGGGCCTTCATTAAGCCTTACGTAACAAACTTGCCGGGAGGTTCTGTAGTAGTTTGTGGTGTCTTGGATGGTACAGAATTTAGAATATGTTTTTAGGGCATTTTTTTTTTAAGATTAAATTTCGGGATGTGAATATTTGGGTTATGGGTTTATGTTTTTTTTTTTTTAATGATTGATTGGTCTCTTGTCATTTTTGGGAAGATGCATTCTAATTATTGGTGGTACGATATTAAGATAATTAGAGTATGTTCTGTATATTGATGGTACAGTTATTCAGAATATTTTCTGAATATTTTTTTTGTACAATATTCAGAATATGTTCTGAATATTGTTGGTACAATATTCAGAACACACACTGAATATTGATGGCACAATATTCAGAAGATTCTCTGAATATAGTTGGTGCAAAATTGACATTTTCTTATAGCATTTTTTTCCAGATTTCGTTTGAGTCGTGAATATTTCTGTTCTATTTCTTTTCTGATTGATTGATTGGTCTTTTGTCAATTTTTAGGGAGCTCATTTTTTATTTTTCAAATACTTCCTCTCCAAAATTAACATTTCTTCCTCTGGAATGAGTTCTTTAATCTTTGGACGTAGAATTATGTAATTGTAATCAACCACGATTTTTTATTTATTTTTTTTTATTTTATTTTTTTTGTTTGTTTGTTTGTTTGTATAGTAAACATACCACTCTTATCATCCCCGTAGGGGCATAGTGCCGTCAATGCACCTCACGGGGTGTACTGTAGACATTACTAAAGGTTCTTTGCACCATTCCTTCGGCCCCTAGCTGCAACCCCTTTCATTCCTTTTACTGAACCTCCATTCGTATTATCTTTCTTCCATCTAACAATTATTTCATAGTGCAACTGCGAGGTTCGCCTCCTGTTACACCTTTTCAAACCTACCTACTCTCAATTTCCTTACCAGAGCTGGATGACCTCATAGGTCCCAGTGCTTGGCCTTTGGACTAAACTCTTTATACCCAATCCATTCTACTCTTGTCGTAGCACTCTGCAGCGTATCTGGAAAGTCTCAGAGTAGAGAACCCGACTCTCCTAATTCATGAATGATTTAAGCGCATCCTGATGTCGTATCTTTTATAAACCTATTAAGAAATTTGTTAACTGTTTAATGGACTTTCAGTTGAATTTTGTAAAAGACTAATGCGGAGGTCCTACTGCGTTTTATTTAAATAAGATTATACGTATGATATTTTTTATATGTTTAAACTAGTGAGATGAATAGGTATCTTCAAATTCGACATCTTTAGCTTTGCCAGCTAATGGTTTTTCTATCTTGTTCAGCGTGAATTTGTGCTGTTATTGATTAATAATAATAATAATAATAATAATAATAATAATAATAATAATAATATTTTTGTCATACTTTGTTTTTTATGATATACGGTAAATCATATGTATTACAATTATGTTATATATAATTATCTGATCTACTGTATATATAAATGTATATACATAGGTGTGTGCGTGTGCGCTCGTGTGTTTGTGTGCGCGCGCGCGCGTGCCTGTGCAATCATTATCATTAAAGCTCCTTCAACCCGTGTGCATTCGCGAATGCAAAACCTTGACCGCGGCGCATTCTTCTCCCTCCTACTGTCCCCGCCCACTAACCATCGATTCTATGCAGTTATCTCTCAGGGGCGGCGTTGCTATCCTTCTCGCCCTCGGGAGCTGATAAGACCCCGACGACGACGACGTCGAAGCAGGAGAAGGAGATTCCTTATTGCGGAGGGATCTGAGGAAGAGGAGGAGGAGGAGGAGGAGGAGGAGGAGGAAGAGAAGCTGCGAGGCCCCACCCACACGTGCTGAGAGAAGAGGAGGAGGAGGAGGAGGAGGAAGAAGCATGGGATACCCTCCCCACCTCCTCCACCTCCTCCTCCTCCTCCACCATCACCACCACAATCAATGGGACCACTGCAGAGCCGCTCCTGCGGGGATTTGGGGAAGGGGGCGGAGGGAGGGGGAGGAGGAGGGGGGGAATCCCTCTCCCCCCTCCCTCCTTCCCTCCCTCCGACCCAATCCTGCCTCAAGGTGCACTGCTGCATACTGGTGGTAGTGGCTGTGTGTGTGAGTGTGTGAGTGCGTGCGTGCGTTTGCGTGCATTTTCTCTCCTTCTCTCTCTTTTGGCTCCACCTACTTTTTCCTCCCTTTTCTTGGAAGGGAAGGGAAAAGAGAGAGAGAGAGAGAGAGAGAGAGAGAGAGAGAGAGAGAGAGAGAGAGAGAGAGAGACTCACACACAGAGGGAGAGAGAAAGAGGAAGGGAGGGAGGGAGGGAGAGGGTATTGGGTCTTTCCTCCCCCCCTCCTCCCTTCTCCCTCATTCCACTTTTCCTTTCACTTGGAGAGAGAGAGAGAGAGAGAGAGAGAGAGAGAGAGAGAGAGAGAGAGAGGTTTCAAAAATATCACGTTGCATATAGGTAAAGGAGGGCCGAGAGAGAGAGAGAGAGAGAGAGAGAGAGAGAGAGAGAGAGAGAGAGAGAGAGAGAGAGAGATGTCGCGGTCGATATTATGTGATTATATATGCAGTGGTCGTGGGGGGGAGGGGCGAGAAGCCCCCCCCCCTTCGTCGGCTTCATAGAAAGCCGTCATGAAATTTCGCTGAGGAGGAGGAGAAGAGTTGTAGGGGGCATTGTCGTCCTGGTCATTATCATAATTAATAATGATGATTATGATGATGATGATGATGATGATGATGATGATGATGATGGTGATGAGGTAAAGGATTCAGGAATCGTGGGATTGATTCTTTTGTGATAACATTACTTTGTGTCACTATTATTAATTATAATGATGCAGGTGATGATGATAGTGATAATGAGTAGGATTCAGAAGTAATAATAATAATAATAATAATAATAATTAATCTTATTCTTATAATAATTATTATTATTATTATATTATTATTATTATTATTATTATTAATTTGTTTAGAAATAATAATAGTAATTTAAATTCTCTTATAATAGTTATTATTATCATTATTATTATTTTGTTCAGAAATAATAATAATAATAATAATAATAATAATAATAATAATAATAATAATAATAATAATAATAATAATAATAATAATATTAGAAATTAAATTGTTATTATTTCTCAACAAATTAATAAAAATAATAATGATAATAAGATAAGTTATTATATTATCATTATTATTCATTATTAATTAATAATTAATTATTATTTATTGTAATTATAGCTTAATATCATCAATGCAGTAATCTAGTTCTTTTTTATTAATGCAAATTCAGCCAGTTCGATTTTTGTAATTATAGCTACTCCTAGGCAATCAATCATCAATTGTCTCCATTTGCATTTTGAAGATAATTTTTAAAAAATAATTTTTTTAAATGCGTCTGCCGATATTATTATTTGTTCTTTATAATTATATATATATATATATATATATATATATATATATATGTATATATATATTTATATTTATGAAATCTTCTGTTTTTTTAAATTGATTTTTATGTTAATTTTATTTATATTAAGTTTATATTTTTCTGTGTCATAGAACATACATTGGTAATTTTTGCTTGTTAGATAGAATGATTGATTTGATTTATAGTTCATTATATACATAAATTGCCAAAGTATTAGTAAATATGTATATATAATTTTATATTATATATATAGATATAATAAATATATATTATATATATATAGATATAATAAATATAATACATATATATATATATATATATATATATATATATATATATATATATATATATATATATATATATATATATATATATGCAGTAAGTTTGTGCAATATGTAAATACTTGAAGACATATACTTTGTAAATCCTACAGGAATTCTAGGTTGGGTATTAAAATTAATTTTAATAATAGAAGTTTTCATTTTGTTTTATTATATCTGTATTTGATTTCATTCATTGATTTAATTTTTTTAATAATAGAGGTTTTTTATTTAGTTTTGTTATATTTCATCTGATTTCGTTCATTGATTTTATTTTTTGATAATAGAGGTTTTATTTTGTTTTATTATCTCCTATTTTATTTCATTAATTTTATTTTCTAATAATAATAATAGAGGTTTTGACTTCATTTTATTATTTCATTTTATTTTGTACATTAATTTTATTTTCTCAATAATAGAGGTTTTTATTTTGTTTTGTTTTATCTTTATTTGATTTTATTCATTGATTTGATTTGATTTTTAATAATATATATTATTTTTATTTGATATATACTTTATTTTATTTTTTAATAATAGAGGCTTTATTTTTGTTTCGTCATATTTTATTTGATTTTATATATATTATTTAGTTGTAATTGTTCATAACACCTTTCATTTCAGCTTCGTCAGAGCAATCTGCTATTTAAGTTATTATTAAAATGAAGGTGATTATAAGACTGTATGCTTAATAATAACTGTAAATTTTTAATTATTTATTATTTTATTTATATTTGACAAGTTTAGATAATTTTTAACTGAATAAAATTCAGATTTAATAACTGACGTATTTATATGGAGGGCGTCGGGAACATACATCATGGAACTGCAGGAATTAGAAAAAAAAAGGAAAAAGGGAGGGAGGAGGAAAAGTTAGAAAAATTTATTATTGAATTTTGTCCTGAAAAAAAAGATTTTAAATGCGGAGATTTCAAAAGTAATATTATGTATTAATATTATTAAACGAAACAAAACCAGTAAACAAATATTTTATACACAAGAATCTCATTTTGAAAAAGGGTCACAGTTAGACCTGAAAGTCTTTCCATTATTATTATTATTATTATTATTATTCCATTATTATTATTATTATTATTATTATTATTATATTATTATTATATTAACTGGCTGCCTTTTGCGTATGTTGTGTGTGTGTGTCCTCTCCCCTTTCTTTGTTTGTATTATTATTGGCAGCCTTTCTTATTATTATTATTATTATTATTATTATTATTATTATTATTATTATTATTATTATTATTCATGTCGTTAAACTTTGATATTATGACGCATGTTAAGCAAAAAGTGCATATACCTCGCAGCTGCATATTATAATTATTACTATTATTCATACAGTAGTAAAATATAACAGTAAAGGAATTCCGTATAGGAACACTCGCCTATCAAAATACATCTCTGAGTTACTGCACAACTAGAGTTATTTATATCTCCTATAAAAAGAATCACATTACTGTATAATTCATATCTCAGCATTTATCAACGAATGTATCGCCTTATCTCTTGCAGTAATTGCAACTGGATCGTGCATAGGGTTACAATAAATCTAAGTACCAGGTCCCCAGAGGCAAAGTACGTTTATTGCAACGATAAGACGATAGACGATATTGTTAAGGCGATAGACGATATTGCGGCTATAATTTAGATTCGTAATATGCGCAGTTCTCAGACTTGGAATGTATAGTAGATTCAGGAGATGAAACCTATTCATATGGAACAAACCCACCACAGGGGTCATTGACATAATATTCAAGCTTCCAAAGAATTATTATTATTATTATTATTATTATTATTATTATTATTATTATTATTATTATTATTATTATTATTATTATTCAGTAGATGGAACCTATTAGGAAGAAGTAAAAGGGAGTACAAAAAGAAGAGACCTCACTTATTAAAAAAAAAAAAAATTAATTAATAAATAGATAAAAATTTATTAAAATGTCTAAGTTTCTTTCTATATAATTAAAAGTTTCTGCCTATATAATGAAAAATTTCTTCGTATATAATGAAAAGGTTCTGCCTATATAATTAAAAGTTTCAACCTATAATGAAAAGTTTCTGCCTATGTAATGAAAAATTTCTGCTTATGAATGAAAAGTTTCTCCCTATATAATGACAAGTTTCTGCCTATAAAATGAAAAGTTTATTCCCATATAATGAAAATCTTCTTCCCATATAATGAAAAGTATCTGCCAATGTCATGAAGTTTCTTCCTATATAATGAAAAGTTTCTGCCTATATAATGAAAAGTTTATTTCTGTGTAATGAAAAGTTTCTGCCTATATAATGAAAAGTTTATTTCTATATAATGAAAAGTTTCTTCCTATGAAATGGATTGTAATTCGCTGAATTCTCTTAGCTTCTCAGACTGCATTGCGGCTCGTAGCCGCTCGCAAAAGACGCCTATGGCTTGTTGCAACTTTATAAGCATTAGGGTGAGGCTGTTACCCTCACGCCCTAGTTCCCGCAAATGGCCAAAGGCTACCAATCGTTAATGCTTAACGAATGCTAGTAATTACTGGGTTATCTACATAACACAAAGTCAAGGTCTGAGGTAATGCCCTATTTTTTGTCAGATTTAACAAAGAAAATAGAAAGATAAGAGAGCTGACTTCAGTATAAAGGAAGTAATGAGCCGCCCTTTAGAAGAAGGAAGCTTATAGCAAGGTTAAGTATTGAGGGAAATTTATAGTATATAGTTGAGATTTGAGGGAGGTTTATAATATGGTCAAAATTTACTGTAAATCAATTTTTTATCGATTTATTGTAAATTGTGTCTTTCTACTTTTAATAAAGAAATACATTCAACTCAAGCAGTCCTTTACAGTTAAGGGGAAACACTGGATTAGCGCAGTGGAAATGCATCATAGTTACCGAACATGTCCCGTCCATATTTTCCCGAGACGTAACAGAGTACCGGGACCTTTCCTTGAAAAATCGGGACGCAATGTCTTAAAAACTAACCATAGAATTTTCTGGAAAATAATCTAATTATGTTTCTCACACCCAAATTATGGTGAGGGTACTAAGTTAACCTATCCTGACCTAACCTAACCTAACGCAGGGGCATGGCAAAACAACAGGAATTTGCGTCCTGTCCAAGGTTCGAATTATCTGAATTATCTGAAGCCTCGGCTAAAGAGAGGTTACCTGCTCCCATTTGTTAATTCTTTAATTAATTTAATATTTTTTATAATATTTTTATTGGATTTACGAGAGAGGAGAGATTGAGTCAAACAACAATTTTATACTCTTTCTTATCTTCAGCTTGTCCAGGAAGAAGCCCGTTTATTGCTAAAAGCAGTCACGTGAGGAAATCACTTTCCGGAAAGCGTCCTCTGAGAGATTGCGAGATGTGGAGGCTCTCTCTCTCTCTCTCTCTCTCTCTCTCTCTCTCTCTCTCTCTCTCTCTCACACAAGTCAGGTTAAATAACCACTTATAGAAGCCCGAACAGTGTCTGTGTGTGGAAAGCGCGAATTATCTCTCTCTCTCTCTCTCTCTCTCTCTCTCTCTCTCTCTCTCTCTCTCTCTCTCTCTCTCTCAAAATGATTTTACGGTCACTGAGCACCAGCGGGAGCATTAACACAATCTGTGCATCCATTAAACTGAAGAGCCAAATTCACTCTCTCTCTCTCTCTCTCTCTCTCTCTCTCTCTCTCTCTCTCTCTCTCTCTCTCTCTCTCTGATTTGATGGTTTTCTTCCCAAAAATTCTTACCTATTAAGACTTATCCTGGAATGTCTAGGTATTTCTTAGTTTCTTTTTGAATGGCTGTTTTTATATTCTCACTTTCTTTCTTCTGGAATAATTCTCCTTTTAAATAGGTAGCTGTTTCTGTATTCCATTCGAATGAAATATATAAACAAACAGTCAAGTTGAACACCTGGTTATTTATTTCCGTGGATTCTGTATGTCTGATTGAGCATAGATGACATCCTAGCTTGTGAATTTGTATTTTAAAAATTGAAATGCCTTCTGGATGATTTTCTTGTTCTAGTGGCTCTCAGGCCTTGTTTTAACTCATTGCCACGCCCATCAGATACCTGTAGTTGCGGTATATGTATATGTATGTATATATATATATATATATATATATATGTATGTATGTATGTGTGTGTATATTTATATGTATGTATGTATACATGTGTATCTTTATAATATATATATCATATCTATCTATCTATCTATCTATCTATATATATATATATATATATATATATATATATATATATATATATATATATATATGTGTGTTGTGTGTGTGTGTGTGTGTCAATTGAAATAGCCACAATGCCCTCTTAACTTCTCGAATTCTTCACGCTTATATGGGCACGCTTGTCACCACAAAGCCTTAGATCCAAACGCAAGAAATATGAAGTAGTAATTTTGACGTCCGACAGCGTGAATCGAACCCGCATCCCGAGTAATCAGAACGAGGTCACGTTGCCGACATGACATATATATATATATATATATATATATATATATATATATATATATATATATATATATATATATATATATATATATATATATATATATATATATATATATATATATATATTTTTTTTTTTTTTCTTCTTCTTCTAAGACACGAACAGTAAAATTTCCCCTAACTCATATCTTAGACTCAGCTATTGGATCAACAAGGCACACAACCACTGTGTTCCTAATTAACCTGTTTGCTAAATGTATTATTCAAGGTGTTTGCCAGCCCATTTGCAATCGCATATATTCCATGGACCAAGGAAACGAAGCACGGTGCTCGACCCAGCACTGCATTTATTGATGATTTATATAAGTTATAAACCCTTTCAGCAGCCAGTAGGGCGAAGAGTGGGGTTCTTGAGTGGGGTTCTTGGAAAGGTGGGCGGTTAAGGTGGTAATTCTTGAGAGCGAGACGTTGATCTTGTATCAATTATTAGTTATACTTCTGTTCATTATGCTTGTATAATCGATTTTGGTTCATTATTATTATTATTATTTTATTTTATTTGGTGAAATCTGCAATGATTTAAGTGTAAGTATTCACGCACATATATATATTATATATATATTATATATATATATATATATATATATATATATATATATATATATATATATATATATATATATATTTTATATATATACACTTCTGTTCATTATGCTTATGAAATGATTATGGTTTATTATTATTATTATTATTATTTTATTGGTGATGAAATCTGCAATGATTTAGTGTGTATTAAGTATATATATATATATATATATATATATATATATATATATATATATATATATATATATATATATATAAAATAGCTTCTAAGAACCTGCTTGACTCCTTATCAATTGAGCAGGTTTTGTGTCGTGCATATATTTTTCAATATATATTCACACTTACATCATTGTGATTGCTTCACCATTTTAGTTATTATTATTATTATTATTATTATTATTATTATTATTATTATTATTATTATTATTATTATTATTATTATTATTTTGAAAATCATTGGTAACTTTTGGTTTGATTCCTTTCCTGATTTCCTTACGAATTCAAAACGCAAGAACAGAAGGCTAATATTATTGTGTACTGTATAATGAACTTGAATCTTACTATCCCCGACAAGAAAGTAATATTTTGATTTAGTATCTTTTTTTTTTTGGTTAATAGTAAAATTAAGCCAAAAAGATCCGTGCGTTATTTAAAATTTCATTTAAACGTGTGTTAAGGTGTTAAAAGGTAAACGAGGCCTGTTGTGGACCTCTGGATGCAGCCAACCAGGTAAACAACAAACATGAATCACTAGCCCATTCTCCGGTAATAATTTCTTACGCTTATCATGTGACTAAGCACGCACATTTAGGTACTAAGCGTGTATAATTAAATATAATTCAGTGATTTTTAATTGGAGTATAAATAACGTTGAAAAGACATGTATTGAGATAACACAAATTTAATGTATGTAACTGGTTAACAGTTATGAATCATGAGATATAATATAAATGTATATAACTGGTTCACAGTTGTGACTCGTGAAACAAAATATAAATGTATATAACTGGTTCACAGTTGTGACTCGTGAAATATAATATAATTGTATATAACTGGTTCACAGTTATGACTCATGAAATAAAATATAAATGCATATAACTGGTTCACAGTTGTGACTCATGAAATATAATATAAATGTATATAACTGGTTAACAGTTATGAATCATGAGCTTTAACATAAATGTATATAACTGGTTCACTGTTATGACTCATGAAATAAAATATAAATGTATGTAACTGGTTCACAGTTGTGACTCGTGAAATATAATATAAATGTATATAACTGGTTCACAGTTATGACTCATGAAATAAAATATAAATGTATATAACTGGTTCACAGTTGTGACTCATGAAATATAATATAAGTGTATATAACTGGTTAAATGAATCACGAAAAATAAGTGTATGTAACTGGTTAACAGTTATTAATCATGAGCTTTAACATAAATATATATAACTGGTTAACAGTTATGAATCATGAAATATAATATAAGTGTATGTACCTGGTTAACAGTTATGAATCATGGGATATAATATAAATGTATATAACTGGTTCACAGTTATGACTCATGAAATAAAATATAAATGTATATAACTGGTTCACAGTTGTGACTCATGAAATATAAGTGTATATAACTGGTTAACAGTTATGAACCATGAAAAATAGGTGTATGTAACTGGTTAACAGTTATGAATCATGAGCTTTAACATAAATATATATAACTGGTTAACAGTTATGAATCATGAAATATAAGTGTTTGTAACTGGTTAACAGTTATGAATCATGAGATATAATATAATTGTATATAACTGGTTGACGGTTGAAATATAATATATATGTATGTAACTGGTTAGCAGTTATGACTCACAGAATATATATAACTGGTTAACAGTTATGACTCATGAAATATGATATAAACGTATTTAACTGGCTAGCAGTTAAGACTCATGAACGACGGTAACTACCCAAGGATTTCATCATTTCAGTCTGTATTTTACAGACAGCAAATGAAAACTGCTTATTATTGCTGTATCATCGTCTTAATCCACAGGTCTCTCGTGACGCTAAATATCCGATCTTCGCTTTCAAGTGAAATAAAAGAAAATAAAAAAAAGAAGCTTTCTTTCTAATCCCTTCACAGAGGTTTTGCAGAGTTCTCTCTCGTTATTCATTTTTTGTTTCCTGTCAAAGAAAACTATTGTGACGGCTTTGTCTGTCCGTCCGCACTTTTTTCTATCCGCACTTTTTCTGTCCGCCCTCAGATCTTGAAAACTACTAAGGCTAGAGGGCTGCAAATTGTTATATTGATCATCCACCCTCCAATCATCAAACATACCAAATTGCAGCCCTCCTAGCCTTAGTAGTTTTTACCTTATTTAAGTTTAAAGTTAGCCATAATCGTGCTTCTGGCATCGATATATGAAAGGCCACCACCGGGCCGTGGTTAAGTTTCATGGGCCGCGGCTCATACAGCATTATACCGAGACCACCGAAAGATAGATCTATTTTTGGCGGCCTTGATTATACGCTGTGGCGGCTGTACAGAAAACTCGATTGCGCCGAAGAAACTTCGGCGCATTTTTTACTTGTTTGTTTTCAGTTTCCATTGGTGTTGTGACTACAACCTCATTCTGTTCAGAGATCTTTTCACGCCATTCATAAGGTCCTAAAAGTGTTGCTCTTACCTGGGATCTTCTGACGAAAGATCTGAATTCTCGCTCTGTTTAGGTGAGGAGAAAATGGATTGCAGTTTGAATGTCAGACATTTTTAATGCTCCGAAGAAGAAAAAAACTCTGGCAGGAGCATTGTAAGATCGTGATCGTGACTCAGAGAGCATCATTAGGCTAAAGACAAAGAGATGTTATTATAACGAATATAACGCGTAATTTTGTGTTAATGTTATAAGTAGGATTTTTCCCCTTGGTCTGCGATGGGATAGGATAGGACCAGTCTGTCAGGTGAGTGAGAAAGGTTGATATTAGTTGTAGCAGTTGAGAAGGAACTGAGAGAAGCATGAGAAATGAGAGAAAGATAGATCATACCCATTTGCTGTTATGAAATGGAATAGACGTAATTTTTTCCGACGTATTACTTCAGCAGTGATATATTCAAGTGCACTGAATATCAAATACACTTCATAACTGCCACATTATGTATAATATATTTTTTAAAATAGATAACCATCCCAGACCCTGTAGGCACTACTTAAGGTTCTTTGCTGCGTCCTTTCGGCCCATAGCTGCAACCCCTTTCATTCCTTTTTACTGTACCTCCTTTCATATTCTTTCTTCCATCTTACTTTCCACCCTCTTCAAACAATTGTTACATAGTGCAACTGCGAGGTTTTCTTCCTGTTACGCCTTTCAAACCTTTTACAGTCAATTTCCCTTTCAGCGCTGAATGACCTCATAGGTCCGAGCGGTTGGCCTTCGACCTAAAGTATATATATATATATATATATATATATATATATATATATATATATATATATATATATATATATATATATATATATATATATATATATATCCATGTATATACTGTATATATATATATATTCTGTAACCTATAACCATCCCATAGAAATTCTGATGCTCTATTTTTAACAATTCCAAGGGCCCTCAATCCCTTTTTATTCTCTTCATATATGGGCGTCTCCTTCAGACTTCCGAAAACATCAAAAGGATATTTCTAGATATATCGGGGGCACCGTCCTTGACCTGACCTCAATAACACCTCTGTGGTGTGTCCAAGTGCCGTGTCATGGGTCAGTTAGGTCATGATTCCCGTTTATTATGTTTATTTATTTATTTTTTTTATTGTACTTATATTTCTGAAACGTATTCGTGGAAAATTATTGGGTGCTCCTATCTCTCTCTCTCTCTCTCTCTCTCTCTCTCTCTCTCTCTCTCTCTCTCTCTCTCTCTCTCTACACACACACACACACACACACGCACAGTATGCCTGTTAAATTTTTTGCTATATTTCTGTTTATGAAAAGTATTCAGAGGAGGTTAATGTTTCCTCTCTCTCTCTCTCTCTCTCTCTCTCTCTCTCTCTCTCTCTCTCTCTCATGCACACACATAATACACACACGTTAAATTTTTTATGGTGTATATATATATTTAGGACAAGTATTCACAGGGAGTTAATGGTTCCTCTCTCTCTCTCTCTCTCTCTCTCTCTCTCTCTCTCTCTCTCTCTCTCTCTCTCTCTCTCTCTCTCTCTCTCGCAATTCTTTACGAGCCTTACATGTTGATGAGATTAAAATATGAAGGACATAAGAACACCGTATGTATTATATACGTGTAGTTATAGTGTACATATATATATATATATATATATATATATATATATATATATATATATATATATACATGAGTGTGTATACATATATGTGTGTTTTTGCGTGTGTGCATGTGTATGTAACAGATACACCAGTATACTGTGTATGTAAAGGCCGTATTCGTCTGCATAAACACGAGCAAATCGATGAGACGAACGAACAATCCTGAATTATGAATTTGATGAATAATATTAATAATAATATTTATTCACATTTCCCCGCTCGGCTTGGCGTTAGAGAGAATTCAATTCCCTTACCAGATCCTCTTCGGCATTGCTGTTAATGGAATTGAAATCCCTCGGGGAGGCTGCTGTGCAAATGCTGCGTTGCTGCGTCGGAAAACAAATAAACGGAAAATCCAATAAGTTGAGTGTTTATGCTTCCGTTTATTTATATATTTATTTGTTCTTTGTATTTGTTTTCTGTGTTCTTTGTGTTCGCAGTGCTGTCAAAATTACTACAGGTGCGTGTTTGATTGACAGTTTATTTATTTAGTTCTGTGTTTATTTTTATATTCGTTTTCGCAGTGCAGTTAAAATGACTACAGATGTTTGATTGACAGTGTTGAGATGCGCGTATGTTTTTGAGTGTGTTTTTGCGTGTGCGTATATTCAAGTGTAAGTTGTGTGTGTGTGTGCACGCAAATTGCTCTTGTGTGTGTTTGTGCACGCAAAGTGCTCTTGTGTGTGTGTGTGCGTGTATTTGATTGATAGTGTTGAGAAATTTGTGTTTTTGAGTGTGTGTTTTTGCGTGTGCGTATATACAAGTGTAAGTTGCGTGTGTGTGTGTGCGCGTATGTACAAAGTCTTCGTGTGTGTATGTGTGTGTGCATGTGCGCGCGCACAGGCGTGTAAGTTCAATATATGTGCATGTGTGTCTGTGTGAATTATTATGTGCCGAAACACACTGGCAAAACTTGCGTGTCGAACACCGCTCCTAATATGTCCGCAGACGCCGCACTGAGTACACATCCACGCTTGCGTGCATGCGCGTGCGCGCGTTTGCGTGCATCCGAGTGTTTACGAAGAAGGGCAGCTTCGGAGGGAGCGGAGCTAAGGCGAAGACTCTGTGGGTGATTGACACTCCCCTTGAAGTAGCAATCGAAATCTTGATCGAAAGTCTTTAAGTCACCCCATTTGGACTGTCAGCAAGAAGTTTGAGATTTAGTGAGGGCGTCAGCGAGAGAGAGAGAGAGAGAGAGAGAGAGAGAGAGAGAGAGAGAGAGAGAGAGAGAGAGAGAGAGAGAGCTGCTGACGTTTCGTTTGTATTAGCTAAAATTCTAATTGAAGTCAGGTTTTATGGGGAGTTATAATAATCGTGTAGGGAGCCGCCGTGTTGTCAATAATAGTTGTATTGTTATAATCCGTAATTGTGTTGTTATTGTTATGATTATTAGTATTACTCATAACTGTATTATTATTATTATTATTATTATTATTATTATTATTATTATTATTATCCGTAACTTTTTATTGTTATTTTCAGTAATTATTATTGTTATTATTATCATCCGTAACCGTAGCGTAATTGTTATTATCCATAACTCTATTTTTATTAATATTTGTAAGAAATGATACATGAAATGAAAAAAATAATAAGGGAAATTAAAAGATCAGAACTACGTATAATTTTCAGTAACAATAAACAGTGCACCTCGTGCGGTGCACTGTAGGCGTTAGGGTACTAAAAGTTCTTTGCATCGTCCCTTCGGCCCCTAGCTGCAGCCCCTTTCGTTTCTTTAACTGTACCTCCTTTCATATTCGCTTTCTTCCATCTTAACTTCCCACCCTCTCCTAACAGTTGATTCAATAGTGCAACTGCGAGGTTATCCTCCTGTAAACCTTTTACTGTCAATTTCCGTTTCAGCGCTGAGTGACCTCATATGTCCCAGTGCTTGGCCTTTGTCCTAATTTCTGTATTCAATTCAGTGTAGCTAACAACAGATCACAAAAAATAAATAAGCTGCATTATCAAATAAAAATTAAATAAAGCTACATAAGCAATGATTAATGGAACCGTGTACAAATTAATTTTAGATAGACAAACCTCTTTGAAGTCTTCGGGATTTTGTGATCATGCTGAGTGCATTCATGAATTATATATTTTACCGAGTTTAAAATTCCTCACTGTAAAATAAAAAAAAAATAAAAAGATTTGGAAAGGTCTTCAATTTGTATCGAATTTTGTCAACGTTAAAACCAGAGATTGATGTATTTCATCAGTGTAATTTGAATTTTCACAAAGTCAAAAACGAAAGATTATTATAATATTATGTTGTCAATTCATTTTGAATTTTTTCAAGGTCAAAAAACGGAAGATTAATATTATGTGTCAATTTATTTTGAATTTTCTCAAAGCTAAAAGCAAAAATATATATGTCATCAATTTATTTTGAAGTCTGCAGCGCGACTGCTAAATGCTTTCAAGAAAGTAATAATAAAAATAGAATATTTTAATATAACACCATTGCAAATCAACCTTTTGTCCACAAATTAAGACCTTTGCATGACTGTTGTTAATCATCTCTGAATCATTTGAAAAAAGGAAATTCGCTGCGAAGTCCATTAACCACAGCAGGAAGCTAACACATTAAGTAGAACCTTTGTGACTGCATTATTATTTATCTTCGTAGGACATACATCAAGACCCCGTAAGGGAGTAATGCCCGTCAGTGCACCTCACGTGGTGCACTGTAGGCATTACTAGAGGTTCTTTGCAGTGTCCCTTCCTTAGGCCCCCAGCTGCAACCCCTTTCATTCCTTTTACTGTACATCCATTCATATTATCTTTCTCCTAACAATTGTTTTATAGTGCAACTGCTTTGAGGTTTTCCTCCTGTTACACCTTTCAGACCTACCTCCTCTCAACTTCCTTTCCAGCGCTGAATGACCTCATAGGTTCCTGTGCTTGGCCTTTGGCCTAAACTCTATACTCCATTCCATTCCTATATTCCATTCCATTCCACACATCAAGGATGATTTCCCATGCGTTGTCGCTAACAATACGGCCATGGATCCCTGTGATTTGTCTCAAGTGTACTTTCTACTTATGTAACTTGCTTTCGTTTTTGCATATTTAGATAAGCTTCATTTTTATATTTAGTATTTCAATTTAAGCACAATAAACATACCAGGCAATGTTCTACATAATTTTTGCGTATTTTCAACGCATGCTCTCATGGCATGACGCTTTTTAGAAATGTGGTCATTGCCAGGAACTTTCGCATGTTGCAAATTTCTGATTGCATAGAAAAGCTGTCATCTATGTTTTTCGTAATATTAAGTCCTCTACCTCTTCCTCCTCCCGAGAGCCCTGTTATCTGGTGTTATATGATTCTCGTTTAGCCCCTATTTTTCACATTTCTTCCTTTTTCCCATTGTTTCTCTTGGCTTTTTATTCTGTGTTCTTTCTGTAGTCACCTTCTTTTAAGTAACTTCGCCCCTGGTATTGCAAGTCTAGATTATTATTAATATTATTATTTTTTTTGCTTAGTACCGTCTCTCACGAGTAGAGGAATTGTTGCAGATATAAGATAATCTTATAATTGCGACGGGACGAATGTTTGACGACAAATGCATATGAATTCACATGCAAACAAACGTTTTGTTTAAATATATGAATGTATGTTGGATTTTTGCATGTGCTACCACAGAACACTTGACTTGGTCATATGCAATCTGTTATATACATTGCATAGATTATTATTGTATGTATGTTTGTATGTACGTATGCAATTTTCTTACGAACGCAGATCTTGAGTAGCCTAAGGTAGTCTTTGTCATTTTTGTTTAAATTAAACTTACACTTTAGTATGTAAAAGAGTTTCATTTTCAATTCTAGAATTCGGCAGGAGAATGGACCTATTATTAAAAAGCCGATTTTATTAAATTCATCTTAAGCACAAACCTTGTGACTTTTTCTGAACAAAATGGTTTTTATACGTATGCTTTCCGCACGCAGAAAATGACAGCTCGTAAATATTTATATCAATATACGCCATAGAAAACGACAGGCGGAGAATATTAATAAATAAAAGAAATATACGCCAAGAATTTTGCGTTAGAGATTTTCCCAGGAAATGATTTTGGGAGAATGTAGACATGAGACGTTCCCACGCAAACATTCGACCAAACCACATTGCCAAGATTTATTGAGTATCAAGAGTACTTCCCTTAAAAACGCTAGGTTTTAAGGCTTCATTTTTTATGGTTCTTGACAGAGCAAACAGAAGTATCTGAAATGTTGCTCTGAAAGTTTGCTAGCTGTCCGTAGAAGTTGTGATTGTTCGAGGAGCGTTTTGATTTATGGGCATATCTCTCTCTCTCTCTCTCTCTCTCTCTCTCTCTCTCTCTCTCTCTCTCTCGCTCCTGTTTATACAACACAGCTAGGAAAAACATTCTCTCTCTCTCTCTCTCTCTCTCTCTCTCTCTCTCTCTCTCTCTCTCTCTCTGTCTTGCTTATACAACACAACTAGGAAAAACATTCTCTCTCTCTCTCTCTCTCTCTCTCTCTCTCTCTCTCTCTCTCTCTCTCTCTCTCTCTCTCCCCTGCTCATACAACACAACTGGGAGAAGCACTTTTTTTTTTTTTTTTCCATCAACCCTACACCTTTTTTACATTTCCTAGTAGACATTTTTACCTCCCATTAGACTACGAGGGTCGGTCACCCATCTAGATACTGACCAAGCCCAGTCCTGCTGAACGACGGTGTAGCGAACACACTGTTACTCTGAGAAATTCTGGCGTGTGTGTATATATATATATATATATATATATATATATATATATATATATATATATATATTATATATATCCTTTGCCCATTGTATCTTTTATTGCATGTATGGGCATTGCAATCTGCGCAGACTTACTCATCAGGAGAATGATCTTATGCAAGTTATTTATGAACGCGTAATTTCCATGTAATAGGCATTACAGTACTTAAAGGTTCTTTGCAGCGTCCCTTCGGCCCTTAGCTGCAACCCCTTCCGTCCCTTTTTACTGTACCCCCGTTCATATTTGTTTTCTTATATGTTTCTTTTCCTTCCTCTCCTATCAATTGCTTCATGGTGCAACTGCGAAGTTTTCCTCCTGTCACACCTTCCACCCCTTTGTACTCTCAATCTCCGTTTCAGCGCTGAATGACCTCATAGGTCCCAGCGGTTGGCCTGTGGCCTAAGTTCTATATTCCATTCCATTCCGTTAGAGGCCCCAAAGCATCTAGAAATGAGCCACTCAAATTTCTATATATAAAGTAAGTGCTTTTAGTTTCCACCCTCCAGTCATCAAACATACCAAATTGCAGGCGTCTAGCCTCATTAGTTTTTATTTTATTTATGGTTAAAGTTACCCATAGTCATGATTCTGGCAACGATATAGGATAGGCCACCACCGGGGCGTGGTTAAATTTTCACGGGCCGCGGGTCATACAGCATTATACCGAGACCGCCGAAAGATAGATCCATTCTCTGTGGTCTTGATTATACGCTGTGGCGGCTGTACAGGAAAGGCGATTGCGCCGAAGATGCTTCGGCGCATTTTTTACTTTTTTTTTCTTTGGAGATTAAGGCAAGCAGTTTTAGATAAAGTTTAATCAGTCAGCAATATTCGAATCGTTTGTCTCCATGATAATAGTAAGAATTTTAAATTTTACTCAAAAGTCGTTTCAGCATTCTGTACAATCACTTGCAAAGCTGAATTATATATTGTTACGTCCATGAAGTTTTAATCTTGTATTTTTACCACGCTTTGGAAAGCACAAGTTTAGTCTCTGTGGTCTCGTATATTTTCGCAGTTGGGCAGAAGTTTTCCTTTAGTGTTCCTTGGTGGAAAGCTTCGTCTTGCTTTCCTGGATGTATTCTTTTAATAAAGCAAAACTTAAGTGATCTTTTTCTTCCAGTATGCAATTACATCACGCACACACACACACACACACACACACATTATATATATATATATATATATATATATATATATATATATATATATATATATATATATATATATATATATCTATCCTTATAATTCATATATATAAAATGTGGAAAATAAAGGCTATATTTCAGAGACCAAACTGTCTCTCTCCTCAGGTATTCTGTTTTAACAAAATATTTCACAGTCATCATATATATATATATATATATATATATATATATATATATATATATATATATATATATATATATATATATATATATGTAAACATACATACATACATACATACATTCAAGGTAAAAGCGAAGGGACAGACATCCTGTTCATAAAACAGTTTATTGGCCGACGGTTCGCGACGTATTTTCCAGTCGCATTTTCAAGGCAGCAACATCGGCCAATAAACTGTTTTGTGTACAAGATGCCTGTCCCTTCGCTTTACCTTGTGTGCTGAAGAGCAACGTCTCCTTCTCTTTGATATATATATATAAATTATATATATATATATATATATATATATATATATATATATATATATATATATATATATATATATATATATAGATTTAATTTCAGACGTTGTGAATTCAGAAGGTAATCTGAATATTTGGTTTAAATTTGTCAATAACAATTTTTTGGTAGGTGAAATTTTTTTTCCCTTTATATAATCCCGATTTGTTTCTAATACGTTGTCATTCATTTTTTCATTATATAGTCTAAAGAACTTTTTGACGTACTATTTATAAAGTTACTTCGTATTTAAGCTTTATGAACTTTTGAGTACTAAAAAAATGAGCTTCGAATAAAATGATAAAAACCGAACATAACGCACTCCTGGGAGTGAAGCTTAAATCTGCGCTCGATTTCTTATAAATGTCTCTCTCTCTCTCTCTCTCTCTCTCTCTCTCTCTCTCTCTCTCTCTCTCCTTATTTGATACATTTTAGGACGGATGGCCCGACGACTGAACTATTTGCTCAGGTCAACAGTCGCATTACATCTCCCGTGTGGCTTTTTTTTTTTTCGGACAACCCCCCCCCCCCCCCCCTCCCCTCCCCTCCCCCTCCCCTTCCCCAATTTCCGGCTGTTGACACAAGTCCCGGGGGGCAAACAGACCGCCTCTCCGGCTCTTTGTATTCCGTCCACTTTTCGCTTATAGTTGAGCAAATAACAGAAAAAGTATATAATAATCACCAGCTCCGATTGGCCATTTTATATACCTGCTTATCGTCGTCTCTCGTCCCAGCGTCGAAAAAAAGGCTTCCGGTAAAAGGCTTGTGATAAAAAGGCTTTGTATAAAAAGGCTTTCGATCAAAGGTTATAGATGATGAAGAGCGGTTATATTTCAACCTTTTTTTATTATTAATAAAAGGTTTAAATAAGAGGGCTTTAAAAAGGCTTTTAATAAAAGGGCTTTCGATAAGAAGGCCTCCGATAAACGGCTCTCGATAAAAAGGCTTTTGATAAAAAGGCCTCCGACAACCGTCTTTCGATAAAAGGGCTTTCGATCAAAAGGCTTTCGATAAAAGGCTTTCGATAAAAAGGCTTTTGATAAAAGGCTGTCGATAAAAAGGCTTTCGATCAAAAGGCTTTCGATGAAAAGGCTTTCGATAAAAAGGCTTTCGATCCAAAGGCTTTCGATAAAAAGACTTTCGATAAAAAGCTTTTGATAAAAAGGCTTTCGATTAAAAGGCTTTGGATGAAAAGGCTATCGATAAAAAGGCTTTCTATAAATAAGGCTTTCGATCAAAGCCGTGCATAAATGATGAAGAGCTCTCGGTTATATTTCAACCTTTTTTTTTTTTTTAATAAATGGAGGTTTAAATGCATTGTTGCTATGTTCTCCACTTTGTATCGGCTGTAGCAGTAGCAATGTACCTTAATTTATTGCCACTTGATGATTGAATAGTACTGTAATTTTTTCCCTATTATTTATTGTTTATTAGAAGCGATCGCTGTCTGTACTTAGCGGCTGTTGATGTAGATTTCGTCCAGTCCATGGAATTTTAACTTATTCATTCAGAATAAAAGTGCATAACTCATTGGAATACAGATATACTCTTCGCTCATTCTTCAAGAATTGAATTTAGTGGGTTTTTTTATAACCATTTACTTCTTGTGCCCCCAACTGCAGTTTTCTCCGAGGTATTAATTGGTTATCGTGTTATGGAATGCCTATTCTTCTTTTCATTTATTTTTGTATACACTGCTGATGCCCAATGCCCATTCTTCTTTCCATTTGTTTTTGCATACCCTTTAGCATCCTCCATTTTTCATAAGAGTTTTTAAACATCAAGTTATTCCCTTCCTTCTTAAGAACGTTTAAAGTCAATATTATTTGCCAAGTCTTGTTATTTTAAGAACGTTTAAAGTCAATATTATTTGCCAAGTCTTGTTAATTTAAGAACGTTTAAAGTCAATATTATTTGCCAAGTCTTGTTAATTTCCCACACACATATATACTGCGTTCATTTTGCAACAGGTTTTAGCCTCCTTGCAATGACTTTGATCGCCCTCTTAAAACAGGGTTATTGCTCAGTATACTATGAGACCCTTCCGTTGCTGAAATATATATATACGTCCCATCTTTTGTTTTATGCATCTTGGGAAGGAGCCTACTACTTGATAGTTTTGTTTCCTGCTCTCTTCTTGCACTTCTCATCCTCCTCCTCCTCCTCCTCCTCCTCCTCCTCCTCCTCCTCCTCCTTCTTCTTCTTCTTCTTCTTCTTCTTCTTCTTCTTCTTCTTCTTTCACTTAATACCCGCCTCTCCACAAACGTGGAGAGGCGGTTAATGCGGTTAATCATTTTGTCCTCTTGCCCAAAAAGATATTTGTTTATTTGTTTTTATTTATTTCCATCATTCTCTTCTCATGCTGAGATATGTTTCTTTATTTTATTTATTTATTTTTTTCAATGTCAGGTATTGCTACATCTTTGATTACTGTCCTTCAGCGCTTCGTTAGAAAACATTTTTGACCCTGTGGTGTTTGTTATCCGCTTCTTCTTCTTCTTCTATTTCTTCTTCTTCTTCTTCTTCTTCTTCTTCTTCTTCTTCTTCTTCTTCTTGTCTCCTCTTCCTCCTTCTTCTTGTTTTGTGTTCTCCTCCCTCTTCCTCCTTCTCTTTCTTCTTCTTCTTCTTGTCTTCTCTCCTTCTTCTTCTTCTTTTTCTTCTTGTCTTGTCTTGTCTTGTCTTGCCTTGCCTTGTCTTGTCCTCCTCCTCCTCCTCCTCCTCCTCCTCCTCCTCCTTATTCTTCTTTTCTTATCTTCTTCTTCTTCTTTTTTTCTTCTTCTTCTTCTTCTTCTTCTTCTTCTTCTTCTTGTCTTGTCTTGTCTTGTCTTGTCTTGTCTTGTCTTGTCTCTTCCTCCTCCTCCTCCTTCTTCTTCTTCTTCTTCTTCTTCTTCTTCTTCTTCTTCTTCTTCTTCTTCTTCTTCTCAACCTAAATACCCGCCTCTCGACACACGTTTAATCCTCCCCTATTAAGGAAAACGTTTCCGTGCTTATAGTCTATATGGCCATCTTACTCACACTTCCCAGAAAACGTTTTACTCTTCTGCTCCACTCCCAGTCTCATACAATCGCCCCCTCTCCCCCTCTCTCTCTCTCTCGCTCTCTCGCCATTAAACCACATAGGCCATTATAAGGATTACTGTATGTACCGGCAGTTGGCGTTTATGAAACATTTTACTCTCTCTCTCTCTCTCTCTCTCTCTCTCTCTCTCTCTCTCTCTCTCTCTCTCTCTCTCTCTCTCTCTCTCTATGAAATAGGGCGTCCGGAAGGATTGTGGACAGTGGGAATGGGTGTGTTGTTGGCGGAAATATATATATATATATATATATATATATATATATATATATATATATATATATATATATATATATATATATATATATATACACACACATATAAGATGTGAGGTGAAAGAGACTCTGGTCTGGTTATGGGATTTCGTGCTTAAATTAGTAAATGAATATATTTATTTATTTATTTATTTATTTATTTATTTATGAATGTATTTATTTATTTATGAATTTATTTGTTTATTTACCAATTTGAAAAATAGTTATACTTATTGATACAATAGCCTCTCTCAGATATATATTATTTGCTGCGATAACCATAGTATATGATACTGCCTTCTTTTCCCTAATAGGGTGATATGTTATTTATGCAAAATATTTTACCACTGATAAAAAAAATATTTATTGATACAATAACCTCGCTCAGATATATATTATTTGCTGCAATAACCATAATAGATAATATTGCCTTCTTTTCCCTAAGAGGGTAGTATGTTATTTATGCTAAATATTTTGCCACTGATAAAAAAAAATATTATTTGATACAATAGTCTCTCCCAGTCATTTATGCAAAATATTTTGCCAATGATGAAAAAAAATTATAGTAATTGATGCAGTACCTTTCCCAGATGTTATTTGCTGCAATAACCATGGTAGATTTTATTGCCAACCTTTCCCCTTATAGAGTGGTTTGTTATTTATGCAAAATATTATGCCACTGATAAAAAAATTATAATATAATAACCTCTCTCAGATGTTATTATCTGCAATAACCATGGTAGATTTTACTGCCATCCCTTTCCCTTGTAAAGTGGTTTGTTGTTTATGCGAAATATTTTTCCACTGATAAAAAAATAACGCCTTTCAGATGTTATTTACCGCAATAACCGTATTACGTAATACTGTCTTCCTTTCCTTTATAAAGTGGTATGTTATTTATGCAAAATATTTTTCCACAGATGAAAAAATAACCTCATTCAGATGTTATTTGCTGCAGTAACCCTGGTAGATAATACTACCTTCCTTTCCCCTTATAAGGTGCTATGTTATTTATGCTGGGAATGAAAACCATTCCATGCCATCAATCTTTATGACTGGCGTAAAAGATGGGAGATTCGCCCAGATTACCTGACACGTGCTGGGGACGTTTTAGGTCCGAGCATAAGAAAGGCTTTGAGGTAATCTCCTTTGCATCTTGCTATCTCACTATAGGAAAGGAGTACCATTTAGTGAAGGAAAAGGTGGGAAAGGAGGTAGAGAAGGATGATAAAGTTCAGGAAAGGAAAGGAA
>NC_089787.1:26805623-26815623 GCF_040412425.1 Macrobrachium rosenbergii | reverse complement strand
TTTTTTTTTTTTAAGCCAGGCTCTAATTCCAGATTTTTTTTTTTTTTGCTGTGAATAATCTGCCATTTGGTAAAGTATGCTTTCAAAAATGTGCCTGGCTTAATTTTAATTAAGGAAGGTTCATATTTTCCTCAATACTGTCTTTGAAAGATGAATCCACTGGATATTCAAGCAAAATATAGTAAAAAAAACATTCTGCAATGATACACGTATTTTGTAAACATGGCGCTTATTTAAATCTAAAAAAAAAAAATAAGTTAAAATTGACATCATTGCATGGTCTCACAACTGTAGCAATATCTCGTGATGCCTCGTCACTGCTGTCGTGTTATCGTGCATAATATTTTTCTACTCTCGTGTCTGTAAAAATTCAAGTGCATAATAAGTAAAAGAATGCTGGTACTAAACTAGTTTTCATCAGAAGAACCCCTAGCTGCAACCCCTTTCATTCCTTTTACTGTACCCCTGTTCATATTCCAACTGTGAGGTTTTCCTCCTGTTACACCTTTCAAACCTTTCTACTCTCAATTTTCCTTTCAGCGCTGAATGACCTCACAGGTCCCAGTGCTTGGCCTTTGGCCTAAATTCTATATTCCATTCAGTCATTCTTTTTTGATTGATTGGTTTGTATCTAACTTGCTAATGGCTTACAACTCATAATTGTATGATGTTGAAAAACTTGTTGAATAATTCCACAGTCGTGTCTGTGTAGTAATATATTCAGAAAGTTATAAACAAAAAGAAAGCGTTTTGAGAAAGGACTTTACTCTATTAATATATCATTCGGAAAGTTACAAAAAAGAAAGCATTTTGAGAAAGGACTCTACTGTAGTGATATATTATTCTGAAAGTTACCAGAAAAAGAAAGCATTTTTAGTAATATATTATTTAGAAGGTTACAAAAAAAGAAAGCATTTTTAGAAAGGACTCTACTGTGGTAATATATTCGCCAGAAAGTCACCAAAAAAAAGGAAAGCATTTTTAGAAAGGGCTTTACTGTAGTAATAAATTATTCAGAAAGTTACAGACAAAAAGAAAGCATTTTTAGAAAGAACTCTACTGCAGCAATATGTTCAGAAAGTTACCAAAAAAAAGAAAGCGTTTTTAGAAAGGACTATACTGTAGTAATAAATTATCCAGAAAGTTACCAAAAAAAAAGAAAGCATTTTTAGTAAGGACTCTACTGTAGTAATATATTATCTAGAAAGTTACCAAAAAAAAGTGTTTTTAGAAAGGACTCTACTATAGTATTATATTATTCAGAAAGTTACAAAAAAGAAAGCATTTTTAGAAAGGACTCTACTGTAGTAATATATTATCCAGAAAGTTACCAAAAAGAAAAAAGAAAGCTTTTATAGAAAGAACTCCATTGTAATATATTATCCGGAAAATTACCAAAAAAAAAAAAAAAGCATTTTTAGAAAGAACTCTACTGTAGTAATATATTATCCAGAAAGTTACCAAAGTAAAAAGAAAGCATTTTTAGAAAGGTCTCCAGTCCCTGTATAACTTTCCTGTAACATATTGCCACATCTTCACTTCTGTAGAATTACTCTCCAAAAAATCTAGTTAATTTTGATATATGGTGATTCATTCTTCAGACAGCCACTTTCCTTCAATATCTTTTTCCACAGTGACATCATCTTCCTTAATATATGCTTGATTTGGGTAATTTTGGGGTTCCTTGTATCATTAACATCACCTGAGAGAAGATTCCTGGTGTAAATCACTTGCCCAGGTATTCTATTCCATTCCATTCCAGATATTGTAGGATTTTTTTTTTCAGTTTTAGGAGCCAGAGAGAGTTAGTCCAGATCGCTTACTGAGGGAAAAGTAAAGCAATATATTGAATTAGAATTTCTATTGAATATAAATTCATATTGAATTTGAATTTCCTAAAGGGAGAAACATTTCAAACAGGTTTGAATTCCAAGTACATTTTATATGATGACTTAACCTTGAATTCACGACAATAAACAAGTAAAAAATGCGCCCAAGAATCGAGTTTTCTGTACAGAGGTCTCGGTATAATGCTGTATGAGCCGCGGTCCGTGAGTGGCCTATGCTATATCGTTGCTAGAAACACGATTATGGTTAACTTTAACCTTAAATAGAATAAAAACTACTGAGGTTAGAGGGCTGCAATTTGGTATATTTGATGATTGGAGGGTGGATGATCAACATACCAATTTGCATCCCTCTAACCTCAGTACTTTTTAAGATCTGAGGCTGACAGAAAAAGTGCGGACGGACAGACAAAGCCGGCACAATAGTTTTTTTTTTTTTTTTTTACAGAAAACTAAAACCTATAATCATAATAGCTGAAATAAATGCCTTGAGGCCAAAGATAATTCTGTAACCTTTTATCTCTATTAATTTCTCAGTCCAAGTATCTCATGCGATGCTGGCATTTATTTGCTAGCTGATAGACAATCTGCAATACATGCTAGGACGCGCGCGCGCACGCGCAGTTGCATAATATGCTGTAACCACGCCGTGAATGCTTATGGCTTAATGCCAGGAGAGAGAGAGAGAGAGAGAGAGAGAGAGAGAGAGAGAGCCGTTTTCGCTCCCTGAGAATAATTGTATATGATGGTTTTTTTTTCCAGGATGAGTTTTTGGGAAGATTTTTCATCTCGTGGGTCCTTCTTTTACATCCGTAATTCGTCTGACGAGGTAAGACAGAGAGAGAGAGAGAGAGAGAGAGAGAGAGAGAGAGAGAGAGAGAGAGAGAGAGAGAGAGAGAAGGAGAGTCATTACGCGCAAATTGAGATCGGACGTCCGAAAGATGAGATGAAAACAGTTCAGGGAAAATATGGCATGAGAATGGATTCGCTCTTTCGTCGAGATAATGAAATTATAGACGTGGAGAGAGAGAGAGAGAGAGAGAGGAAGGGGGTACGAAAAGGCCAGCATGACGATCGGCGGAGTCGTCGTCATGCGGGAAAATTTTGGCGCGCAGCCAAAGATGGTTTCCAAACCATAGACCGATATGGCCGCTGGTTTCAAGGTAAAGAAGGCGAGTCCCGTAGCTTTAGTTGACGGAGGCGCTGTTGTTTTCTCTATGGAATCTTCTTCCTTATTTTAGTTCTTCCATTGGCGAGTCGGTAGAGTTGTGGACTAGCACTCGCTAGGCCCGAGGTCGAGTCTCCGGCCGGCTAATGAAGAATTAGAGGAATTTATTTCTGGTGATAGAAATTCATTTCTCGCTAAAATGTGGTTCGGATTCCACAATAATAAGGTGTAGGTCCCGTTGCTAAGTAACCAATTGGTTCTTAGCCACGTAAAATAAGTCTGATCCTTCGGGCCATCCCTCTCTAGGAGAGCTGTTAATCAGCTCAGTGGTCTGGTAAAACTAAGCTATACTTAACTTTCTTCCTTATTTTAACACAGGTTTAATATCTAGGTACTATGTATCTGAAGTGGGTTGTACTTTATAACACCTAGGCACTATGTATCAGAAGTGGGGTGAACTCTAAGAAAGGCCTAATACCTAGGTACTAAGTATCTGAATTTGGGTAAACAGTAACACAGGCCTAATACCCAGGTACTATGTATCAGAAGTGGGGTGAAATCTAAGATAGGAATAATACCTAGGCACTATGTATCCGAAGTGGGTTGAACTCTAAGATAGGCCTAATACCTAGGTACTATGTATCTGAAGTGGTTTGTACTTACAATATAGTCCCAGTACCTAGGTACTGTGTATCTGAAGTGGGTTGAACTTTAACATAGCCTTAATACCTAGGTACTGTGTATCTGAGGTGGGTTAAACTTTACATACCCTTGTATAGAAGACATTATTATTATTATTATTATTATTATTATTATTATTATTATTATTATTATTATTATTATTATTAAGAGTGGCACTGGTATATCTTTTCTGGTACAGGTGAAACTACGCCTAATACATATAGAAAGGACATCCTTTTGCTATCCATAATATCATTTACAGTAAAACCATTATCACTATAGTCTTGAATTGTGTGAAGACAAGAGAAAACAAATTCTCAGCATTTTCACTCACACTACATGCAAATCAGCTGACCTCCCCGACACTGCATTTCCTCAGAGAACAACAATTCTTCAACAAAATGCAGATGCAGGAACACAAAATGCAATCTCCTAAGAGATTCCAACAGCTCCAAGATTCCAGGATTCCCGACACGCGTCACATGACTTCGTTTAAACAAGCATTCCTGAAAAGTGCTTAAAATTAAGAAGGGGTCCCTGTGAATATTTAAAATGGCCGCGAAAATGCACGGGAGGACGACTAAATTGAATAACGTTGCTTAGGATGATAACACCAGGATGCCGTGATTAGAATATCCTACCTAACTTGGCGAGGATTCCCAAAGAGAGAGAGAGAGAGAGAGGTTCGTCTCTATTTGGGAAGTTTTATTAGATCATGCCTTTCTTCATTTGTAGCCTTGCTTGAAGTCATGAAGTTTTATGCGCGCGGGAAGAACCTTTGGGACTTGGGGGAGAGAGAGAGAGAGAGAGAGAGAGAGAGAGAGAGAGAGAGAGAGAGAGAGAGAGAGAGAGAGAGAGAGAAAGATAACGTCATTAGGTTAGATTAGAATTTCGGCGAAAGATTGTCCATCCAATATGGCCTGTACTGTACAGACATAGTCATATTAATCTCTCATGAATCAAAACTATATTTTTAAGAGATCTGGTTGGAGAAAGAGAGAGAGAGAGAGAGACTCTGATGGCGTCTTTGAGGTAAGTTTAAAACTCGCCAAAAATTGGCCGGCATGACCTGAACTGTACATGTATAGTCTAATCTCACATCCATGGAATTTATATTTTTAAGACTTGGCTGCGCTAATAGGCCTATATAGCTATTTGCACGCGTTTGCTAGGGCCGTGGTTCGTCTCTCGCCAACTGCCCTCAGTTCCACCTAGATGTTAAAAATTACTGAGGCTAGAGGGCTGCAAATTGGCATGTTGACCATCCACCCTCCGATCATCAAATATACCAAATTGCAGCCCTCTAGCCTCAGTAGTTTTTATTTTATCTAAGGTTAAAGTTAGCTATAATAGTACTTCTGGCACCGCTTTAGGTACCAACAACACGGGCCACCTCCTGACCATGGCTGAGTTTCATGGGCCGCGGCTAAGAATTTCATGGGACGTGGCTAAGGAATTGTCTGATGGGACGTGGCTAAGGCCTGACCACCGAACCGGCGCATTTTTTACTTATCTTTATTTGCAGTTTATTTGTATAACGGTGGATTTTTATAAAAAAAAAATAATCTTGTTCTGTATGTGTGTATGTTTGTGTGTGTGTGTGTGTGTGTGTGTGTTTGCGTGTATTGGTTTATGTGGGTGTGTTTTTGAAGTAAAACCTCTAACATTAACCGTTCCCAGTTTATCTTCCGCTATCGACATTTTCTTTCAAATGTATCGGATTTTACAGAGGTGTATTCGCGAGAAAAAAAAAAAAAAACTGCAGGACATTCGTAGATTTATTGAACAGAGATTTACCAGAGAGAAAAAAAAAAGTTGACAATTTTTGGCGCATAGCAGTTATGTGAGACACTGAGTTAGTACCACATCCGAAGACTCTCTCTTTCTCTCTCTCTCTCTCTCTCTCTCTCTCTCTTTCTCTCTCTCTCTCTCTCTCTCTCTCTCTCTCTCTCTCTCTCTCTCACACACACACAAGCACAAACGGCGAAAAGCGTGAGATTTCATTATTTACAGCGCGATTGAGAAAGAAAAAATATTGAATTATCTGCAGTTTTGGCAAAAATGGGAGACATATAGGCACTGTTCAATAAATTTTCCGCTGTACATTGATGTCAGAGTTAGAGAGAGAGAGAGAGAGAGAGAGAGAGAGAGAGAGAGAGAGAGAGAGAGATGAAAAGAACTTCAAAAAATAAAAAGTCCGTTTTTATATTCGATTTTATGCAGAAAATTGTGCAATGAATCATTCGCCAGTGTTTATCTGGATGAAAATTCGGGATTGAAATGTTTTTTTTTTTTTAAATAAAAAGCTTCCTTTATTTTGTGACAGATTCATATCAAACGTAGATGGTCGTTTTACAAGGACATATGCGCATTTTCCCACAATCTTTTATTTCGTCTCTTGTGTTGATTTTTAATGTTAAACCTGTGGGATGATAAAAAATTATTTAAAAAGATACTAAAAAAAGAATGAAAAATCTGTTCGTTAAGTTTTTTATTTAGAGATTTTGGCATTCGTAATACTGATGTGTAATCCGCTTAGGGATTTATGAAATAAAAAAATGCTTTATTTGTGTTTGTTGCGTTGTATTTTACGCTTTGTATTAGAAATGAAGATGCCTGTGTAATTAATGTTTGAGAGTATTATTGCGTGCATTCATTTGTAAACAGGACACGATCTGGATGAGCTGGTTAAATATTTTTTGAAAGATTTGTAACGGTGTATATTTTGTGGTAGTCTTTATATTTATTATTATTATTATTATTATTATTATTATTATTATTATTATTATTATTATTATTATTATTTATGTATTTTTTTTAAAGCTGATTAGATATTTAATAAGAGAGTTGTATAGGAATATATTTTGTGGTAGTCGTTATTATTATTATTATTATTATTATTATTATTATTATTATTATTATTATTATTATTTATTTATTTTTTTTTTTTTAAGATGCTGAACTAAGCAAACGCATAGAGGGTGAATTAACCACCAAATTAAATTGCTCAATTATTCTGCCAACTAATTATATAAACCAAATTATTTACTGAATCTAAATCAGGAATTTCCGAACAATTAATTGCTGTTCACCGTAAGGGGGCAGTGCCGCCAGTGCACCTCATGCGGTGCACTGTAGGCATTACTCAAGGTTCTTTGCAGCGTCCCTTCCCTAGGCCCCTATCTGCAACCCCTTTTGTTTCTTTTACCGTACCTCCTTTCATAGTCACTTTCTTCCATCTTACTTTCCTCAACCCTCTCCTAATAATTGATTCACTGCTTTGAGGTTTTCCTCCTGTTACGCCTTTCAAACCTTTCTGCTGTCAGTTTCCGTTTCAGCGCTGAATGACTTCAAAGGTCCCAGTGCTTGGCCCCTGGCCTAAATTCTGTATTCAGTTCAATTCAATCCAATTAATCGGTGTTCGTCTATGTACAGTTTATTGAAATTATTTAGTAATGATTTTTATCGGCAAACAGAATATGCCATTTAAAACAACGAATAACGATAATCAGGCGGTCATTTTCATTCATTTTTCTGACAAAAATAATTCTGACAAAATATATATATCTGTTACTTTAGTTTTTCATGACTCATTTTTGTTATGTATGTTCATATTTATGACTGTGTATTTGTGGTAATTTGCTATTAATCAGTATTCATTTGGTATCTGTTCTCTACAATCTCTGTTTGCAAGTCGGCATCCTTTTAAGCTTCCTCCACGCGAAACCTTGCACTTTTTGCCAGTCGTGAATATTAAAAAAAATATATATATAAAAAATAGTACGCCGGTCGTGAATATTAAAAAGAATATATAAAAAATAATAAGCCGGTCGTGAATATTAAAAAAAATATATATAAAGAATAATACGCCGGTCGTGAATATTAAAAAAAATATATAAAAAGCAATACGCTGGTCGTGAATATTAAAAGGAATATATAAAAAATAATACGCCGATCGTGAATATTAAAAAAATATATAAAAAGTTATACGCCGGTCGTGAATATTAAAAAAATATATAAAAAGTTATACGCCGGTCGTGAATATTAAAAGTATATATATAAAAAATAATACGCCGGTCGTGAATATTAAAAAAAATATAGAAAAAATAATACGCCGTTCGTGAATATTAAAGAAAAAATATAAAAAATAATAGGCCGGTCGTGAATATTAAAAAAATATATAAAAATAATACGCCGGTCGTGAATATTAAAGAAAAAATATAAAAAATAATACGCCGGTCGTGAATATTAAAAAAATATATAAAAAGTTATACGCTGGTCGTGAATATTAAAAATATATATATAAAAAATAATACGCCGGTCGTGAATATTAAAAAAAATATAGAAAAAATATTATTAAAAAATATAAATACGCCGGTCGTATATTAAAAAAATATAGAAAAATAATACGCCGGTCGTGAATATTAAAAAATATAGAATATTAAAAAAAATAATACGCCGGTCGTGAATATTAAAAAAAATATAGAAAAAATAATACGCCGGTCGTGAATATTAAAAAAAATATAGAAAAAATAATACGCCGGTCGTGAATATTAAAAAAATTTAGAAAAAATAATACGCCGGTCGTGAATATTAAAAAAAATATAGAAAAAATAATACGCCGGTCGTGAATATATTAGAAAAAATAAATATATTAAAAAAATAATAATCGCCGGTCGTGAATATTATAAAAAATTTAGAAAAAATAATACGCCGGGAAAAAATAATCGCGGTCGTGAATATTAAAAAATATAGAAAAATAATACGCCGGTCGAATATTAAAAAAATATGAATATTAAAAAATATATAAAAAATAATACGCCGGTCGTGAATATTAAAAAATATAGAAAAAATAAAAATATATAGAAAAAAACAATAGAAAAAACTGGTCACGAATATTAAAAAAAAAAA
The DNA here is from genome assembly GCF_040412425.1 of Macrobrachium rosenbergii. NCBI lineage: Eukaryota > Metazoa > Arthropoda > Malacostraca > Decapoda > Palaemonidae > Macrobrachium > Macrobrachium rosenbergii. The sequence goes on along the minus strand of NC_089787.1, from coordinate 26,807,016 downwards.
TATATATAGAAAAATAATACGCCGGTCGTGAATATTAAAAAATAATACGGCGGTCGTGAATATTTAGAAAAAATATATATAAAAAATAATACGGTCGTGGATATTAAATATTAAAAAAATATAGAAAAAATAATCGCGAATATTAAAAAATATATATATAAAAAATAATACGGCGGTCGTGAATATTAAAAAATATATATATAAAATAATACGCCGGTCGCGAATATTAAAAAGAAATATATAAAAATAATACGGCGGTCGTGAATATTAAAAAAATATGTAAAAAAAATAATACGGCGGTCGTGAATATTAAAAAATATATAAACAATAATACGCCGGTCGTGAATATTAAAAAAATGTATAAAAAATAATAGGCTACGCCGGTCGTGAATATTAAAAAAAAATATAAAAAATAATACGGCGGTCGTGAATATTAAAAAAAATATAAAAAATAATACGCCGGTCGTGAATATTAAAAAGAATATATAAAAAATAATACGCCGGTCGTGAATATAAAAAAAATATATATATATAAAAAATAATACGCCGTTCGTGAATATTAAAAAAAAATGTATAACAGATAATTCGCCGGTCGTGAATATTAAAAAAATATATATAAAAAATAATACCACGGTCGTGGATATAAAAAAAATATATATATATATATACGTCACTCGCCCTGTCAGATGGACGATCTTAATCACAGATATGTCTACGTCATGGGAATTGAAATGGAAGGTTTGTGTGTGTGTGTGTGTGGGTGGGTGTGTTGGGTTGTGGGAGTGGGTTATGGGGAGGGGTAGGGGTGAAAGGGGGCTGACCACAGGTGAACCTGTAGAGTAGGCGGAGATGGCCGTATTGTATTGACCTCCTGGTATACAAGTATGGTTAAATGAGACGATTCGGAAATTTTGGGAGGGGGTGGGGGGTTGGGAGGAGGAAGGAGGGGAGGGGAGGGGCAAGAATGGTCTCCTCCTCCTCCTCCTCCTCCTCCTCCTCCTCCTCCTCCTCCTCCTCCTCCTCCTCCTCCTCCTCCTCCGTGCCGCAACCTGTCTCCGCCGCAAGGGATTCGATCAAGCATTAAAAAGAAGTCGTGACTGAAGGTTATATCCAGCGGCTTGGTCTTTCCGGCCATTTTTTGAATATTAATTTTTTTTTTTTTTCGCTGCAGTATGGCAAATTGACTTTTCCTGTATTCGCGTGCTGCGGTATTTTAGACATACATCATTATTGTTTGGTGGTCGTAGAAGATTGAAGACGCTGGTGGTGCCTGTTCTGCATGTTAGGAAAGATATAAATAGTATCTACAAGTTTTTTTTTTTTATTTATGCATGCGTGAATATGGTAAGGAAAAATCAAATTTTCATATTGACTCACTCGGTACATCAACTTG
>NC_089787.1:26733123-26803123 GCF_040412425.1 Macrobrachium rosenbergii | reverse complement strand
TATTATTATTATTATTATTATTATTATTATTATTATTATTATTATTATTATTATTAATGCTGTTTTTGTAGTTGTCACAAGACAAATGGAATAGGAGCTTTCCAATAATGGTACCCTTTGTTGTTATTATTATTATTATTATTATTATTATTATTATTATTATTATTATTATTATTATAAATGTTTTTGTTGTTGTCACAAGTCAAATGGAATATGAGCTTTCCAATAAGAATGATTGATCATCTTAAATATAAAGGGTATTATAATAACGTTGTATTTATTAAAACCTCTCTCTCTCTCTCTCTCTCTCTCTCTCTCTCTCAGACCGTTTTCCCACCTCATTCCACGCAATTTTTACTGCCTTAGGGACATCCTCATCTCTCTCTCTCTCTCTCTCTCTCTCTCTCTCTCTCTCTCTCTCTCTCTCTCTCTCCACATCATTCATCAAATTGCAGATCCCTTTTGGGGAACACGTAGATAATCCTCCAACTTGCTAATCAGCTCGTAAAAGTTTCTCACCCCCCTCCTTCCCATCTCCCCCCCATCCCCCCACAGCTCCTCCTCGCGTTGCCCTGTTCATCTCATTAGCATAATCCCACATTTGGGTCACGTCTCGTCCCGGAACGGGATGTTTTTGTGTAAACAGTACTTTTGCCTTTAACAGACACACACACACACACACACACACACACACACGAAAAGATGGTTCAGAGGCTTGTGGGAGAGAGAGAGAGAGAGAGAGAGAGAGAGAGAGAGAGAGAGGCTTTGATCGAATCCCTCTGTCGATTCGAATTAAGATTTCTTGATTTTATTTTTTATTTTTATTTTTGAATGTGTAAATATATGAATCTCAATTTCTGGGACGAACACAGTTGACAGAGATAGAAAAATTATTTCTTTTTCAAGTAAAACACTGAACATTAGCAAACAGAACACTTGGGGAAAATGTTATTTATTTTTTAATTAACAGCAAAAAAAACGCACACACACACGTGGTGAAAATTGTATTTGGTAGCTAATATAAGTATTTGGTTTTACGAAATTTATCGATAGTGGTACCATATATTCAGATTGTATCACCCAAAAATAAACAAAACAGCCTAAAAAAAAAAACCCCAAATCGAGGAACAAATATAATAATTTTAAAAATCCAAATACATCATCGGAACGTCATGCTCCTTCTTCATCGACGCCCGGGAAACTGCATATATTTTTAAAGATATATTCGCTCTCCAGTCTGTGCTTTCTCTCAAAAGCAACAGCCATAAATAACTGCACCGCGGAAATTCAAGACACAATGCTGCTGCGAGCTGTCACTGCAGCTGGAAGTTGTTATACAAGTTACACACACCTTTATCCGTTGTAGGCTGTCAGGTGATGACGTAAGGAAGAAATACGACGCTATTTTTCAAAAGGAGTGAAATATGCAGCCGCAGCAGGAGAGGAAGGAATAAAAGATTTCTGTTGTGGCCACAGCAGTCGTCATATAACCGCCTAGTTCTGTTTACGTGGTGCCGTTCGTTGCGTTTTGCAAACATTTCAGTACTTTGGCTTGTGAGAGTGCGTGTTTGTCCTTTTTGTTTTTTATTTTTGCAAATTTTGTTGGCTGCGATTCGGTGAGATGTATGATTTTGTATGTGCGTACGTACGTACATAAACATATGCGCATATATACATATATGTACTATATATATAAATACATATACAGGCATACACACACACATATGTGTATACATAAGTGTGTGTGTGTGTGTGTGTGTGTGTGTGTGTGTGTGTGTGTGTGTGTGTGTGTGTGTGTGTGTGTGTGTGGTACCGTGAGAAGCCTTCATATTCCAGTTAAGAAAGATGCTCTTTAGCATTTGAATAAACTCTACGGCCTTCGGTACCACAGTTTCCGTTGAGACTCAATTTCGAACTGTGGAGAGAGAGAGAGAGAGAGAGAGAGAGAGAGAGAGAGAGAGAGAGAGAGAGAATCCACCAGTCACAAACACCTTGAACACTTATGTGTGTAAGTGTGCTTAAAAAAAAAAGTCAAAATTGCATCTCTCGTGACCCAGTTCCACAGTGTTGATTAACGCTTATGAAGATCGCTGATATAAATTGCATTCAAGTTCGCGAAAGAAAATTCCCCGCCAAAAACATTTAAATCCACGACGCATTCCCTTTCTTGCAAAGTCCCATTAAGGAGAAGTTTGTCAATCTTATGTCACCATTAAACCAGTAATGTATTCTCCGATATGGCGGAAATGTATTGTTGTATTTCAGATGGACGGAGAAATAAAGGAAAGGCGATAATAATGTCCGAATGAAAACGACCCGATAATTGCCAAACTTCGTTTACGCTCGGTATCGCCAAATTTTTTTCCCGTATATTCCCGCGCATGAAATCACCGAATCTCCCGCTAATGAACTACAATTACCGTTAATGGAAAGGGTGATAATTGTTATGGATTCCCCATGTTCGTAATTGCTTTTAGTGCCTGTAAATTTTTATTGAGCTTTATGGCGATTGAGAGGTAATGCGAATATTGTGGGGTGGGCTAGTTTTTTATTTTTATTGGGAAATCTAAGATTTGTGGAGTCATGTAACTGTTCTGCCGATGATGGGCAATAGCTGGGTTTTCGAATGTTCCGATTTTCAGAACATGAACGGGGACAGTTTTTTTTAGTTTTATGGAAAAGAAAACTGTTGTGCCGGCTATGTCTGTCCGTCCGCACTTTATCCTGTCCGCCCTCAGATCTAAAAAACTACTAAGACTAGAGGTCTGCAAATTTTTATGTTGATCATCCACCCTCAAATCATCAAACATACCAAATTGCAGCCCTCTAGCCTCAGTGGCTTTTATTTAATTTAAGGTTAAAGTTAGTCACAATCGTGCTTCTGGCAAGGATATAGGCTAGGCCACCATAGGGTCGTGTTTAAAGTTTCATGGGCCACGACTCATACAGCATTTTACCGAGACCACCGAAAAGATAGATTTATTTTGGGTGGCCTTGATTATATGATGTAGCGGCTGTACAGAAAACTCGATTGCGCCGAAGTTTCTTCGGCGCATTTTTTATTTATTTATTTATTTTTTGCCTTGAAGAACTCGACATTGTTTTAATGCGAAATCAGGGGCCATTTTTGTTTTCATTTTGCCCTCAAGAACGCAACACTGATTTCATTCGCCATTGAAAAAATTTTTTTCAATCATTTTTTTATTTTGCTTTTTTCACGAAAGCTAGAAAATTTTCAGATTCTTCTTAAAAACACAACCATTTTCAATTTCATTTATTTCTGGATCAAAGACTGCTACTTGATTTTTCAGTCATTTGACGTTAATGAAACTTAGTTTACATTAAAGAAAAAATAAATCTAATCCTTCGGGCCAGCCCTAGGTGAGCTGTTAATCAGCTCAGTGGTCTGGTTAAACTAAGATATACTTAACTTTTTTTTTTTTTTTAAGAAAAAATAAGACCATATTCCATTAAAACCCCTGCAACAAACCCTCGTAAAACCTTGACATTTGATTTTCACCTATCGGCAAACATGGGAAGTAGACCCCACTCCTTTATCCGTACCAAAACTCCTTTAATAACAGATGATTCGTTTAATTATTAATAATCATAATGTTTAGAGGACACTGATATTTTAATAATTGGGGAAATTGTAAATTTGTTATCACTTAAACGGTAGAGGATTTGAGCAGTCACCTCGTTTCGTAGGCCAGAATTTTTCGGGACAAGTTGGTCCCTGTCCCATAATAAATATGTATGAATATTTACAACCCCCCCCTCCCTCTTAAATTTAGCTGGTCTGTGATGACCATAAAATGTCGAGAAATATATATTATTATTATTATTATTATTATTATTATTATTATTATTATTATTATTATTATTATTATTATTATTTAGAAGATAAAAAGCTCTATTCATATGGAACAAGCTCACCAGAAGGGCCACTGAATTGAAATTCAAGCTTCCAAAGAATTAATATTATTATTATTATTATTATTATTATTATTATTATTATTATTATTATTATTATTCAGAAGATAAACCCATATTCATATGGAACAGGGGCCACTGAATTGAAATTCAAGCTCCCAAAGAATGCGGCGTTCTTTTGAAAGAAGTAACGGAAGATAATGGGAAATACAGAAAAGGAGAGACAAGTTATTATAAAAGAATAAAATATAAATGAACAAATTCATAAATAAATAGATAAAAATAGAAATAAATTATGAAAATACAAGGTGAAATGTTTTAGGACAGTAATGCGTTGCATCTTCGCTTGAAGTTTTCGAGGTTCAAATTACGCATCCTCAGGCAATTTTATACGTTAGATATTAAAGACAATATATCAAGCGGAAGAAGATTATGTCTGTTTGTTTATCTTTTGAAACTAAAGTGACGCAACAGCCTGCCATCGAATCAGGGTAAAATAAATAAATGTTAATTTGAATGTACATGAAGTCACGCCTTCGCGCTAAGGCCGATGATTCTCGAGTCTCCTCCTCCTTGCATCATTCTCATCACTTTTGACTCTCTCTCTCTCTCTCTCTCTCTCTCTCTCTCTCTCTCTATAGAACTAATTATCGCAGAATATAATTAGCGCGGCAGCAGACGTGTGTTTCAAAGGAGAAGGAGCGCTCGCGAATTTAATTGCTTATTCCCCTCCCTGGCCCCCCCCCCCGCCCCAAAAAAATTAAGGCCCAGAACTTATATATTAAAAGCGACAACTTTCCCTCTTCGCCTCTTTCCAAACGTCTTGCGCTGTTGTCGCGAGAGGAAGCCAAAGTTTGATTACCCTCTTATGACTTTCATTAAGAATTATGAAAGACAAAAGAGTTTTCTTGCTGCTGTGATTAACGTCTTGGAAGGGGGTGGTTGGTGGTGTCCCGCTCCCTCCCCCCTTTCCCCCCCTCTCTCTCTTTCTCTCCCTCTTTCTCTCTCTCTTCCCCTCAGCGTCTCGGAAAGAGGTGGTTGGTGGTCTCTCTCTCTCTCTCTCTCTCTCTCTCTCTCTCTCTCTCTCTTGTAGTGTCATTTTCGCTTGTGTCGTTGTAATCGGTTTTCCATTTCTCCCCCCCCCCTCTGGGCAGTTTTAATTATTCCGTCTCCTTTATTCCTTCCGCGTGACCTACATTCTCTCTCTCTCTCTCTCTCTCTCTCTCTCTCTCTCTCTCTCTCTCTCTCTCTCCTCGCTCCCTTTTTCGATATGCAGTTATTCTTCCATTTGTTTCCAGTGGCCCTGAATTCCTCTTCCAGTTTCGGGAGTGTCTGAAATTCCTAATTAGTTTTTGCTATTTTTTTTTATTTTCCTATCATCACTTTTTCATTTTGCTTCGCACTATATAAAGATTTTTAAATTTTCTTATATATATGTGTATGTATATATGTGTGTGTTTGTGTATATGTGTGTGATAGATTTACACAGAATTGGCATAAATATGAAATAATGATTGAAAACATTATATATATATATATATATATATATATATATATATATATATATATATATATATATATATATATATATATATATATATATATATATATATATATATAATGTATATATATTTATATATATATATATGTATATGTATATATTTATACATATATACATACCATATTTATTTATTTATGTATACATACATTTACGTATATGTGTACATATACGTATAAATATATATACACCACTCAGCACTTGTTTTAATCACAATATTCCGTCGCTTTTACAGTTATTTTCTCCTCTATTAACCATTCTTTTCGCATCACCCTTCCCTTCTATTACCCTTGTATTTTCTGTTCAGATTTTCTCTCTCTCTCTCTCTCTCTCTCTCTCTCTCTCTCTCTCTCTCTCTCTCTCGTTTAATCATCTCCACTCTTTCATTTTTCCCCTTCCTCTGCAACATTATCCCTCTTTGTTCCTTTCCCCCTTGAAACACATTGACAGAATTTTACAGTCTGATTCCGAGTGGAGAGAGAGAGAGAGAGAGAGAGAGAGAGAGAGAGAGAGAGAGAGAGAGAGAGAGAGAGAGAGAAATAGGTGTGTATGTGAATATATAAGTAATTCAGTATGTATAACTCTTCCCTTCTGATAGCAAGATCCTTTATATATATATATATATATATATATATATATATATATATATATATATATATATATATATATATATAGAGAGAGAGAGAGAGAGAGAGAGAGAGAGAGAGAGAGAGAGAGAGAGAGAATCTTCATAAATTTTCGCAATTTATTTACTTTGCCTTACTTATACTGTATATGCCTTGAATTACGTGTTCAATAAGACGAAAGGATGAATATATTAGTTTATTAAACCTTGATGAAGGGAAGGGAGGGGGTTTCGAAGCGTGGGGGTTAACCCCCTTACCTTATTGATAGCTTTAATGTGACCCCCAACAAACGTTAGGGGTCAGATGCGAGCGAAATTGAGTCATAGATGATTAACAGTACTGTTATTGATCTATAACGCTTTAGATTTTCATTCAAATTCTACACTTTCTACAGAATATTCACTAATTCATTTTCTATTTAAATTATCCACCATTCCGGCACCATTGACCTTTAGTCCTGTGACACCAGTTGAAATATGCGTATGAAATCATATCACGTTCATGCCATTTGCATACGAACTCCATTTTGGATAAATATTCATACCAAGACCCAATCTTTATTCGATCAGATAAATATTCATTAGCAAGTTTGGGCAGATTACGTAAGGTGACCCAAACTATCATTAGTCATATGGGTTAAGTCTTCTTAATGATTGAAAATTTTCCTTTTCGTTCATTAAATCATGCGTTTGTTAGGCGACTTCCAACGAACTTTATTCCGTAGGGGGATAATGCCGTCAGTGCATCTCATGTGGTGAACTGTAGGCATTACTTGAGGTCTTTGCAGTGTCCCTTCGGCCCCTAGCTGCAAGCAACCCCTTTCATTCTTATTACTGTACCTCCGTTCATGTTCTCTTTCTTTCTTCTTACTTTCCTCGGCCTTCTCTTAATAATTGTTTTATTGTGCAACTGCGAGGCTTTCCTCCTGTTAGACCTTTCAAACCTTTTTACTGTCAGTTCCAGTTTCAACGCTGAATGGCCTCGTAGGTCCCAGCGCCTGGCCTTTGACCTAAATTTTATATTCCATTCAAACGACCTTTAGAGGGAGGTAATTATTCAGTCGGGATGGAAATGAATAAATCGTAAATTTTATTATTCATGAAATGGTCCTCTTGACATATTGCGCTCTTGCGAAGTGGGACCGATTTGTCGATAATAAAAGTCCCGACTGATTTTATTAATTTTCGTCAGACTTGACACTGATATGTTCTTTTTGTAATTTTCTGACATTCTGGAATGTAAGACTTCCTGCGCTTGTGCTGCGTTTTTGTGATTAACTGTAACTGGAATTACTGGAACGATGCTGTAAGATTGTAAGGCGATTCTCAGCATTTGTTTTGGTATTACAAAATCTTTCCAGATTTCTAAGATTTCAGTGTAAATATTGACAATATGCATATTTTATCATTCTAACATGAACATTTACAACAACCGTATTTTATAGTTTCAGGTAACACATTTACAGTAACTTTACCTTTTGATTTCAGCATAGACATTTACAGTCAATATATTCTATGATTTCGACGCGAACATTGAGAGTAAACATTTTATGATTTCAACACAAACATTGACAATAAACGTCTTGTTATGATTTCATCATAAAAGTTGTAAATAAATGATTATTTATGACTTAAGCATATTGATTAAAAACATTTTTGTAAGATTTCATCACGAAAGTTGTAAATTAAAACGTTTTTTATGATTTCAGCACATTGACCAAAAAGGTTTTTTTAATGATTTCAGCACGAACGTTGTAAATATACGTTTATTCATGATTTCAGCTCAACAACCAATAACGTCTTTGTATGATTTCATCACGAGCGTTGTAAATAAAGTTTTTTCTATGATTCCATCACAGTGACCAAAAACTTGTTTCGTAATTTAATCACGAAAATTGTAAATAAACAGTTATTTACGTTTTCATCAGTGACCAAAAAGGTCTCTTCTTAATTTTATCATGAACATTAAAAATAAGTTTTTTTTTATTTCATCACGAACGATGTAATTAATTTTTTTTTTTTTTTGTGATTTCACCCCCTTGACCAAAACGTTTTTTTAATTTTATTTTATCACGAAAGCCGTAAATAAACATATCTGTTCCTAATTTGAGCACAAACACTACCTGAAACGAATGAATATTTAGTAACTTAACTTTTTTTTTTATAGTACTTCATACCCTTTCAGTGCTCTGGCCTTCAGATAAAACCGTTTTAAATTATATAGCAAAGGCGATTATCTATTCATAGATATGATTAATATGAATCAGATGGTTCTTAACTCTAAATTTCCATACGCTTGATCAAGTGGAAGAGTACCTTTCAGAGTTAACGAATCTTACAGTACAGTTGTAAATTTTCTGTATATATATATATATATATATATATATTATATAAATTCTATATATATATATATATATATATATATATATATATATATATATATATATATATATATATATATATATATATACATATATATATATACACACACATATATATATATATATATATATAATTATCGGGGGTGGTGTGATTTCAAAGCCACTGAAATTGAAATTACACGTGTTTTTCTTTGTTTCACTAACAAATTTTGACAGATGCAAACCGGCGCCCTTCTGTCGTTCACAAAAATTATTTAATTTTGTGGGTCCTAATGGAAATGTACACTTTATCACTTTTCGAAATGCATGGAATAACACATTTCTATGCTTTGTCGGTGAATTATTTTGAATCAAAATGAGCTTTTTAAATTTAGCCAAAAATTTCCCTTTAAAAAATTATTTTCTCAAAGTTTTAAACATGTTATCACCTATAAAAGGATTCATTAAATACGTTAATGTTTTTTCTTATTTTTTTTTAGGATTATGACCAAACCTGCTCAAACACCACACGTGTAAAGCATTAAAATAACGTATCTGATAATTTTGCACAAGTGTGCAGTTGTTTTGATTGCATATGTTGTGAAATTTATCATGACCGGTGTGGGTGCCATTACGCAAGCAATGTGCATCTACTGAATGACCTGAAATTGAAGAGAGATTGAAAGGTCGATTATTTGTCTTAACCTAACCAAGGCAATAAAAAAAAAGATAATAAAATGAAGTAAAATCAAAATTAAAAGTTAAAAGTACGAAATACTTACATTGCAATGAACATTCAAGGCGCACAAAAAAAATGAAGAAAATAAAAAATTAAAAGCTAAAAGCATGATGCATTTATATTACAATGAACATGCAAGACAAAAAAAATAACAAAATGAAATAAAATAGAAAATTAAAAGCTAAAAGTACGAAGCATTTATATTGCAATGGACATGTTTCTCCGAATGGTAATTTTTCTACACAGATTTTTCGGGGGATACAAATCCTCTTGAGAGAATTGGCAATGACCCAAAATCAGATTATTTCCCAAAATAAAATAAAATTATTAACAAACTTCAAATTGTTTCTAAAAATAAAATAAAATTATTACGAAAAATCTAAGTATTTCCAAAAATAAACATAAAATTAATACCGGAACTCAAATTATTTAAAAAATAAAACTAAATTGGAACCAAAACTCAAATCATTACCAAAAATCAAATAAAATCATCACGAAAAACTATATTATTTCCAAAATAAAGTAATATTTTTACCAAAAATGAAATAAAATCATTACCAAAAATAAAATTATTTTGCAAAAGCAAAGTAAGATTGTTACCAAAAATCAGATTATTGTGTCATGCACTTATGTGAACTCCTTTCTGGACTAGGAATAATCAGTATTAGTACCTGAGCGCAGGTGTTAACGCAGGTATACAATTGGAAAATTAACCTGGAAAATTTTACATCGTTACCTGGTCAAGCTAAACAACATTCCCCATTGGGTTATCTGACACAAAATTCATACCTTCTTCGGTCTGGTTATCGTGCACTGGCAACCTACCGTTGAGAAATCGGAAGCACTGTTACGTGTAAGGTAATGAAACTCTGACTCACTGGCCATGGAAAAGGTATTTGTCCATACTTACTTTTAAATAGCCTACTGACAAGCAACTGGGCTTATTGCCCATGGAAAAGCTGGTATATGATGCTCGGGAAACACAGAATCGGAGCGAGAATTCCAAGGAAATCACTTGCAAATTGCAATGTGTCAGTCAGACCTGATTTTGGCTCATTATTATTATTGGTTTTATTATTAGCTTAATCCCATTAAAAGCTGACATTCGATAGTGGGGAAACACATAGTCAGGGCGAGAATTCCCAAGTTTGACATTGAAGAAAAATGTAAGCAGCGACTTGCCTATTGTAATGTGTCATTCAAACCATATTATTATTATTATTATTATTATTATTATTATTATTATTATTATTATTCTGTCTACACAGAAACATTCCAGTAGATTTCATCGTGTCATTGTTCTCTCTCTCTCTCTCTCTCTCTCTCTCTCTCTCTCTCTCTCTCTCTCTCTCTCTCTCTCTCTCCAAAAGATCCTATATACCTATTTTATTCCAGCGGATGATGTCCCAGTAGTGATATTTACAGCAGGCGCTGTAAAATTTTATAGCCTATGAGACTCCATTTTTTTTTACCCTTGTTGTTTACAACTACATTATTGTTGACAATAAATCATGTTGAATGAGAGGAGGGTGAGGGAGGGAGGAGAGGAGGAGGAGAGGAGGAGGAGGAGGAGGAGGGAGGGAGGGAGGAGGGAGGAGGAGGAAGGTAGCGGGGTGGGGGAGGGAGGAAGGAGGAGGAGGAGGAAGGAAGGTCGGGAGGAGATGAGGAGGCGGAGGAGGAAGGGAGGGAGGAGGAAGAGGGATGGAATGAGAGCAGGAGGAGGAGGAGGAGGGAGAGAGGGAGGAAGAGGAGAAGGAGGAGGTGGAAGGGAGGGAGGGAGGAGGAGGAGGAGGAGGAAATGAGTGAGAGGGTAAGAGGAGGAGGGGGAGGAGGAGGAGGAGGAGGAAAGGAGTGAGAGGGTAAGAGGGAGGGGAGGAGGAGGAGTGACTAATATCACATAGCGTGGAATATGAGGCTGATTTATGAACCTCATTCTCTATGCAAGGATGAGGGAACAGGTCGTATTTTAGACACCATGGCCCTATTTTGATTGTTTTTATGTCGTCCGCAATTAGTGCTGTTGTACGCGGGGGTGGGGGGCGGTTGGTGTGGGGTGGGGAATGGGAACGATTTGACCGCAGATTTCAGTGAGATGGAAAAAATTATAATTGATTTTTTTTTATTCGCGTTCTTGTTCCCGTACGCAGATTTTAATACAGTAAAATATTACTTGATTTTATTCCAGTAAAATATTACTGGTGATTCTCTCTTCTCTCTCTCTCTCTCTCTCTCTCTCTCTCTCTCTCTCTCTCTCTCTCTCTCTCTCTATATATATATATATATATATATATATATATATATATATATATATATATATATATATATATATATATATATATATATATATATATATATATATATATATATATATATATATATATATATATATATATATATATATTATATATATATTCCAGTTCATATATATTCCAGTTTGGTTTGTGATCACTGACGCAAAAAAATGAGAAAAAGCTATAGATTACGATTTTTCATATTCTTTTAAAACTGTAATGTAAAATATTTATTTATTTTTTACTCAAGTTCACCTCGTATTCTCCACCATTTATTGACAACGTATTTTTACACACACACACACACAGAACAGAGAGAGAGAGAGAGAGAGAGAGAGAGAGAGAGAGAGAGAGAGAGAGAGAGAGAGAGAGAAAATGAAGATACGACAAACTGCACTTTTCTGATCCACAATCGATACCGCCTTGAAATAAAAATATGCAGTTTACGAACGTATCTAAGACCTTATCTTAGACGCCCTGATAAACCCATATCCGGCCTAGCAAATTGTGGGTCTTTTAGGATCATTTAGATAAAAAAAAGAAAAATAGAGTCTCCTTATTATTGACATTTTCCGAGACGCGCGGAATCAAACACAGTTATGACCCGAAAAGGAAGTGAGCTGTAGTAAAACCCGATTGCGCCGGATCATAAGAGTCGGTGCGTTTTCTTATCTCTTCCACTTCCGGCACCGCTGTGTTTGTCCTAGCGGCTGACATCCAGTTTGGAGGCTTTCGATATAACGGTGTCGTTGAGTGCCTGGATTTTGTGCGAATTCAGGACGGGAGTTGGTACTTATTTCAATCGATGAGTGATGTTTCTTTTGTATCTTGATTTTGAGGATTTCGAATATACCTGCTAGGACAGATATTGCGTTTTTATACTGAAGATATTGGAAATATTTGCTAGGACAGATATTGCGTTTTTATTTTGAATATATTGGAAATGCCTGCTAGGACAGATATTGTATCTTATTTTGAAGGGATTGGAAATGCCTGCTAGGACAGATATTGTGTCTTATTTTGAAGGGATTGGAAATGCCTGCTAGGACAGATATTGTGTCTTATTTTGAAGGGATTGGAAATGCCTGCTAGGACAGATATTGTGTCTTATTTTGAAGGGATTGGAAATATCTGCTAGGACAGATATTGTGTCTTATTTTGAAGGGATTGGAAATATCTGCTAGGACAGATATTGTCTTTTTTTTTTCAATTATGAAGGTACTGGGAATACCTGCCAGGACAGATATTGTGTTTTTGTTTTGAAGGGATTGGAAATATCTGCTAGGGCAGATATTGCATTTTTATACTGAAGATATTGGGAATACCTGCTAGGACAGATGCTGCGTTTTATTCTTAAAATAATAGAAATACCCGTGAGAAAAGGTATTGCTATCATTTTGTGAAAATTGGAAATTCGTACTAGGACAGTTGTTGTGTCGTATTTAGAAAATATTAGAACTGCTTGCTAGGACTGATATTGTGTCTTATTTTGAAGATATTGGAAACACCTTCAAGGACAGATATTGTAGTATTTAGAAAATATTAGAAGTACTTGCTAGGACTGATATTGAGTCTTATTTTAAATGTACTAGTAATACCTGCTAGGACAAACATGGTATCTTATTTTGAAGATATTGGAAACACCTTGGAAATACTAGTTTAGATTTTGTGTCGTATTTCGATAATATTAGGAATCCCTACTAGAACTGCTATCCCCTTTTTTATCCTTAGGAATGCTACTGTGTGTGTGTGTGAGAGAGAGAGAGAGAGAGAGAGAGAGAGAGAGAGAGAGATTGCGTGAGCGTCGTTATCAGTATCTGACGGTTATCACTGTGCCCGTTAAATGCAAACTCTATCGGGGCGAGGTGCATGGTTCAGGAATCCGCTGTATTTGATATCGTGAGTTTAACAGGTTTCCTGTTATCTCAATTGATAAGCAGATCCGTTTTTCTTATCTGGTTTGTTGACTTAGGATTAGATAGAAAATTCCACCGCGTGGAATTAGGACTAGTTTGTTGGTGCACGTAGACCCAGGCAGTTACGAATTAGCGGGAGTATGTTTTTTTTTAATTTCCCATTTTCTAATATCAGTTTGAGTACGTTTTCTAAAAATCAGTATAAAAAGAATGTTTAATATGTCCGCCTCTTTACAAATTCATCAGTTCTGTTGAAGAGAAATTTTATATAGGTCTAATTTATGTCCGTTTCTTTTCAAATATCGTTCTGATTTGACGCATGTTGAAAGTCTTTTTAGTAACAAATTAAAACTGTTTTTGTGTGAAATTTCCTCCGTGCTTAAAAAAAAATAAGTTTTAAGTCGTGAATAAATGTCACACCTTCTGCTTTAGTAATTATACTAGGTCTTCATTATTAAGTCTTATTTTACTCTTGTAGTCTAATCTAAGGATAGCCATAGCACCATTTCATCCACCTCATTTTAATTTTAAAGCAACAGAAATACACCAGCACGTCATTAACCTTTAGAACGTCCCCTCCCCTCTCCCCCCCCTCCCCAACCAAGGCACAGGTAAACTAGAATGGCGATTTCGATCTTCCATCCCCCTTCTCTTTTGTTGCTGCATAATGGCGGCTGTGGCGCCTTTACGGTTACAGAAGAGGAGCCGGCGAGATAATCACGTGATCTTATTAACGGCTTCGTCATAATATGCTGCAGCATTGGAAGTCCCTTTATCATTAAAAGATATCATCAGGCCACGACCTCTCCGGGACATTTCCGCTTGCATGTGGTGGCCGGAGAGAACAGCTACTCCATAGACCTATGTCCCCTTCCCAGGCTATACAGAATGCTCCGCAGCGTTAGACTCATGAACCCAAGAGATCGATATATATACTTTTTTGTTGGTCTTGGTAATGAGGAGGGTTGTTTTTTTTTTTATTGCCTGTGACTAGAGGACACGTGGACAGACGATGCCGTGAGTATTGCGGATTGCAGACAGGGAATCGTCCATTGCAGACGGGGAATGCAGACAGGAACCGGGAATACCTGATGACGTACATTTGGGTACGAATCTTATAGAGAATAGCATGTTATAGTTTGGTTTGATGCGTTTGTGATCTTACTGGAATGTTCCTGGTTTTTTTTTTCATTATTGTAGGGATAACTTTAATAAAAAGGATTTTTTAATATTGCATAGACGTTTCGAAAAAGAAATCTTTCTCAAAAAAATGACAGTCAGATGAAAGATGTTATATTGACTCAGTTTACGGAGATGTGATTAAAACCACGTGGTCGTTAGTGGTTAAGATTTGGTGTTTCAAAATATAGAAATAACATTTTCAAGAAATATATAAGTACGGGAAGCAACGGTAATTGAATAAGACAAATTCTGTAGAAAGACCACAGTCTTATAAGACATGCTTCATAAGTCTCCTCCATAATTTCTGCCAAATATGGACCCTCAGTTTAAAAAAAATCATATTCGGTGTAACTTTTTTCACTTAATTACAATGATTATACTAACTGTAATTTTTCAAAAGAAAAAAAGTTAAGATTTACGCAAGATTCATTGAAAATACACATCCGAAACGGAAGTGGTTTATTTAACGTCACTACCAGAGTGAGGTATTCCAGTCTCCATAATCTTGGCCATAACCTGAACGACCGTCATATCTCTCATTTTATTAACTCGTAATCCGTTCCCATTCGAGGGGCTTGGACGGCACTTAACTCCTACGACGGAGATCGGCATGAAGGATGTTATTGTAGATTGTGGGCAAGACTACGTGAAACCGGATTAATATTGGCGTCCATGTTGAGACTAAAGTGAGCCGGGTATCATGAAGCTTAGAAACCACGTGTGGCCGTTTTAACTTTTTCTCCTTCAACCCCAGTTTTTGCAATCAGAGAGACACTGAGGTTAATTGAGGAGCGGTGAGGTTAATTTAGGGAGCATTGAGGTTAATTGATGGACTAGTGAGGTTATCAGAGGACAGTGGGGAGAGATTTTGTGTCACACACACACGTAGGGGGATTTTGACAAGGAAAGCTCTGTCATTTTTGACAGTTTTTGCAAGCGGTGGGTAGATTGACATGAATCTTTATCAGGGGTTTAGTGATGGTCTTTATAAGACTTTTTTTTTTTTTTGGTTGCTGCTTTGGGTAGATTTGTACTTCCTAAGAGCATTTTGAAATGGATTATAGTATTAGCCTTTATTTTCATGTCTGCAAAATGCACCACGAACGCAAAATTGTAGTTAATCTTACCATGCAGTTTTTGTAGAGTTTTTTCCTCTTTTTTGGTTAGATTCAAGTCTCATAACGAAAAATAAAGCTTGCCAATTTAATGCTTTTTTTTTCTAAAGGGGAAACTTTAGAGACAAGGAGTTCACAAATATGTAAATGTTGCGTTCTAAGAAATATTTTGAATAACATATAAGACCAGATTCTTAAATTTTGCTGATTAATAATTCATGAATCTGACACGCGCTTAGACTGCGGTATCCTCTCTCTCTCTCTCTCTCTCTCTCTCTCTCTCTCTCTCTCTCTCTCTCTCTCTATATATATATATATATATATATATATATATATATAGTGTATACACGTGTCTTCTGTTTTAAAGTGTATAGACATTGTGTGTGCGCGTGTGTGTGTGTACGCCTGTTGGAAACCTTATACTCTTTATCATGTCTAGACCTTGTGTTAAATTGACGTCAGGATAACAACGCTATTTTAGGCGCTGGACTATATTTGCCATGCTTCTTGCAGCGTGTAATAAATTATTCCCGCTGTCAATTAGGCTTTCATTTTTCAAGGCTCAAACGACGAACTATTTTAAAACTGAGCCTGAATATTTTTTTTTAAAGTACATGAGTATCTAAGTCACTGCTTATCTTTTATTCTTTTATTTTATGTTTATAAAGGGAAATGTTTTGAAAAAGTACATGTGGCTTAGACCATTATGCGGATGTTGTAAGCTCGCTTAGTAACTATGCTTGTGCGTGCTTGCGTAAAAGCTAGTACCACGTACCCATGGAAAGCCTGCAAAGAAGTCTACTTGAAGTGCGTGTGCGTTTTTGTGCGCAATTACTGCTTCCCCCTGGACATCACAGGGACATCGTATCCCTGTGGACACGAGAGGGACATCAAATCTCCGTGATGACCTCTTATTATCATAAAAGAAAAGGGGGAAGGAGATACGTGCAGAAGATTAGCCTTAGACTGGACTGAACGCGCACCGGAGATACTCTGCGGCGCTCTCTATCTCTGCGCTCTGCAGTTTTCAAATCAGCTGGACTAGACCGAGGTTGTTTTTCTTTTGGCTTTCTTTTCATTTTTTTCAGTTCAGTGAAAGGTTAATCCTGAGACTCGTCAGCTTATTTTTCCTTTATTTTGTTTAGTGAAAGCTTAATCTTCAGACTCGCCGCTTGCGAAATGATGCAACGGAAATGCAGTGAATTATATTGTCCTGTGTTCCAGCACAACAATATGGAATAAATTTTTGTCTCATCTATTCATTCATTCATTTTTCCCTCCTTTGCTTGTATCTCGTATAATTGCTTTTGCAGGTCATCTCCCTCCTTAGAGGGGGAGGTGGGTCTAGAATATTCCAGCCTTTCCCAGTGTGCAGTAGAACGATTTACATAAGGAATGACGATGCATAGGCCTAACCCTTTGCTAACTAGCTTGCTGCTTCGTACAAGGAATGTAATTTGGGTTCAAACACAGAAGGTAATTTTTATTATGAATTACGATACACTGTGGCATATTTATTCTTATACATTATCAATTACTGATATGGTTATATTTTATTTTCAAGTTAGACTGATTATTCATGATCGCTACCAGCTATATATTTATTCGGTATATATTTTAATCTTTGTCTTTTCTCTATTCCTTTTTGTTTCTTTTTTTTATTAAAGCATAATATATTATGTTTGTTTCCTATTTCTTTCTTATTTTTATAGTGATTTCAAGTTGAATATCTCAAACATTACTAACAAGCGGAACATGAACATTTATAGTATCGATAGAGGCAGAATTAAAGCTAAAAACGGTAGTAATTGTGATGATGGTAAAGATGGTAATATTATAGGCCTGATCCTCATGCAATTACCATACGAACATTGAATATCATAATAATTATTAAAAAAAAAGTATATGATTCATTTAAAAACTCAAACTTTCCTTACAAGGCTAGAATTTCCTGACAAGGTAAGACTTGCCTTACAAGGTGAGACTTGCCTTACAAGGTAAGACTTGTCTTACAAGGTAAGACTTTCCTTACAAGGTGAGACTTGTCTTACAAAGTGAGACTTTCCTTACAAGGTGAGACCTTCCTTACAAGGTAAGACTTGTCTTAAAAGGTAAGACTTTCCTTACAAGGTGAGAATTTCCTTACAAGGTGAGACTTGCCTCACAAGGTAAGACTTTCCTTACAAGGTAAGACTTTTCTTACAAGGTAAAACTTTCCTCACAAGGTAAAACTTTCCTCTTAAAGTAAGACTTTTCTTACACAGTAAGACTTTCCTTACAAGGTAAAAAACTTTCCTCACAGGGTAAGACTTTCCTCACAAGATAGAAAACTTTCCTCACAAGGTAAATCTTTCCTTACAAGGTAGAAAATTTTCCTTAAAAGGTAAAACATTTCTCACAAGATAAAACTTCCCTTACAAGGTAACACTTCCCTTACAAGTTAAAACTTTCCTTACAAGGTAAAACTTCCCTCACAAGGTAAAACTTTCCATACAAGGTAAGACTTCTCTCACAAAGTAAAACTTCCCTTACAAGTCAAAACTTTCCTCACAAGGTAGAAAACTTTCCTCACAAGGTAGAAAACTTTCCTCACAAGGTAGAAAACTTTCCTCACAAGGTAAAACTTCCCTTACAAGTCAAGACTTTCCTCACAAGGTAAAACTTCCCTTACAAGGTAGAAAACTTTCCTCACAAGGTAGAAAACTTTCCTCTACAAGGTAAAACTTCCCTTACAAGGCAAGACTTTCCTCACAAGGTAAAACTTTCCTCACAAGGCAAAGCACTTTCCTCGCCGAAGAGTGATTACCTCCTGTAAGTCGCATTGGACGAAATCTGAGCCATTTCCTTTTACCTGGAAAGAAACTCGTTTCCTTTGAGGATTCGCAAAGTTTGCCAATAGAAGGTCCGATTTGCTCAGCAAATTGACATGGAATGTCGGATTTTGAGAAAACCTTCAGTATATATCTTTTTCTCTCCGTTGGTGGAATGTGCGGCAATGTTGAGTTTTTAGATTATTATTATTATTTTTTTAAGTTTAGATTATTATTATTATTATTATTATTATTATTATTATTATTATTGAAGTAATGGTGATAGTAGTTTTATTGAATAAAATCCATTTTGGTTTAATGTTTAAATATATGAAACGCTGACCTTTTATATTCTATGAAAACAAAACCAGTATGTTTCATTAATATTAATGCTCATATTTTTATTACATCTACTACTATTACTACTATTCATAATAATAATCATAATAATAATAATAATAATAATAAATATATATTATTATTATTATTATTATTATTATTATTATTATTATTATTATTATTATTATTATTATTATTATTATTATTAAAGAAATCAAACATTACAAGCCACGTCAAAATCATCTCCAGAGAAATGCCACGCTGCAATTAAGACAGAGACAAGTGAAGCGTTTTTATTTTTAGACACCTAATTACACCCCCAAATGACCTCCTTTGATTCTACCTGCTGGTGCAGGTGTTTGTAATTGCCTCAAAAATCTCTTAACCTCTCGTCTCTCACCTGTGAAAAGCAGCGGTCATTACTCAATAGACAATTGTTATTAAGGCTTTCTCGTCAATTCCAAAAGGTAGCGTAATTTGGCGGGAAGAAAATATAGCGTTGCTGTGCCTAAGTTCTTACTCACGTTAGAAGCATTAAGGGTTAATGTTTCTTTGCTTAAGTTGTGCTCAAATTAGAAGCATTAAGAATAGATCGTTAATTCCGAAAAGTGGCGAAATTTGGCTGGAAGAAATTATAGCGTGTCTATGCCTTAGTTCTAATTTGGTTAGAAGCATTTCAGATTAAATCGTTAATTCCCAAAAGGTGTTGTAATTTGGCGGGAAGAAATTATAGCGTTCTTGTCTCTGAACTCTTACCCAAGTTAGACTGAGTTTATTATCTCCCGTTATTTTATTTTTCCTTTCCTTCTCTCATGCACGAGGGACCTTCTTTGCATGCCCATGGCAGAAGACGAGAATCGTCTGCATTCTAACAGTCTTCTCTCACGCTAATCTACCACCCCACCTCCCACGTCTCTCCTCTCCCCCCCTCCCCCTACCTCACCTGGACTCATTACAGGTCTTGTAGCCTTTACCGGCTGTTGATGACTCTCTGTTGTACTATTTGGCGAACGTAACTATTACAGGAAGTTCTTTTCAAGACTCAATTGGGACAAAAGGGTGGGATTTTCTGGTCTTCATATTGATCTTGGCGTTACCTTGGAATAGCTGTAGAAAATGTGTCAAGTGCCATATTTAATAAATGTATGTTTACTGTTTTGTGTATATATGTATATATGCAGTGCAAGTTTCTTAAACTTGAATATTTGCATGGCTATAGAAGGTTGCATTTTAAGTGAATATTTTCTATATTGTGGATAGTTTTGACTTAATATTTCCTAGTAATATATATATATATATATATATATATATATATATATATATATATATATATATATATATATATATATATTATATATACACTGTATATGTATGTATATATATGTATATATATATATATATATATATATATATATATATATATATATATATATATATATATATGTGTATATATATATATGTTTGTGTTTGTGTACAGTATATAGATATACATACAAAATATATGTCCCAAATATATGCGTTACCCGGTGTATTAATCCACAAGCGACCTGCATCGACTACAGCAGGGTTGGAAAGATGAATCTTCCCTTCCTCACCACGTGCATGAAATTGTCGCATCGGGAATCCGGAAGTGTCGCTGTCGCTCGTGCGACCACGCCTAGAGAAGGAGACAGAGGTGAGAAAATTACAGAACTCTCTCTCTCTCTCTCTCTCTCTCTCTCTCTCTCTCTCTCTCTCTCTCTCTCTCATAGAGGAGACAGAAATGAGAGTTGGAGAATCTCTCTCTTTCTCTCTCTCATAGAGGGGACAGAAATGAGAAAGTTACAGAATCTCTCTCTCTCTCTCTCTCTCTCTCTCTCTCTCTCTCTCTCTCTCTCTCTCTCTCTCTCTCTCTCTCTCTCTCTCTCTCTCTTAGAATGCGTTTATGCATGTGTATGCTTAAGTGCTTGTCGATATTTATTCATTAGTGGAGAATATTTTACAATAAACATAATATTGCCAAGGAAAAAGTGTAGAATATTGTCAAAATGGAGGGAATTCTCTCTCCTTTTTTATATTCTTTTTCGTGGTAATACTCTCCTTGTGAAAACATTCTTTTTCATTTGAACAATTTGTAATTTACAGTTTCACAACACTGTACTTTTCATTTCTGACACTATTTTTCGGATTTATTTTGATAACATTTTCATGTAGTAAAAAGTGAAAAATTAAAAAGGAAGAATACTGTCAAAAGGGAAAAAATGAGAACATTATAGAAAAAAAAAAAAAAAACTGGTAAACTACTGAAAACAAAAAAAAAAATTAAAAAAAATAAAAGCAGATGATAAATTACTGACTTTTTTTAAATTTTCACAAGAAAAAAGAATTTTTTAAAGCATGGCTAATTTTTTTAAATTTTTGCCATGGCAAAAATTATTTCAAAATTGAAAAAAGAAGATTTTTGTAACTTTCAGAAAAAAATAGATAAAAATTGCCCAAAAAATTGTCACAAAAATTTATTTTTGTAAAGCATGGCTAAAAGATTTTTTTTTTAATTACCCAAAAAATTGTCACAAAAACGAAGATTTTTGTGAAGCATGCCCCCAACAAATGATTAAAAATTGCCCAAAAATGGGAAAGAAATGAGACTATTGCCCTCTGAATCACCATCTCCTCCACCGCGAGATTAAGCCACCGGCCGAATCACTGGACCGGAATCCCGGCCTAATAAAACCCTTTTGCTTGTTTTCACTCCAAACACTACGCCGGTTTGCACAGCGGATCTCTCTCTCTCTCTCTCTCTCTCTCTCTCTTTTAGCTTTGCTAGCTGTGTAGCTCTTGTGTAGTCTCTCTCTCTCTCTCTCTCTCTCTCTCTTAGCTCTCCTTCTTGTGTAGCTGCTGTGTAGGTCTCTCTCTCTCTCTCTCTCTCTCTCTCTCTCTCTCTCTCTCTCTCTCTCTCTCTCTCTCTCTCTCTCTAACGGACGAACTCTGTGCCACATGCTTAAACACGTGTATGTGTGTGTGAGAGAGAAAGAGAAGAGAGAGAGAGAGAGAGAGAGAGAGAGAGAGAGAGTTTACTTCTTTAAGACTGTCAGTTGGTTTTTCTGATGAATATTAGGCGTGTCTAGGAATGTTCATGTAGACAATGAATTGTTCTGTACCACTACTTGTCTCGCCCTAAATTATTATTATTATTATTATTATTATTATTATTATTATTATTATTATTATAAAAACTATACGATTTTGCTTTGCTGGCAACCGCGGTTAGTCTACATTTGAGAAGCAACGTAGAAAGCCATCGACTTTCCTGCTTACGACGTATCGGCCTATCTCCTCTAATCTTTATGACATTCCTTTGGTTTTAAGTTGTTTTCGTAGCTGACCGCTCTGATGTTAAGGTAAGTGGCACACATTTGCGTCGTTTCAGAACTGGGCTTGGTCAGGGGTTGGATTGGTGACCGGCAGTGAATGAATGCAGCCGTTAGTAGTGTTTTTTTTTTTTTTTTTTAATGTACAGGTTTGGTTAAAATCTGAGCATTTGCATTGGTGAAAATGTTTTACATGCTGTAAAATAATGTGCCACTTTTGTTATATTCTGATATTATAGCTTACATTTCACATACATACATACATACATACATACATACATACATACATACATACATACACATACATACACATACATATATATATATATATATATATATATATATATATATATATATATATATATATATATATATATATATATATATATATATGTATGTATGTATGTATGTATGTATATGTACTGTATATGTGTGTGTGTGAGAGAGAGAGGCGCTCATTCATACTATTCCAAACATAATCCTTTTGTACGTTTACCGTCGAAAACTTGGTATCCCTCAATGACGAATTAACATATCTGAACAACCCCTACAACGCAAAACGCGCCAATGCCCCACTCACACCCAACAGGAAGTCCTCATCATCATCATCTATTTCGAATTACAAATGGCGGAGATAAAACCGGTGATGAATGCCCCAAGTCAGTCAGAAAGCAAAGTGCAAGTTAAACAGGAGCGGGGAGCGAGCGATTACATAGCCAGTGTTGATACAAAGCGATGGTGTGGTGCGCGGTTAACGGTTGGAAGAATCTCGCAAAGAAGAAGAAGAAGAAGAAGCGCCTCTGTTTTGATAAGTGCGGTTCCGTTCGCTGCAGCTGATACCGAGAGATGTTTAGTGGTTTCGTACACATTTGACGATGCGTTTTTCGTAGGTTTGTAAAGGAAGAGCGGCTGATTCAGTTACGTATTCGTGTGCTTTATGTATTAATGCGTTGATTTGTTTTTTGTATTTTCTATAAATGATCTCTTCTTTTATGTGTTCCGTGTTACCTTGTGTTACTTCTTTGAAATGAACACCAAATTCTTTGGAAGCTTGGGTTTCAAGTCGTGGCTCTTGTGGGCTTGTTGCATATTATTATTATTATTATTATTATTATTATTATTATTATTATTATTATTATTATTATTATTTATTATTATTATTATTCAGAAGATGAAACCTAGTCATATGGGGTTATTATTCAGAAGATGAAACCTAATCATATGGAACAAGCCCACCAAAGGGACCACTGACTTTAAATTCAAGCTTCCAAAGAATATTATGTTGTTTAGGAAGAAGTAGAGGAGGTAAAGGAAAATACAAAGGGTAGAGATTCCACTTACTAAAAAAAAAAAAATAAATTAATAAATTAATAAACAGATAAAAATGTAATAAAGTGCAAGGAGAACAGTATTATGTTAGTAATGCATTGCATCTTCGCTTGAACTTCGGAAGTTCCAACTGCACGAATAATAATGATAATAAAATATTTGCTCAGTAGACTCTGACGTCAGAATGATAAATAAAACTGTACTTTTGAATAAATCCAATCCTTCTGGCCTTAAGCTTGCTTGACATAGGCCTTGCAAAACCTCAAAGGTTGCTGAAACTTGCAACAGACATCAGCGATCACATGCAAGTGGTAACGGGTCCTAATAGGGCCTGGAAGTCAATAAGAATGAGATAGGTTTTATGTATAGGAGGTATAGCTTATCGGCATTGTATATATAATCTCTTGAAGTCCTTTGACAAAGAGCCTTGAATGAAATGAGTCGCAAAATTTTTGAATGAGCTCGGAAAGGAATGCCCCTGGGGTGCGGGGTTAGTGCCGTCAGTGCACCTCACGTGGTACACTGTATGCATTACTTAAGGGTCTCTGCAGCGTCCCTTCGGCCTCTAGCTGCAACCTCTTTCATTCCTTTTACTGTACCTCCGTTCATAATCTCTTCCTTCCATCTGACTTTCCACCCTCTTCCAACAATTGTTACAAAATGCAACTGCGAGATTTTCCTCCTGTCTGTAGAGCTGTGGACTAGCACTCGATAGGCCCGAGTTCGAGTCTCCGGTCGGCTGATGAAGAGTTAGAGGAATTTATTTCTGGTGATAGAAATTCATTTCTCGCTATAATGTGGTTCGGATTCCACAATAAGCTGTAGGTCCCGTTGCTAAGTAACCAGTTGGTTCTTAGCCACGTAAAATAAGTCTAATCCTTCGGGCCAGCCCTAGGAGAGCTCTTAATCAGCTCAGTGGTCTGGTAAAACTAATGTATACTTCTTCTTCTTTACATCTTTCAAACCTTCTCACTGTCAAATTCCCTCTCAGATCTGAATGACCTCATAGGTCCCCAGCACTTGGCCTTTGGCCTAAATTCTATATTCTATTCTATTCGGAAAGGCATAGAAGTTTGAAACAGTCTGCCGGTTCTGATAAGTTTATGAACTGGCAGGGAGTAAGTATATTGTCCTTAACTTCAGCTGTGACATACGAGGAAGATTGATATGAATGGGAATTTGCTCTCTGCATTTTTGAGTACCTGGAGGCTTCGTTGAAAACCGAAAACGAAATAGACTTGTTAATACGACTGGTAGCGAGAAATGTTGATTATAGGTCTAAGCTGGTAATCTGGTTTAGCGGAGAGGAGAGTTGATGGATGAGAATGTATTATTATTATTATTATTATTATTATTATTATTATTATTATTATTATTATTATTATTAATGTACATAATACATTCTGTCCTTTCATAACAAGATTCCCAAATTAGAATTCCCATTGTATGAAGAAAGAAGAGCAGAATGTATTTAGTTAATTAAATAATTACGGAGTAAAAAAATATGTTCAAAGTAAAGTAAATAAGTATATCTTAAAGGAAACGAAAACCCAAAACTGGGAATACACTGTACAGGAGCTATGCGGCTATGTGACATAATGGAAATGATGCTGTAGAAGTTTTAGCCTTGAAGTAGTACTAAAATATTTTGTTAATATTTATAAAACTAAACAAGACACGAAAACCTTACAAATCTTAGCAAGCCAATATTGTGGCCACAAATTAATGACTCCTATACGAACGAAATAAGAGGGATATCAAGAGAAAGCTCAGATAGAAACCGTGATAAAGAAATGGCGGGAAATTGCATTCCGGAACGTGGAAGTGTACCATTGCAAAGTCCCAATCTTCCGCTCTAGGCCCAGTCATCATCGTCACCTGCCCGCTACCTCTTCCTGTCCTTTTTATGACCAGATGTCTGATGACTGTACATTTTCGCTGTGTTTATTTAGAATTAAATGCCATTCTGCAATGTCTAAAGCTTATTAGGGCGCCCACAGACATTGTGTTTTAACCGTTATAAAAGTCACAAATCCAAATTTCCGTCCGCTATCGTTCATCACTCAATCTCGTATGAACGTTAGCTTGTCGTGCATTTGGCAGCCATTGTCGTATCACACCTGCATCCGAAATGGCTGATGGTTGAATGGTTCCTCTCTTGATCTCCGGATCTAATGGATATAAGGTCGGAAGTCCTGTCTGTCACTCCGGAAACATCATACCAGTAGTGCTTACAGGACAGAGCATTGATGCAAATGAATAAGCTGAAAGAGTAAAAGATAGGGAGGGGTCTTGCGTTGCTCAATGAGCTCGACAGTTGAAAGACCTGACGTAATATTAGGTATGAGCAAAGGTGGTCTATTTTTTTTATATTTGCTCCGTTTAGCAGTTTTGGTTCGTATTGTCAGTTGATGATATTATTTTCATAAATCACGCATTTGTGATGCACTTCAGGGCATATCTTGCCAGTAACTTTTGGGCTTTTATCATGGGCATATAATTCTTCGTTTTCTGAACCAAAATATTGCTCCTTTCACTTCAGAGGTCTCAATTTACAGTAATATATCGTTTTCCTTATACAGGTTGTTCATACTGAGAAAAGGCTGTATGAACTACTCTGTCTCTTGCAGACATGACCAGTGGCCCATGCTGATTGAGTTGTTTGTTGATTATACCGGTCCTGTCTATCAATATATATACTGTATATATATATATATATATATATATATATATATATATATATATATATATATATATATATATATATATATATATATATATATATACATGACTGTCTTTTACTGTAATCCAACACTATACTATGAAGATAAATAGCCCCATTAAAACATCTATTTAAACGTTGCAACCATATGCTGTACAGCATTTCGGACACTTCTATATCCCTGTTCACTTGTAAAACAGGAGCACTGGACTGTCCAAAATATGTGGTTGCAGCGTGTAAATAGTGTTTTTATGGGCCTATATATATATATATATATATATATATATATATATATATATATATATATATATCATAATTGAAAATCTCTCATTGTCAAAGACCTTTTCATTGGTATTGGAGTTTCTTTCTCTCCATGTTCTTGCGCTGCCCTCCATTCTTTTTTTATGCTTTGTTGAAAGCGCTCCTTTACTTCGGCACAATGTTGTGATGCGGTTGCTATTTGCTTACGGACTTCCTGATTCAGCCAACGGCCGGTTTCCCCTTTACGTTTGGTAATTAGAGTTTGATAGTTTTCATTAGCAACTTGATCTCCGGATGTCTTAGCTTTTATGAGATAAAAGTTGGGAAATTATCGCCCGCTCTCTGGGTTGCAAAATACCGCATCAGAATGTTAGTGTTACGTAGCCTCCTTACCAGAGGAAGGAGCTCGTTTATCTGCTGGTAATGTCTTTTCTCAATATCATAATGTAGTTCACAGATTTTAAGTAAAATCGTGCTTTTAACCTTACTCATCTAATCAGGTAGTAATATTGCTACCTTATTTTTTGCATAAAAGGAAAACATATAACGCCAGCTTTCATATTGCTTTTCATGATAGAAAATGGTTGTGTTCTAGCGCTCTTCTTTCAAGATGAAAACATAATATAATTTTACGCCCAGATTATGTTACAAAATTGTAAGCTGACTGAAGGAGTGTGGAGGGTAGGAAAGCGATTTATTGCTGGCATTTCGCAGCAACACCATTTTATCACGAGCATAAAAATGTTTGGTATTTTACCATGCAATTAATGTGTACCACAAAAGGACCTCGATACAATGTAACTTGACTGAAATTTATGCATTTCATGATAACCATAAAGTAATAGAAAAGAAAAATCACTTTTATAACTTTCCTTGTGAACCGGTTAAACTAAAAATGCATAATTTTGAAAATGTAAAGAAATATTGATATGTTTTAAGACTCCATCAAAGGTCGCGTTTGTACAGTACACTTGTGAATAATATCTCGACGGGTAACGTTGCTACAACATAGCAAACCTTGCTAAAAAAAGGAGAAATGTTTAAAAGTGTCACTTGAAGTGAAAGACAAATTCATATTATTCATGTAAAGTGTTAAAGTTTTGAGCTGAGTTTCAGGAAAAAATCGTCGAAAATAACTACATTCGTTGTTCTTGCGTAAGTGATCCATCTCACTGGATAAACTTGCTACAATGTAGCAAACATTGCTAAAACACATGAAAGGCCTAAAACAGTCGCTTGACTTGCTATACAAATTCATAGTATTGATGTAAAGTCTCAAAATTTGACAAGAATTTCTTGTAATCTTAGAAAATTCACAATAAATAACCATATTCGTAAAATCACAAAAATGTTAACATGTAGCGACGTCAGCTGCTCCCTTTGCTACACTGGCAGGGGGACGAGACGTAAACATCAAACAAGTGTCGTTTCTGTATTAGTTATTTCGTGGCATACTCATGACCGTCTAATTTATGCAGGGCAGTAAGAGGTGATGTATCGTAATACGCCGTTGTTTTACGTTATTAATTACGTTTATAATACAGCCGTAGGCCCGTAAATCAGGTCACTGCGGTGAGCGGCTGTGCTTTCGGCAACCTCGTACACTGGCGATAGGCCCAGGTGACCCCTAATTTAGGCTGATGTGGACCATCTGTTGCGTAAGGGAGAGTCTACATGCGATGACATATATCCTAGATGATAGTAACATCATGATTATTCATTATTTGATCATTATTTATGGGTACTATTGTGTTATGAAGCTACGTAATCTGCGCTGTATTAAACTAAGACAAATGTATAGGCTTTGCTTGATGTAGGTATATAAGGAAATACTACGATACTTTATTTCCTGGCCAAAAACATGAGCCAATCTTTTCTGACTGGTTTTCTTGTGTTTTAAACATTTTTAACCAATTTGCCTAGACCTGGCCCATTGCTGGTGCAACCCACTCGCTTGTATGCCCCCCCTCCCCCTAGGCTTGTTTCGAATAATTACAAGCTACCACAATTAACTTATTAGTGCATACCAATTTAAAGGTAAAAAAGGCATAAAACAGAATATAATTGGTTGAAAAACGACCAATTTCATGCATACCAACAATGTGGATCACCTAACCTAACGTAGCACATCGTAATTTATTAAATGGAAATAGACTTTTATCTTATGCTATGTATGTCTGGTCCTGGTTGTTTCGGCCGTAAGTCGTTTAGGCCGTAACATCCAAAACAACGTAAGGCATTATGTTTATAGTATTTAATGTCATTATTTCATGTTTTACGTACATCCCCAAGAGGTTGGTACTAAACACAGCACCCATTTTCCACGGAAACATGGTTATGACTGAAATGACCTGAAACTCTATGTCTACCAAGGTCTAACTGGTGAGGAGCAAGCCTTTGTCTCCCTCTTAGCATTGTGCTGAGGATATACCTCACCTTGCCTTCTTATGAGAATACAAATCATTGCCTTTTAGGCCTGTATAGCCTAGTTGTATTCCCAGCATGAGTTCTTAGTGGTTTTTGAAGGTTGGTAACAAGTTGGTTAATTGTTGGCAAATGGGTAATTAACAGGGGACCTGCATTCGCTTGTCAGTAATTAGTCACTTTCTTCAGCCAAAGTTGAGTCAAGATGACTTTGTCTTCTGTAGTCATGGTTCATAATTAGGCTGGGAAGCTCAAAATTATATCTACAGCTTTTGTGTTTTGTGGTCGTCCAGTCTGTTAGGGGTTATGGAACAGTGATTTAAATTAATTTAATATGTCAGGGAATACAGAACAATGATTTTAATTATTTTAAAAATCTCTAGCGGTAACTAAAGGTTCACAGTGGTATGATGCGTTTATGCAGCCCATTAACCTTGTCTTTGCAGCAAGACTTTTGTTTGAGATCAAAGAAACAAAATGTTGGGTGTGAATTTTTCTTGAGGAATGGGTGAGGTACCATCTCTGCCCTTCCTGCACTGTCCTTTCTTCTCATTCTTCAGACCAAAAAGGGGGAGCAGTGTGAGTTGGGAGTTTATCCTTGGGGTTATTCTTCAGGATTTCATGCGAACACTCTTTGTCTCCTGCAGAAGAGACAGTGAAGTTTCTGACCGACTTTTAGTGAAACAGATCAATTCCCTCTCTACTTGTGCATGGACACTGCATGTACATACACTACCAGGGCCTGTACAGTACAGGTATTCATGCAGTGTACATACTAGAGCCTTACATGTGCACTTAATATGCACTATTCTGCATGTACCCAGATACTGTACATGCTTGGCTAGTTTGGCTTATTCTTTGCATGTGAACATGGATTACCAATGTCATATATTGTACATGTTCATGCATGGACTGGTTTTCTGGCTTGCAGCTTTGTGCATACTGAACTGTTTTAGCCTTTTAGTTCAGGTCATTTGCATTCTGCTCCAACATCTTGGTTTGTGGCTCTATGTATTACATTGTTAAGTTCAAGCAGTGGAAGGGGTTTGCCAGGAATTAGCTGGGATCAGAAGAACCCTTACCTTTACAATTCAGACAGTCAGGTTGGATGAACCACTGTGCAGCTCGTGATAGTTGGTGCTCTCACATTTTTCCATTAGAGAGCTGGTCTACATGCTGAGTACAGGTCAGTTTTGATCAGCTGCTGGCATACGTTTAACAGTTCTGGTTATCTTAAGACATGCACTTTGAATGGTCCCATTCCAGAATAAAGCCATCTCTGATTTGTTTGCGAATATTTATTGGCCATGTAACCCAGATCACAGGATACTGTGTATTGACAAATATGTCATGATCTTTTGTGTTTGTCATTGTCTTGGTCCAGCACCATTCTTGTTAATGATTTGCTGGTACAGTACTGACCAGTTTTCTGCTCTGTTTCTCTAGTCTTGAAAAATTTTCCATCATGGTCGGGTTTCTTAATTGATTTTCCAATGGACAATTCACTTACAATATCTCCTGTTCCCATCACCTTTCCATCTCCTATCGATCACTAACCATGCTTTCTGACCTGGGATTTTTAACAACAGGCATTTCCAGATAACACTGAGATACATGCCTATGTAAAAAAAAAAAAACTGGTTTGTATTCATTGGAAAAATACAAATTACATTTAAAATTTTATATATTTGGAGGTAGACTGCTTAACCTTAGCAGAAGTTTGTGGTCTCCAATCACTTTTCCTCCAAGTACAGTATTGTACTCAGAAAATTTTAAAGTATATTGTAATGAGAAAATGGTTGTCTTTTATAATGTCTTATATTGCTCAAAGATTTTCCAAGGCTTTTGTAATTCAGTATTTAAACTAGGATCTAATTTTTCTCATTTTCATGTTTTTTTCTTTCAGGCTTGTGAAACAAACCTATCATGTTGAGGCATAGGAAGAAAACCTTACAGGTTGTGAAGAAACTAGATGCTTTCCCAAAGACTTCTGAAGAATGTGTGGAAACTACAACTACTGGTGGCACATGTAAGTTTGTTGCAGAGTATTATACCTAAAAAGTTTGGTTGCCTAGTATTTTGAATTTGTTAAAAGTATGTAGTTTAATCAGGTCTTGGATGAAACTCTAAAACTAAAGGATTGAATGAGTTTTTTCATTAAGTGAGGATCATAGTGAAGAATAGGACGAGGTTGTAGGAAGAATTTAAAGGGACTGTAGTAAAAAATAAAAGTATAAGATCCACTTATTAGAGATGTGTTTAAAGGATGCCAAAATGTGGTAGCCCACTACTGGGGTATAAAGTAGGATATAAAGTAAAGTTTTGATATGAGAAACAATGGATGGTGTGGTAGATTCTTAAGGCTTTTATATCAAATTAGGTGTTCTGCAGAAACAGAAATTCAAGTGAGTTTCATATGTAAGATTAAAAAGATGTTGCGGTTGTACTGCATCAAAGTTGTAGCAGGTGACTTACATTTTCATCTGTAGTTCCAAGTTGTTAGCATAATCAAATGCATAATGATCAAAATCTGACAAAGTAATTTATGTAAGTGATTGGTAAAAGGGGGGTTTTTGGTATGATATTGGTTGGATCCACTTTCATATTCTTATTCAGATTTTGAAAGACAACAAGCTTTTAACATTTTTAAGGTTTTATGAGTTAAATGTCATTTGTACTGAGTGAATTATGGACTTTTTACAACGTATAATTCTACAGCATGTAATTTTTTTGTATCTGAGTAGTACTACTGCATCTAAGCTGTCCATCTTGCCATCTTGAAGTTAGCAGAATTGAAATAGAAGATGAAATGAAGAATTCCTCCTAAGTGTTGGACTGAGTTCTTAAAATTTTGCCAATTTTATTTAATTTAATAAATGTACTGTATACCAGGTATTTATATAATTTTTATCCTTGTATATTTCAGTTTCTGTGATGAGCCATCTCGTGATATTGTGGTTGATAGTTATGGAAGGCCTTTACTACATGGAAACTAAGTTTACCTATTCCTTCAAGCCTGACACATCATTTTCTGAAAAGCTAAAGATCAACGTTGATATTACTGTTGCCATGCCATGTAAATGTAAGTCTGTTCACTTTTTAGCATTTAATTATAGTTTTGATTTCATTATTGTTGTTGTTGTTTGAAGTTAGATATTATCAGACCACTGAGTCAAATTTCTAGATACTCATAGGGGTCACTCAAAGGATTTGTTCTCATATGTGGGGTGGAAATTTGTGTTAATGTTGGATACCCAAGTAGGAGGGCAACCAAGGGATTGAATATAAAGGAAGAGACAAAAAGCAATGCCATTTGACTGGAAGGGACACTGCAAAGAACCTTTAGTACCATCTGCAATGTGCCAAACAAGTCGCTGTGAGTGGAACTCCCCTCCCACAAGAAGGAAATTATTGTTTTAAATGTGTACTATAATGTCAGTATAATGACTTGCTTTCCTTTCCAGGTGAAAATTATTTCTTATGCAGGTGATTATTATGTTCCTTCCGTGTTGGTTTTGCAAAGAACAGCAAGCTGGAAAATATTATGGAAGAGTGCTGTCAGTGCCAAAGCTGAAAATATCGAAAGTGAAAACCAGTCCTTTGGACCACCAAAGTCAAATTGAAGTCTTACTACTCCCAGAGATCTTTCCTTTTCAGATGCAAGGCTGTCACATTTTAAGGAGTCAGCTAAAATTACATACAACACATATTACTGGTAGCTTATTATTTGAAACGTATGAAAATTTTCATGTTAATTTTTTTTGTTATTTCAACAGTTGTTGGTGCAGATGTATTAGATATGACTGGCGAACAAGTAATGACTTTTGGAGAGCTAAAGTTAGAGGATACATGGTGGACTCTCGATCCAGACCAGCAAATTCACTTTGAAGGTGTACAGCGGGTAAGGAAGCAATTATATTTATCAATTAAAATCTTAGTAAAATGGTTTTCCAAGGGCAGATGGCAAGAATAGAAAAAGGCTATTGCTGTAAATAGAAAGATCCTGAACCCAGGAAATGCAGTCTGCAGTTGTATAGTTGAAAGAGAAAGTGTGATCAAAATGATGGATTCTTTGAGCTTTTGCCTGTTAGAGAATATTGACTTTTGGAAGCAGTTAATGGCTGACTGGTGTGGAAGATTGGATGTGTTTGCGTTTCTATTTTTATTTCTTAATAGAATAAGTAAGTCACAGACAGGAAACCTAATAGCCTAAGACTGCCAGCTGTCCTTTAAGTTAGTTGGAAATTGCACAAACCCACTGGGCCAGGCAGGCAAGTGTAATTAGTATATAACTAACATTAATTTGTCCCTTTTCTTTGTATGCAGGTTAACAGCTACCTTAGGGACCAATTCCATTCCATACATGAACTTCTTTGGAGAAGTGGCTACACCAACATTTTTGGCGATATGCCACAAAGGTAAAGCAACTTGAATGCTTCACTTCAAATTTGTCATATTAAAAATGCCATTGCTCCTTAATTGCTTCAAACAATCATTGTTGCTAGGAGTAAACTGTTCCTTCCTCTCTTTGTCTTTCCTGTACAGGCACTATTTTCCAGACACCCCAAAAGATGCATGCCAGCTGAGTGGGTCTTTAGGCATTAATAAAGTGGCTGGAAATTTTCATATCACAGCAGGTAAGGTGTGATTTGTGGTAAAATGTTTATAGTTGATTTCAGTCAAAGTTTTGCATGTTTATCACTTGATATATGCCCGTAAAATAAATCTTATTGGATTTCCAAAAAAGGTGGTATTTAGCATCTATCAAAAACCTGACATCCTTTTGTTCATAATGGTACTTCCATGTGGACAGAAACCCTTTGTAAAACTAGAATAGAAGAACCACTCAAGAGATTGCATACATCAGTCAATACAATTTTTATACTACTAAAACCTTGTACCATTAACATTTTCTTTTATAATGCAAGCACATGAAAAGTATAGCTACCCAAACATTTGTCATTTAATTTTTTCACAAATGTCAGGAACTTACCATTTTCTTTACATATGCATCTGACAATAACAGTATTATATATAAAGAAAACAATTGCCTTGAGTCAAGGACTGTTATCCAGACCAAAACCTAATTGATTGTTCCCTGGAAATAAATGAAACTGTAAAGTAAAATGTCATATAATTTTTTTCATTAATTTACATAATCCTGGAACTAGATAAAAACAAGACCAAAATCCTACCCTCCTTGGTGTAGGTATTTATTACTGCTCACATTAGAATTGTACCTATTAAATAGTACTGTAATGGATGTTTATTCTTCTGTTAGGAATGAACAGCCCAAATAATTTTAAAAATTTTCTTTTTAAGGTGGTCAGTATATTAATGTGTAAGTCCAGCTTTCCTAAGATTAGTTTGTCCCCACACTTAAATATCTGGCTTTAATTGTCTTTTTGTAGCAATCATCTTATTTTTTAAGCTTAAAGGTTCCTATTTCAAGCCATTTATGTTTCAGGTAAAACTATTCCGCTGCCACGAGGTCATGCCCACTTGGCAGTGTTTATGGAAGACTCAGACTACAACTTTACTCATCGCATTAATAAATTTTCCTTTGGGGATCCAGCTCCAGGAATCATACATCCTCTAGAAGGCGATGAGCAGGTTGCATCAAAGAGTAAGTTTCAAGTAATGATGATGATGTTTATTTTTCATTACTCTTCTGTAATATTATGTCCACTTCTACAATTACTATTACCAGTAATAATTCTCATATAGGACTCTTAATTGTTTGTTAATTTAGTTATGAGAGTCCTTTCTTGAAAATTAAGTGAAGAATTGAAGAAAGCATAAGGCCAGTTTGGAGTTTGGAATAAGACTTGATTCTTATAGATAATTTTACCCCTCTCTGAAACATTAAGTGGAAGGAAAATTATACATACCATTTACCATTGAAGTAAAATTATCTTCCATACCATTACTTGTCTGCATGTGATTCAATCATATATAATGGATAATTGATCCATGCAATAATCCTATAAATCAGAAAATTTTAGTTAGTGCTTTATGTAATGGGTTGAATTACTAATCCCACTTTGATATTTTTTATTATAAATATATTGAAGTATATGCAGTTGCACTAATATATAGCACAAACAAGAAAATCCAGAACATGGATAGTAATCAACAGTACTGTATTCATATAATCTTTTGGTACAAGTCTTTTATTACATCTTGTAACTTATAATTGCCACTATTGAATATTGTAACGGTTGATTAAACTTGTTGAATATTGTCACTGTTGATAGTAAGCTTCCTAGTGAACTGTCAAAGCATTTATTGAGGCCTTAGATAATCATTCACTGTCAGCTCACTTTTGCATTTTTGTTATACAAATGTTTTAACTTACAGCATTGGGTATTTTCTTGTTTAGAGTTATAATTAATGTCATAATACAGCATTGGTAACTAGAATATCATGAAAGTAGCAGTTGAAATAAGGGACATTTAATAATGGAATGGAATAACTATACATCCCTGCCAGTAATATTGCCAGTTTGTTTGTTGTATAAACTATCATTTATATTTACGTAATTTATGATCTTCACAAATGTAAGACACCCCTTCATGGATAATGAATTAGAAAATCATCTGCTGGGTTGTGGCAACATGGAACATGGTTAACCCTTGAACCTTCAGATCCAGTTATGTGTGAAACTCTTTACAAATGCCCTACCTCCCAATCCTGGTGGTGGCTTGCAGCCAAGACTTAAACTATACAAAAAATTGGAGTGCTATCGTTCATGGAACCCTGATTACTTTGAGGCTCATATGCAGTGGCAGCCATTCTTTTAACAGATGATTGTTTTGGTTCTGGGATCATATCTGTGATTTGTGAAGGCCATGTATGAGGACTTGTGTAAATGATAGGTTTGTATTTAAAAAATTAGCTTTATTTTTTAAAAACTCCATTTTTATAAGCTTTGTCCATAGAGGTTTGAGTGTCATTGTCTTCATAAAATAGTGATTGTTAGCAAATGGCAAGAAGTATTCTCTCTCTCTCTCTCTCTCTCTCTCTCTCTCTCTCTCTCTCTCTCTCTCTCTCTCTCTCTCTCTCTCTCTCTCTCTCCTTATTTTTCTTTTAAAATAATAATGTTGATAATGAATTCTTTTTATTTTTTTTTCAGACCATATGACTTACCAGTACTTCATTACTGTTGTTCCAACATTGGTCAATACATACAGTCATTATGGAACCTCATTCCAATACTCAGTTGCTGAACAGTCTAGAGAAATCTCACATGCTCAGGTAAGGAAACCAGAGTGATAGATCATGCTTTAGATGCCTACATTTAGTATTATTTTGGTGTTATTGGCAGCAATGGTGTGAAAATGCAGGAAGTTTTATTATTAATATTACAAATTAATTCAACGAGGGTACTGAATTGCATCATCTTAAGTGTTTTTACATTAACTTTCCCATTTATGCTGTTATAGCAACAAACCTGTGTATATTATTTTTGTTATACCATTATTTTTGCATTATTAGGTTAGTAATTATCATTATAGTACAGCAAGATCTTTGATATAATAGAGTACAGCAGATCATGTGTGTGTGTGTGCAGTGTTATTGTCGTAATGTACTTCATGTATATTTTCTAGGAAAATATTGCTGTCTTGGTATATTGTGGGAGCTGCTTTATGCTTGGTTTAGCAGTAGAATCAGGAAGAGTTCAAAGAAGTGGTCAAAAAGATGTAAGATTGGAAAAAAGCGGAGAAGATTGAAAATCAGTGTAAAAAGTAGGTAAAGTTATTAGCATTCAAGGAAAGTGGTCATTTGCCATGGAAGAGCTGTGATGGGTAAACGCAGTACCATGTATCCAGTGTAACAGGTGGATTCGCAAGAGATGATATAAATTGTAAAATATAAAGGTAGTAAGGGATATTTGGTGCTTAAAATGTACAGTATTATGAAGAACCAACCAGGGGAGTCAGGGGTGGACCATGGTGTGGAAGAATAGGCCTTTGAAGAGGAAGGATATTACCCCAGGAACACTGAAATGGGAAGCAGGTATTGAGAAGGCTGTAAAAAAAGAGTAGCAGTAACATGGATAAAATAGAAAGAAATTGCTATACTAGTTGTAGATAAGATTAGCCATTTAATAAAGCAGAGCAAAATATGCGTATGTGAGGTCTCGTTACACTAATTAGTAAAAGGTAAGGAGAAAGAGTAGAGATGTTGATTTGATTTCATTTGAATTGTGAAATTTAGGCTGTCAGGCCAAGTATGAGGATGTAGGGATTTTGTTTCTTGCCAGACCTCAAAAGGGAAAATCAGAGGAAAATATCAGTACTAATGAATAAGTCTTTGAAAATGGGTTATTGTGGTTGACTGAATGGCTGCTAATCCATTTGCAACTTTGCTTGTAAGTTCTTTGTCCTTAAGTACAGCTGAGATGAACAAGGATGTCTGGTTTTTGGTGGAGTTCATTCACCCTCACTCCTCTGTAGATTGCAGATTTTGTTTATCAGCTCAAGGTTGTTTGAATTCTTTTTTGTATAAGCTTCAGAAGGTTAATGGGTGCTTTTCCTTCTTCCAGTCATCTTGGGGTTTGCTCTGACTATTGTTTCCACACAGTAGAGTGACAAACTGACAAACTGAAGTGAGGCAGCATCGATGCCTGGAATGCTCATGCAGGTGCTCAGGCTGGATCAGTGACCAGTTTTCATTATCATACAATATGAACTGTTTCTAGATACCAAGAATGCAACTGGTTGTTTTAATTTTTTTACTTTTAGTTTTAAAAACAATTGTATGTAAATTGGGGATACTTCAGATTTTTACTTTGGCATCCTGGCGGGGAAAAGCGGTGAATGTAAAGTGGACTAGAAAGAAGAAAAATGTAAAAACAAAACTGGTCGTGTTAGAAAGTATTAGGAAAATAATCTAGGTATGGTAAAGAATTCTTAACACAAAAATAATAATGTTATTGGTTTTCAACAGAACTCTCATGGGACTCCGGGAATATTCTTCAAGTATGACACATCAGCTCTAAAAGTTGAAGTAGTAGAGCACCATGAGTCCATAATTGCCTTCTTAACTCGTCTTTGTGGCATCATAGGAGGTGTTTTTACTTGCTCAGGTATGTTTAGCTATTGTAAGTTCTAACTGTCAAGTTTATTTGTAGTATTACAGCTCATTCAGAAAGAGAATACTGTCTGTGGAAATTACAGTAATATATTTGTTTAAATATACTTTGCACAGCTATATGTAGTATAAAAAAAATGATGATAATAAAATTAGCTTTGACAAATTGAAATGATGGTTACGTTGTACTGTTCATAATATATCCATGCCATTAAGGGAATATGGGGAGGACACTTGAAAAGATCATATACTCACAAAGGAAAGATAATTGCTTCTTGAAAGGGAAGAGTGGAGATCACTAATTTGAAATTTTTTAATGAGAGGAAATGGTTCCTTCAAGTACATCAAATATTCATTCTTGCTTAGAGCTCTTGTTATACAGTACACATAAATGATAGCAGTTCTCTTTAAATTTTTTTTAAATTTATGGTTCTATATGATTTATTTGTTGCAAAAGTAGTTTGAGACAATTGAGGCACATCCCATGGCTCTCCTAGGACTTGCCCTAAAAGATTTCTCATTAAGCAACTTAGAGAAAGGTAAAG
The DNA here is from genome assembly GCF_040412425.1 of Macrobrachium rosenbergii. Classification (NCBI taxonomy): domain Eukaryota; kingdom Metazoa; phylum Arthropoda; class Malacostraca; order Decapoda; family Palaemonidae; genus Macrobrachium; species Macrobrachium rosenbergii. The sequence goes on along the minus strand of NC_089787.1, from coordinate 26,764,528 downwards.
TTGAAGAATTTGGATACCTAAGTGGAGAGAGATCAGAAGGAATGGATGAAAAGTAGTTGGCAGAGAGTAATTCACCTGGAGGTCTAAGGGTTTCAGCAGAGGACCTTTAGTAAAATCTACAGTGTTCGCATATTTTGTGCTGATTGTAGCTACTTATGCTGTACGTGACTTCACCCAACCATTCATCAGTAACGAATATTATTGTAATTTCATTTTAAAATTAGAAAAAATGGTTATTGTTATTCCGCCAAAAAGGCTTGTACTGACTCTAACTCTTCCCTTCACTTTTGTTAGAACAAAAATATATAACAGTTACATTTTCCTTCATGCCTGTGACATGCTAACAGGGATAAAAATTGGGAGGAAAATTTTTTTTTTTATAAAGAATTTAATTTTCTCAATACAGATTCATTACTTTTACAATATTTGCCCTTTCATATCCCACGTTCCTGTCACAGGCTGTTTAGGCTACTTTTCACATGGACCTTGGAAACTAGTTGTATTTGTACCAACCTACAAGGATTAGTAACTTATTATTTTGTTTTGGGGTTCATATGAAATGCACAGACAGGCTATTTTTATAGGGATAGGTTTTTACCAAAAAAATGAATTTTGTCTAATAAACATTTTGTTTTTCCACTAGGTTTGCTGAGTCGTATTGTAGGTTTGTGCATCAACTGCTTCACTTGTCGATTCTTCAAGAAAAGTTCTAAGTCTGGAGAAGATGAAGAAACAATCAAGGCTGTTCCATGTCCATCTGCCAGCCTTTTGCCAGCAGTGAATCTCAACCCACCTGCCAATGGACCCCAGCTTGCAGCCTCCACCACTACTCTGTCTGTAACTTTGATTTCCGCATCACTACAAGAAACATCTTCAACCTGACAGTATTTTTTTTATTTATTCATTAGTTTAGTAAAGCATCATCTCATATTTTTAAAAGACATTTAGACGATACATTTTCATTTCATGTAGTAGAATAAATCATGCTGTCATATCCTCTTTTATTAACCCATTTCTTATTGTACAAAAAACTTTGAATATTTCAAGGGGTAAGCGTAGACTAATATGTTGAATAATGTAGTTGTCATGTAATTTAGCAGTGTGTTGCAGTACAGTTTCTATGTTTTCTGAAATAATGAGAATGTCTTTGTTAGTTTTCTTTATTCTTTAATGTCTATTTTTCAAAATTCCCAGTATCTCCATAGTCTTCAGTTTTATTCTGATGCATATATTGGATTTTAAGGGAACATTTCTTCCATTCCCCTCTATTTTCCTGCATTTTGTACAGTACATTATTGTTGAGATGAAACTTACATCACTGTAGATCCTCTACATTAGTTTTTCTGTCTTCTAGTGGTAGATCCATTACTTTTTAAGATATAAGAAGTGTAGTTTAGCAGAATCTTGTTTGGTTGTCCATGCTGTTGACAATTTTGATTGAAAAGGCAAATTGATACTTTGACCTGCAGAGGGTGCAATTAATCATAAGAAAACAGCAAATACCAGTGTCTCTCATTTTTCTAGGCAGTAAACATCATTCACTTTTGTAGTAAGTGCAGAGGATGTTTCGAAGTCAAAACCGTAAAGCTGTTGCCCACAACCCACAGATTAAGAGAAGAGCTCCTTTTCTACCCGAGCTACCAACGTTACAGAATTATGTTTTACTTTGGCAATATTTTTATCATTTCTGTTGGTCATCAGTTATGCTGGTTCTGATATTCTTTTTAAGTTTTGCCTTCCTTTACTCTTACATAGCTGTTAGCATTCTGTCTGTCTTATGTTTGTGATGTAATTTTAAGTAATTTCTAGCATTTAATTTTCATTTTTTTTGTATGCTCTAGCTTGTACTGGTTTCCTCCATACCCTGGTTCAGCTGTTATACACTGTTTTGTTTTGATTCTCATTTTGCTCATTCCTCAAATGGCTCAAAAGAAATTTTGTCCTGCTGTCAGTAGAGTTCAAGTTTTCCTTTGAAGATGCATTGCATGTGATTTTTTTAACTGAATATGATTTGCAGTGAGTCGCTCTGTAAGATGGGTGTTTGGCCTGACGCCTGAAATACTGAAAGTATTTCTTGAATTGGGGTTCATATGGCAAAGGGCAGTGAGGTCAGAGGAACAACCTTTTATGAAGATAAAACTTGTAGATTTCTTTGGTACAAAAAGATATTCTTGAGACGGGTGCTTCATGTTTTATGAGTTGATAATTTTCAGTAGCTTTGTTTGAAGATGAGGGTGGTATTTGTCCCCCTTCCTGAATGACAGTTGATTGTGAGAATTACTGTTTTATTGTATTTTAAAGGAATATCATTTCTTGATAATTTTTAAACCAATACCATCACCTTCCAGTTTATATTATTTATTTAATACTCTTTGTTGTGTTGTGGTAAGTCTTCCTTTATCTAGTTTTAATATGATCTGCTTATCCTTAACTGTTTCTCGAGCTGCATTTAGCCAATATCTTGTAGTTCATTTTGTTCCATGGCTTTTCCAATATATCTTCCCAAGCCCTCTCCATTTAGTCCCTCTGGAAGTCAGCATTCTGTAATTAATGATAATTCTCCCTTCTGTAGATTTAAAGAAAAACTTGCCTACATTGTTCCATCTTCCCTTTTCTCTCTGTTTGACCTTTGGCCCTTTCTCTTATTCATCTTTCCTCATCCACTTCATTATCCCAAACATTTGTTCTCTTCCCCCTACCATTTTGAGAATTTGTTCTGTTTCTCCCAAGTTGTCATCTTTTGCTATTGTCGCCTGCCTTTTACCTTTTCCTCTTCTCTATGTGTGTCTTTGTCCATTTTCCAGCATGTTTGCTGCTTGAAGAAGCTGTTGTTTGCCATTTATACATCTTGATTCCTCCTTCATGTCAGTCTTATTTGCTTTTTAGCCATGAGTGAAACTCTGTTGATAGCCGAGTTCAATGACTATTACCATGAGAAACAGCATGCTGTATTATCTTGACACTTGTTAAAGTCAGGTTACTTGAAATAATACCAGTCAGTTTTATTTTTTCTTGAAAACATATTGCTTATTAATGAGAGGTCCTTCCAAATTGTAGTTCTGACTACAGTTTTCTAGCATTGTTGTCATTGCTATGGACATGAGAGATATATCCACATTTGCACATAGGTGACTCTTGTCTTGTTTCTCCTTCCAAGGATTGTAGTCTGGATTGATTTGTTGATGACAGATGTGTGCTATTGTAGAAGTGGGTTTGTGTGAAGAAAGTATTTTTTTTTTTAATTGCACTTTTTCCACTCTTGACCATCACAAAATTAGTATACTGTATACTACATAATATGAAGGACATCCTGGAATTGTTTATGTACCTCATTTCTTCTTATAGCAGAATTGATTGTTGCTGTCTGTAGAATGGTTTTCAGTTGAAGTTACATCTGACCTTCCATATTACATATTTTGTTTGTTGGAACAATTGAGACTATTCCACTGGCATTCCCATACTTGGATACCTTGTATTTTTGCAGCAGTCCACCTATTTGGGCAACAGCTAACAAGTGTTTTGTCAAGCAGGTCAGGTACTCTGTTGATGTTAAAATTTTTGTTAATGTGCTCCTTGTATTGGCAATATATTGCTCATGATTTATTTTTTCCAGGTGTTTGTTAGCATCGTTAATCGAGTGTTCATGATGATGGTTTTAAAGATCAGTTCATCTTTCTTATACCTATTAGACTTGACCCACAAAGGTGTTCCTTAAAAGGCTTAAAGGCCATTACAATGCCTTGGATGCATTATCACCATTGCCTGGCTTTAAGTATATCTCTTATGTATAGAGTGACCTGACAGTCTTGGGTATTGGTGGAATGCAAGAACTCCTCTTAAAATGCCAGTTTTTTGTGTATTCATAGTGAAAGTGAACAAAGCCTCAGTGGGTCATATGTCTGTAAGACCACAGATCTGAGTCAGACTTCTTGGGTCAACTTTTATGTTAGTATATCAGGTGACTCTTTACCATCATGCAGAAGGACACAAGAGTTCACTTGCCTTTTCTACATAGTTATCAGTTTTTTTTTTTTTTTTTTTTTTTTTTGCAAAGCAATGCTGGGTACTTTTTTGAGCCCATCAAAAATTTTTAAATAATTGTCCAGTATAAATGCAGAAAGGCCTATAAAGGCTGATTGGTTACAAACCTCCACATCTGAAAGAAAAATCAACATGCACAGAGGCACAGAGAGGTGGGGGTGGGGGTAACCTCTAAGGGACCTACTCTTATCACCAAAGTGTCTCTTGGAAGCTGGAGATTTTCAGAAGCAGGTTTTAATGAAACCACAATTTATCACCTACTCCGCTTCTTTAATTGAATGAAGTCATTCTCTAAAATATACAGGATAAATATCGCTTGGAAATATTTACAAATAATATAAAATACAAAAATTCCTAATGTTCAGTATAACATAAGTTATAATAACTTTAGCTACAAGACAGCCTTGAAATGTTTTGCATAGAAGTAAAATTCAGTTCACAGGGAGACTTATACATGTTGCATGCTGGGAACTGGATCTTGTACAAGACAAACACCAAGCCATTAACTGCAAACTTACCCTGCTGTCACAGAACACATGGGAGTGAATTTGAAAAGTAACTGTTAAGAAGTTTTTTTTCCATTTTTATTTGGCATTTGTTGAGTAAAACTTTGGTTAGAGCTAAAAGCTATATTCTGTATTGTAAACGATCTTCATATATTCATGATGACAACTGTGTACTGAAACCTTTGCAGAGTAGTGTTCAGTCAGTGAAACATTGAACTTTTGTATCTATTCAAGCTATGAGAAAATCACAGAATGATTTAAGAGACTACTCTTGTCTCCCATTGATATTATTAAGCAAAAGTACAGTACTTGCATATCATGAAGTACAGTATTAAAACTAACACGACACCAAAACGGCAATGTTCAAGTAAGAAATTATGCATCCAACATTTTAAAAAGAATAAACCTCTTGTCATATGAACAGCACTTCAATTATATTCAACAATACCCAACTCACAGCTATGACTCTTGACTTTGTGCTCTTTTTAATATTGTACCTACCATGGGCATTTGTACACTACTTTTCAGCATAACGCACATAAGAGCCCAGGTATTCTTGAACTTTTTTGGCAGAACACAACAAAATCATTTGCTGTAAGCCCTCAGCACTTAATCCAGGCACAAACAACATGTAAAATACATTGGAATTCCTCAAATTTTGGCAAAGCATCATCATTTACATTTCTAATTTGGAAAGGTTATACAAAGTAATGTCCTTTTCTAAAGCTCTAAATTTGCTGGATTTTCTGTAGGTTTTTAAAAATAAACTAAGGGAAATGTCGCTAAAAGTTTTAAAGTATCTTTAAAACAGTAAAGTCTACTAAATACAGTTTTGTGCTTGAACAAAAAACCTTTGACGTAATTCAAATCCAGATGTAACAAATATTAGATAACTCATTTTTTATGATGTACTTTGTGAAAATTGATCTTGCATTGTCATGAAATATAGTGGAGCTTAGACTTTGTGATTAAAAATTTTGCTAGAGTATGTTTAATTAAAATAATTTATGCTTAAATTATACCTAAACTAGTAAAGAATAATATGTTAAAGCATATATGTCAAGACTGCTGCTAAGCTCAGTTCCCTGAAGCTAAACCAAGTCCTTTAATTATGAAGCTGCATCATTCATATACATTGCTTATATCCCAACTATGCATAAAATTCCTGTTTAATGAACATCTGAAAGCATTTTTCACCCTTCCACACAAAAGAATTCTTGTCTAACCATCCGGATTACATCTTCACAACCACTGAGAACAAGAAATAGCAGTACAGTGTACTAAGTAAATGCCTCAACAATATGAAAAAGTTAAGCAACAAACCATGGACTATCATTATGCAATAATAATTTGGATTACTTGTGAATATTAAAATATATTTTTGTGATTAAATCATTACTTGCCAAATAACAAACAACTGGGAAGCTCATTTAATTCATTTGTACTGCTGCATCATTCTGACATACAAGTGCTATTCCATACATGTTCAGCATGTAAATTTTGTACTAAAATTGCCATCAGCATATAAAGAACGATGTCCCTTGCAACAGCTAGTCGTATTCTAATTACCTGTAAACCAATATGAATCTTTCCCTACTGCTGGTAGAAATGAACTGTAAAAATTTCTACTGAATTACATGTTATTTTCCTATTGGTTTCCTGAGTAAAACTGTATGACAGTTACCAATATAATTACTTCATGAGGCTTTTTCCCTAACTAGAACCACACTCCATAATTTTCTTAACCTGCTAGATGGAAATAACCAAAATTTGAGGAAATCTAATACATTTTGAAATAGATTTTTCAAACAATTTCAATAACAACCATGTCATACCCATAATATAGAGAACATTAACTTGGATGATTATAAGTAGAATTACCCAAGAGCAACATTATAATTAGTGTGTAAATAGTTAATGATTCAACAAATTCATAGGAAGCATAGTGATTGAATATGCTTCTGTGTTTTAAAATACAGTACAATACATTTATAAAGTTTATAAATATATTAAGGATATCATATAAAAACACAAATATCACTGCTTGAAAACACCCCTAGAATAACTTTTAACACAACTTCACTCCCCCAAAAGATTGTCAAATATTTATTAGCAACAGAACATCACAGAAGTGGAGGTTACAAGGTAAGCCAAAAATCCAAACTAAGCCAACGTCGTAGCACCACCAAGTAGAATTTGGTAAGCTATACATGAAGTTGTCGCTTTACTGTAATACTTTTATGATGTTTATGTACTTATATGTAGCTAAAATTTCGCAGATCTGGGTAGTCACATGCACAATTTATGGGGAAAAAACTGGGCAACAAAAGCAGCCAATTTAAAGGTTGTTTTTCACTAAAATTTTATTATTTAAATTAGTATTTTTAAAGAGTATAATTTTTTAATAATAATTTAAAAATTTGTCATTATAATACTAAAATCCGTCCTGAATTTTATTGCTCTCAAATTCTTAAAATTTATGTCACTTTGAGCATAATTTTTTAATGAAAAATGTCACTTGTCATGTATAGCCTTATCTACTACCTAATCCCAACCCTCTGTAATTAATTTTAGGTTTTGTCTCATACATGAAAGCCTGGCAAACAGCAGTACCAGTGCATCTGGTAAACTTTCTTCAATAGTAGGTTTGCACCACCTGCTCTCATTATTGCATCACTGTCTGCACCACACCTCCCTTGGCCCATCACATCATCTACCTTCTGGGCTCATTTCCGGACTAACCTCCAGTTCATCTACTGCTGGGAGTGAAGTATCGAGCGACCTCTTCCTATTATAGAGAAAAAAATGCAAACGAGTGAGATAATATTGCAGATAACTATGATTCAATCTTTCCACTTCTTTTTTTTTTATTAATTTTATAGATTACCATGCTAGAATTAAAAATTACTTATAACATTATTTCAAGGGTCTTCTAAATCATTACAGATAGTATAATATTTTTGTTCACTTACAGATACAGTAATTAACTTCACCTATCAAAGTGATAAAGTCACTAAGTTATGAGGGAAAAGAACTGGAAAGATCTAAATTTTCTTATATGTGAATTCATTCCAATATAGTCATATGCACACATTTTATATAAAAGCAAAACAAAACCTGGAGTATCTTGCAGCTAGGAAAACTGTCAATTTAACAACACACAGGGGTTCAGGTTACGACAAAAATTTTATCAGTAATTCTAACCATGCTATTCCAGGTGTTCTCAATAAACTTGTATTTCATTCCTTCAAAATCATCTGTGCCTACTGAGAATGCAAACCTTCAGCTTTTACTGAGTGTCATTGGCAAAAGCTGGTCCAGTTGTTGAAGCTTGGTAACAAAGTAGTTAGCTGTCATAAGTCAAGCAGGCCACACAAGAGTCTTCGCATGGTCATTGAGTTCATTTGCTTCCTCCATAGTGCATCTTGGGGTTCCTATCAAAATGTACACCATCCTTCAGGTTACTTACACCATCCCTAAGGTTACCTTGGTCCCCACTTGAATGGAGTGTTTCAGAGTGGGAAGATTCTCTTATCTCTGGATCAGAGAATTCTCTGTCCTTCAGTCGTTCTGCCAGGCTTTTCCTTATGCCTATAACATGACAGCAGAAATAATGCATCCCAGGCAATGCCAAGACTTTCTGCTTACAGGTGGCCCCTTGAGTCCACATCAATCTGTGGAATGATGAAAAACCTTGGTGTAGAATGCCTCATGCCAAGGGAATCTCTCTCTCCTCTTCTGATGCATGAGCTATGGAACTGTTTACCATGGCTTTGTTCCAAGCTATGCTGTGACTGGACTTGTGACTCAACACAATGGCAGACTTTCCTATGTCCAGGGTCTCCAGAGGAGGAGGAGGCAGTTCCAAATGTCATTTTTGTTGGGAGATAGGACACTGACCTGCTTCTCCAACCAGTCTGCAAACCTATGGGCTAACCTGGTCCTGAAAAGGCACAATGTTGTTTATGGCCTGTTTTCAAGATAGGGAAGTCTTGTTACTCTTCCCTAAGAGTAGATGGTGAAGAAATGGAGAAGTGATGATCAGGACTCCATTATCCAAAGTGCAGTTTCCTTCAAGGTTCCTTAGGGGCCCATGAAGGGCACTGCACCCAAACTTCAGAGGTAGCTAAGCCATTGACATTAGATTTTAAGAAAAGCAAGACCTCCCAAGGCCTGATTGGGTTCCCAGCAATATTTTCCTTGGGAAAAAGTCAAAAGTCTTCCAACCAGGCAAGGGTTACAAGAAGGGAGAAACACTTGAGTCAGCAATTTTGATTCATATTACTGCAAGTAGAGAGATGCTTATCACACCATTGGGCAATGTGGCAGCAGCAAGGGCGAAGCCTTGAGTAGTCTATGTCCTTTGGGATTGTTACAGATTTTGCTTCAAAAACAGACACCTTCCCCTTTTTAACAGACTAAGCTTGTTCCCTTCTTACTCCAGTCTCATCCAAATCTCTCTCTGTTACATAAGCATTGACAGTGCAGGAGAAATTGCTGGGAGTCATAGATGACTAATCTTTAAGCTTTGACAGTCATCTCTTCATAGTGGAAAAGACCACCAAATACTGGAGACCAGCCATAATCTCCCTACTCAGAATGAGTTTGCTCATTACACTCCCTTCATGATGGGAACCCCATGTTTTGTATTAGGTTTTACCAGAGGGGGCAACTCTGTGGTTGTAAGCTATCTGAAGGGTACAATTGCCAGTTACCCATCCATCAGGGTTCTTGGAAGTACTTTTGTCTTCAGTGGGACAGTCTTACTAGTTCCAAGCACCATGCTTAGGTCCATTAGCTGCTCCACAGGTGTTAATGCTGGTTTTGGTTTGGGCCCATTCATTCAGGATCCAGCTGTTATTATTATTTCAGTACAGTAGATGAAACCTATTCATATAGAACAAGCACACAGGGGCCACTGATTTAAAATTCAAGCTTCCAAAGAATGCTGGTTCCATCCTCCCACCATAGACTCCCCACTGCAGCAATAACTGATCATAATACAGAGCCAGTGATTTTTCATCGTCCTGCAACATCTGAGTGGCATGCCATGACACTAACCACTATACCTGCGGACCAGCTGTTATGGTAATGTTATAGTAAAGTGATGATTGGCTGGCACTAGTGGCCTCTGAAACTCATTTGCATCTTCCCTTTTGCTGTGTAGGGATTTAGATGAACTGGGAGAGGTCTGATCAACTCAAACAGCAGATGAAATACCTTAGCATGTTGATTGACACTAGTAGTGGACAGAGTCCATCCTGCAGACACTTGGATCAGCAGATTCTGTAGGGTATCACCACATTTCCTGTCCTAATAGGAACAATCAGTGGTTATTGAAAACTGTGCTTGGCCACCAGTTATCTATGGAAAAACTTGTGCCCCGTGGGATAATTCACCTGGATTTGCTTCATTGGTCCCTGAAACAACAGTGGTCATTCCCCTTTGGTCCTCAAAGTCCCCATTCTTTTGAACATGGAAATTAGGAAGGATCTTGCTTGGTGGTTGGATGACAGGAACCTCATCCCCGCCAGAAGTGCATGTCTTCTCAGAGTGGCTTGTTTGTCTCACAGGTGGAATTTAGAGGATTGTCACATGCATCAACATTCCTTCCTGAGATGGACACAGCACTTCTGTCATAGCAAGGATTACAATATTAGTTGATGGGACTCATTGCCATGTTTATGAGCTGCAACACAACCACCATCATAAGTGATCTACCAAGGGTGTTTCAGTGTGTTCTCGAGCCATTGACTAGATATATCCTGGACTGTAAGTATGTATTGGCCAATCAATTTAATTGCTCAGGACAGGTCTTAGGGATGGAGTGGTCTCTTTACCAGCATGTACTGGAGAAGTAGTGGAATACGTAAGGAACCATGTGATTAACCTGTTCACCACATGGCTAGACATGAAGCTTCTGGTGTTCTGCTTGTTGTCCACACCTTTTTGCCATTAAACCTGATACACTGAGTGGTTAACCAAATGCTGATCACTTCTAGACTTGTTAGTGTCTCAAAATGACCCAGATGGCTCCCTCTCAACAATCTGTATGGTGTCCTGATCTGCTAGGCATTCTTGTTGAGGCACCATGAGTACTAACCCAATGGCCTGCATTGCTTCAGCAGCTACACCTGCTGAGGTACCACTAGTCAGTGGAGTTACTTGTACTCAAGCTTCTGGAATGGGATCTTGATATGAATGGCAGGGTCTCTTCCACTTAATGCGGGACTCAAAGGGATGGGATCCTTTCATTCTTGTCTGTTACTGATTTCTTGGCAAAAATTTAGACCCCTGTCAGTTCCTGACAAGAGATAGATTCTCTCTCGAATCATCACTTCAAGAGATTTGAAATTTTAGACCCAAGCAATGTTGCTGTCATAATAAAGGGAAAAAACACCACATATTCGCATGGCTAATGCTAGGAGCATAGTTGAACAGCAGTTCTCAGTTATAAAATAGTCTTATGGCAAGCATATTACAGAAAACCTTACAGTAACTGCATTCTAAATACTGTATTGCAAAGCCATTTATGACTTAACAGTCAAAGTTTTAGCCTGAATTACTTTTTATTATGGGATCAATTTGAACAGTCAAGTGAGAATACCAGATGAGGAGGTGGGAAGGTAGATGCTGTGATCAATGCAATGTGATCTGCATTCCTTTTAGCCTTTTACATTTCATCCATTCCCTTTAATCTCTTCCTACTTAACTGACTACAATGCAGTTGGGAGCCAAATGAAGTGCAAAGATTTCCTGGTACTTCCTGCCATGCCCAACACAGGTCATACAAGGTAGTAACACCCCCCCCCCTTGAACAAATGGTCAAATGCAATAATACAACCCAAACTACAGTAAACCATTCTTGACTATTTTCAATCATACTTGGAGTTAATATCCACCTGTAATTTCAGGTATTGCACATAATTTCAGGAATTATGTCTGACATTTATAATGCATCCTCAAGAATATCTAACCTAAGTGCAGTGTATGGAATCTATTCATTCAACATTAAGTGGCTTATCATTACTGATTTGTATGTCAAAACTTTAAATATTGGAATTGTACAATATAATGATTATGGGTGAAAAGCCTCTTGTTAGCAAAAGCACATGAAATTACTGTGTGTAGGCTTTCAAAAAGCAGCTTTTACGGATTGTGACATGAAGCTCAAAATCAATTAAAGCTGCAGGTGAACTTAATGATTACAGTGCTTTTATATTTAACTGAAATACTCATCAAAGTGCAAAAAAAGCTAAAAATTACTCCTATAATGGCTTTTGAAAATTACGAATTCAGAAATTTTTTAAATACATAATGGATTCAGAAATATTTTTGGCCAATAAGTGAATTTTATATTCTGGAGGGCAGATTAGTTATGTTCTGTTTTTTCTTTGACCTCACTCTCTATCATGTATAAAAGAAGGTAATTATTACTGTTAATAATTTACGTGCTGCTGTATGCTGAGAAGTATCAATTGCAAAGATTACAGGGAAAAGTTGGTAATCCTAATTTTAGATAGTACAATCTTTTAAGATATTTAAGTTAAACAACAAATTGATAAAGATAGTATTGTCTGATAAAAAATACAAAAATCACATATTTTAAACAGATAAATGTCTCAGTTCCTTAAAATTACAACTACATGTCTGCTTCTGTGAAAGAAAGTTTAATAAAAATAAGTTACCAAGGTTAATATTTTTATGTGGTTATAATAAGAAAAACTAAATTGCTGTTCTATATCGATATTCTGTAAGTCATATTCAACCACCATTATTTTCATATTTATGTAGATAATGATATTATAAAGTACTGAATAAATTAAAAACTAGTCTCACCAGACCACAGTATCACAATGAACTTAGATCTTGATATCATTTGTGCATTTTTAATCCATATCTTGAAATACTGTATAGAAGTTCTTACTTGGCAAGTAATAAACGTATAAGCTCAAGTAATATGATTTACTTGACATAATTATCTCAATTCAAGAGATATCCAAAAGCATACCACCAAGTGATGAATATTTTTTTTTTTTTTACATTGTCCACTTCTAAAGATTTTCTCTTTTCTATACAGCAGCAGGTAATCTACATTCATGAAAAGAATGTTCGGTAATCTGTAATACAATAATTTTAAGAAACATCTGCACCTCCCTGGGGCGACTGAATCTTTAATTATTAGGTTACACAAAAAATAAAACAACTGCATACAAATCAAAACAAGCACAGCACTTACCTGGATAAACAAGCACACTGAAGGTTTTATGAATACTGTAAAATACTTTTATCTCTAAATATAGCTGAACATACAAGAAACTGGTAAAAGAATAGTGTGTACATATTTTGGAAATTCTAAAAGTGCAATTTATGTATACTTTAGGGACTGTAAAACTTGGTTGTGACAATTCACTTTGTGGCAGTCGTCACTGATTTACATTAAAGATTAAAAAGACTGAATGTGTTTGAAAGAATACTCATTCAAAATATGTTTTCCCTTTCTCCAAGATTTGGTAGCATTCATGAAAGTCAGTTCATTCTTGTCTTTTACTTTTTTAAGAATTTAACCAGGTTTGAAAATAACCCCAACAGTGAGAAAATTCTTTTGATACCAAGCAAACAGTAACTTGAAAAATCTTAGTGTCAACGTGAAGATATCTGAAATGCTTTGGTAACAAAATCCCTAAGATGTCGCAACAGCTTTTTATTTTTATTCTTTAGAATATGATAGTAATAAGCATGTGTCCCACCATATGGAAACAAAACCTACTTTTCATTGTAATATGACACACGCAACTTAACACCTGTTATTAACAATATTTGTGTGCCCAAAAATATTTTGTAATTAAATATGCAATATGCAAGTAAAAACTTAAATTCAAGTTTTGCATTTGGTATCAAGTCTGTTTACAATTTCCCAAGCACAATAGCATTAACATCAAAATCCTTTTACCAGTTTCTAACGTAACATAAGGTAAGGCAAGACATGAGACTTATGATGATGCTTGGTCAGTACTACACCATGGACAATAAAGGCGTGCAGTGCAGGGCGCAGAGTGGAGGAGAGATGTGAGCTGCCGATACCACCACCACCACCACAACCCATACCTGTCCAAGTAGAACTCATACGAACCAGGCGCCGAGTGAGACCGTCCGGCTCGTGCAAACTGCTCCTTGACGAATACATTCATTTTGAATGGATTCTGGAAGCTGTGTTTCTTGAGCATACATTTAATAAGAATAAGCGTCTCCAACTTTGGAATGGAACGGACACAACTCTGTACTTCTTCATCTGTAACCTCAATCAAAACACAATTTTCTTCTTCGGTTGGTAAGGGATACTGATTACCCGCAGTAACCCATGGATGTTCCTAAAAGACAAATGTAGCCAATGAATTTCAGAGAAAAAAAGCCATCATTTAAATGTTTTCAGTGTACTGGTTAAAAAGATACTTTTACACTACTGTTTTCATACTGTACTTAAATTTAAATGAATGTAGATTTATGAAACATTTAATTTACTGTAATTACACTCAGCCTCAAAATACCAAGAAAAATAACTGATAACCATTTTGTAAATAAGTAGCAATAATCTTCTTGAAACCCCCTGCACTGGAATGTAATTACTACATTATAACAGCAAATTATACTTATTAAACTTTGGTTACAATGAATTTTTTGTAATTTAACTATGTTCTTTTAATTTACCCAAAATATGAAAGTTTGACTGAAATACTATGCTCCCAAATATACAATTTTTAAGTAACTTTTCTTTTTCTTAGGCATACAATCCAGAGCCTTTTTTGTAAAAGTAATCCTCATTGTGAGCTGGAAGCGGTGGTAGGTAAGTGAACCCCCACTCACCTGCCATCATCAAGCACTTTTACCATCAGCATCAAGGACTAAGAGGAATGCTTGAGGTGGGATTATGGAAAATACAAATACTGTATAAATTTGTGATTTTTTCCTGTGGGAGTACAAACCATCTTTCAAATAGGAGACTAACTCCTTTGGTGGGAAGGCAGTGTCTCACCTGACTTTCAAGTTGGATCTCCACATGGAAATGTCGTGCTCCCTGTCACAATAGTGAGCAGTGTAGCAATACTGTTTTGAACTTCTACATGAACTAACATAACGATGTCAGGTTGATAGGGCTCTAAGCCTGAGTGATAAGTCCTTAGATTCTCACTCATTTGGAAGAACCAAATATACCACCTGTGACGGGAATGAAGTATAGTATCTATTAGGTGTGTTAAATTAAAAAGGAAAGCAAATGGAATCCCAGGCCTGGTCCAGAAAGTACTCAGCCTGGCTGCTGCCTCCCAAAGGAAGGAAGAGTAGGAACTGGTCACTCAACCTTTCAACCTCCAGCTGTGTGTCCTTGAAGTACTTTAGGCGAGATGCCTCTTTGTCCAATAGGGGCACAGATAACTACATAACCTGTTCAGCAGCTACCACAAGTCCTAAGGAAAAGGTATCAAGGGCTTTTGGGCAACCCCCTCTGGTAGAATGAAGTAAAGGTGGTCTGGCATCTTTTAAACATCAGCCCTTGTTGCTTGTGAAAGTGAAATGCCAGAGACAGCCCAGAACCTGACTTTGTGAGGTCTTGCCCTAAATGCACAGCTGTCCTCTTTGCCAGATGAGTCATAAGCTCATAAGCCAACCGAATAATAATTTGTGTGAAGGCAAGTTCTCGAAAATTCCTTAACACGCCCTTTTGTGAACTGATATAGTTTTGAATTAGTCTGTAGGCCATGCAGAGTGTAATTATCAAAATTAAGTACTAGTACAAATGCGACCATGGATCACATAGCTAAGACTCATAGAGTCTTAGCTGTGCCTTGGGAATTTAAAAATTGTACGGGGCAAGGTAAAATAAGTCACATAGCTGAGTGAAAAAGCCACAAAAAGGAATGAATAAAAAGTACAGGGCAAAAGCAATAAAACTGGAGCCAAAGGGATGCTACTGTGAATCTCAAGTAATATCTTGGTGTGTAGCACAGCACAAGACACAGTTAGCAATACCCT
This sequence comes from Macrobrachium rosenbergii, assembly GCF_040412425.1. Taxonomy (NCBI): domain Eukaryota; kingdom Metazoa; phylum Arthropoda; class Malacostraca; order Decapoda; family Palaemonidae; genus Macrobrachium; species Macrobrachium rosenbergii. Next base: position 26,748,953 of record NC_089787.1, on the reverse strand, counting down.
TCTACAGGGCTTGCAGAGAGAGGATATAAAAGAATGTTATCTATAGGCTAGATGTCCTTAATTAGAACTCTAAAATGGAAGTAAATATAAAATGAACAAAAGGTAAAAACTATTAAGAGGAAAAAGCTTTGAAATTTGCATTAGATTTTCACAAAGCTATTTCAAGAATGGATAACTAAATTTGAACACTCCAAGTATTTAACCTGTTAAATACAGAACAAAACTGGATTAGACAGTTCTACTGTGGTGCCTATCTTGCTACAAACATACCAGCTACATAGGTTTGTTTAACTGTCGTCAATATTTCAACATATTCACATCATTGTAATCGAGAATTAACAAGAGACCAAGTGCTGGACACTTATTAAAACTTTTTATCATCAAACAACGTAATTAAAACTCGTGGATAAGAGATGTAGTTGAATCTGCAATCATGAACAAGTTGTGGAACATGATCAAATTATTCTGATAAAGAACTGCTGTACACGACAAAGCAAGAAATCAAAAAAACGATTTTACTGTCGCTTATAACCTAAGGATGCATGATATTCTTTACATTTTTAAATACATAAAGTACATAGTACTGTACAAATGATTAATAAATACATGACTTGAGGGTGAATACAAACCTTAATTTCTGGCAGTGTTATCCTTTGGTTTGGGTTCTTCTCTAACATTAATGATATAAGATCCTTTAAATCACCAGAGACAAATGGTGCTGGTGGGAAGGTGAGAGGGGAGCTTCTAATTTTATCGTAGAGGACAACTATATTTTCATCACGAAATGGGAGCTTGCCATAGACAAAAGCATACAAGGTTACTCCTAAAGCCCAAATGTCAGCTGCCTGTTGAGGAGAAATGAAAGCAATGTGATTAATTTCTTTATTAAGAGGCAACAATATTAATTAAGGATTTTATACTAATTTTTCAAAAATGTTTACCTGATGGACAGAAATGTCTTTTGCACAGTGAATATTACAGTATACTGTACATGACTTGACTTCAAACAGAAATGTCGTCCATATCAGTTATCCAGTTAAACCTCATCCATGATGGTTACAATTAAAACTGATTATATTACACTATAATTACGATTAATACCTGTATAATCAAAAGTGTATTCCATGCTTATCTTGCTAATCAATATTGTAAAATGTGTTATTTTTGGCTCGTATAAAACTGAACTGATAAAGTCAACTAAATTACCCTAATTTTATGTATACAATTCCCATATTTAAAAATCAGTAGATTTAGGATAGAAAAAAATAAGCTGTTTGAAACCATCTTTGTAATACCTGTCCAATACTTCTCAAGTTCATGAGGAGTAAGAAATGAATAAAAATGGCAACATAATTTCTGGTAGAAACATAATTAACATCACTGCATAAGGAACAAGTCATGATCTATGATAATTGCCAATGACTTAACAAATTTAAAATATACATTATCACAGACTACATAAATATATTTAATATGAATTTGACTAAATGCATATGAAACAGAAATTGGTTTGTTTAGCCTTACCTATATATAAATGGTTTAAGGACAATTTTACATCATAGAGGTAGAAGGAAAAGAAAGTCAATAAAGTGAGAAAGGTGGGGATTGCCTAGTGACTTAAGGAAACAGTAATAAACATAGGACCTGTAAAATACAGGTCATTGTTCAAAGGAAAATTTTTCTAAAAAAATCTTTTCTCATAAATCCAAACCATAGCCTTGCGCTTCAGTTTTAACTGGCCAACGAAATGTATATTTAGTACACCAAATATGTCACTAACCTAGCTTATTCACAATCAAGCCTTACTTTAAAAAACTGATGTGTTTATTCAACTGTAGGGAAGAAGAAGGGGAACTCTTGTGTGAGACAATGTCTTGTATTCATTTTTTTTAAGCAATAATTTTGTAACAGATGATATTTGTTCTGACCCGTTTACAACCCTATGCTTTCATATATGGAGTGCTCACGCTTGTCGCTCTTTGGCTGTTCTGATTCATCTCTGAATAAGCAAAATCCTAATGCTAGGCCTATGGTCATGTGTGACCTGGGGTGGCCTACCTTCTCCCATTGTGTTCACAGCCACTGCAGCTTTTGCATGCTTCTGATTTGTCTCATGCGTTTGTTCATATTGTTTCTTTGTTCTTTGTGCTGGGATAATGTTTTCAGGTATGAAGGTACAGTATGTGGATAAATCTGTCACGTCCACCCACTCAAGGAGGCTGTAAGATAACTCAGTTTGTATTTTATATTATATCTAATGGTGTAACAGGTCTTGCCCAAAGTAGGTGGACTAACCAAAAATGGACCATAAACATTTTGTTGAAAAGAGTGAAGACCACTTCACTGACTGAGGAATAACCCTAATTACTGACTTCTCTTGGAGACAGAGCAGTCTGGAGTTTTAAATGTAAAAGCCAAGCACTGGCAGGGAGGCATAGAAAAATTGGTGGCAAGGATGCACCTTCTCAGATGTCCCATCTGTCAATTCACCAAGTCTACATCAAATATTCCTGTTCCTGTCAGTGATTTATTACTTTTAGAATTGTCACCTCCGGTAACATACACTGTTGACAACATCAGACTAAACCAACTGTTTGTGGTGTTCTTCATTTCTAAAAGAATGCCACATTTAAGTAGTACTACCGTATTATCCAATCTTGTCTGACCAATTGTGTATTTGATGAATAACCCCTAAAGACCCAATCCCTGAATGCAGAACAACACCTACAGTTAAACATATTCTTAGCCATTGTCTAACCAGCAACATATACTGCATCAATTATCAAAAACAAATACTGTACTGTATATGGAAGATATTTTGCCAGAATCTTCAAAATTTTATGGTACTCTTATTATTACATATGTAAGGAGTTGCAAGATATTAAATAAGATCTAATTTAGTTCATGAAGGGCACACCCTGTGGGCTGCCAGCCCTGTTAGAGTTAACACTGTCAACTTAGTCGCCTTGTTATATTATTTTATTTAATAATCAACAGCAATCATGCTGAGAACTTCCTCACCGGGGAATATGTTACTTTTAAATCCAAAATGTACTATGGCTATAAAATTAATTTTTCTGGTATATTGATGTAATTCAGATGAATTTGACATTAAATTCTGCCAAAACTGCTTGGTTAACCCATTGCCTCTCTCGCTTATCTAACAGTATTGAGGGATAGGTAGGAAACTGCCAACTGGGACCTTTGCACTGTTAACAAAAACTAGTGAAGTACAGGGATGCATCCAAATTTAACCTTCCCTATTTAACCTGAGTCATACTCTACCTGAAAGGGTGGTGGAAGTGGCTCATCAAAGCCCACCTAACCTAACATGACCTGACCTAAGGCACCATTAATCACAGAGTAACAATATTTGCTTCATACCTTGGTTACGTAACCTAACCTTCGGCACTGTTAGACACAGAGTGTCAGTATTTGCTTACTAGTTATTTGTCATCACGCTTGTCACTATCTAAAAATTAAATAAGTCAGCCCTTGGTCATTACCTTAATTATGTTTGTTGCATATACTACATGAACTTACCCCATACATAATTAAAGCTGAGTCATATGATATTTGAGAAGATTAGCAGTTCAAATTCATAGTATTTGACCGTAATCTAGTTGACCACACAATCCTCCCATTATGCAGCCTTTGTGGAGTCCTAACATACATAATCTTTTTATAATTGCACTTTTCGAACCATTTATGGCTGACAGGTTGTAGATACAGCACTCGGTACTGCTTGCAATATAACCCTCTCTCGTTTAACTTTTGCTCTGTATGCATGCACCACATAAATAAAGACTTTACCTTTCCAGAATATTTGTGTCGTGACGTAGAAAGAGCTTCAGGAGCCATGAAAGCTGGTGTTCCTGCAGTATTTGTTAGGAAAGCGTCTTGGCCGTCAAATTCATTACAGACGCCGAAGTCTGCAATCTGAATGTGGCCGTTGTCGCCCAGCAGCAAATTCGATGGCTTGATATCTCGATGAATAATCTTTTGATAATGTACTGAAAATGGAAAGTACCATTCACATTCATGACCAAAAATCGAATTATTATTATTATTTTTAGTATTAACGTAAATGGGTTCATTGTGAAATGTAGTTGAAAGCAAGCAAGATGTGTACAAACTTAGTTACAGTATATGCAATGCAAAAATCTGGACTTAGAACACTTACAATACTCCAGACCAAGTACTACGTCTCTGAAATAGACCCAAGCTTGGTCTTCAGATAACGGAGAGTCGGTGGGCACCTCTAAAACCTCGCCCTTTTCGAGTAGCTCGAATGCTGCAAATAAAAAATAGTAGTTAATTTAAACATTCTGAGCGCATATTCAAGGTAAATCAGGATTCTATTACACAGGCATAACAACACCACTGATTTTGGACATGGTTTTGGACCACTTTTATTTGCATATATACAACTACAAAAAATTTTGTTCCTATTTTTAGGTAATTTTATTTGGCCTCTTCTTGCTCATTTATTTTTTTTTATCTTGGTTACAAATTTTATTGGGAAACTTTACAAAACTGTATTAAGAAGGTGCTATTAGTGTTACATATACAGTACATTATACATGGAGTGTGGGTAAAGACCAGAGACACCAGGCTCTCAAACTCACACTTTGTGTGAATATTTTACGTATAAACGGGTGGATGTCGTTATCGGGAATCACTCTATGACCAAGTTGGATGGGAGGAAAAATTAGGTATAAAAATAGTAATTCGAGCATTTAAAACCAGACAGTCTGATTCCTTCTAAAACATATCGTCCAATACATGTAGAAGCACTTTTTCGGCTTCTTGCTTACAAAATTTATTTCAAATTAAATGAACTCGATTAATACATTTCCCATCACAACCACACCAAGTCATAATGAAAGCGGAAAAGTTAACCGATTAATTTATGCAAAACTAGCGCAGCAGGAAAAATCAAACATCAGTCATTCCATCCTCAAGCTGAATCAAAAGTTGCCTAAAATTAGTCGCCAAAGTTGATTCACGAACCCATGTAGAAGTTGTCTTCGTCAGGATCATTGAGAACTTCGACGAGTTTAACGACATTTGGGTGATTGAGCTTCTTCAGGATGGCGATCTCTCTGTGAACCCGGTCGAGGGGGTTTTCAATGGGCCGGCCGCCTGACGCTCTCTGAGGTGGCAATCGTCCTTTCACTGGAAAAAAGAAAGCTATTAGAGTATCAGTCATATTTTCTATGAGTTAAAAGCTACGTGACACCAACACCCCATGTATTTGCAGTGGGATGTAACATTTTGTATATTACATATACAAATAACATTGTTTACAGGAGAGAAATGTTTCAAACTTGATTCCTACATAAACACTGTAAACATCAGCCAAATTACGGAAGTTAAATCTGAAAGATAAGAATGCTTCAGTCCTCCGCAGATAACTGATGGCCAGGAAATGCTATAAACAATTAATCAGGTCGTTATGTATTTCCAATTCAACAGTGCTTCAAGCATAAAAATTCACTGATAATATATGCTCAAGTTCTATTTGGATATTTTCACTATTCGCCAGCAAAATATTATCTTCAGAACAAGAAGCAATACCTCCCCGTCCTTGTCAATTTGTATATGAAATAATTTTTCTTTTACTCGTGGTAAAGATGACTCTTCCATTAATGATTGTACATACAACTTCAAATACTAGCAATTTCTTCAACTAAGCAGAATAATGACAATATTATTCATATCTATCAAGCGCTGTATTTGTTTTAGTCAAATCAATGTAAGAAAGAAATATCAACATGAGCCCAAGTGGACTTGGGTTGCATAAATGTTTGAGTGTGTTTACAAACAAACAAACCTGAAGCCATTATTTTTTTACATATGCATGTACAGTGAAGTTTTCAGTTTACACACTGTTATATATAACTGCACACTAAGTGGAAAGTATTTTTTCCACCTCGATGAAGTACTTTCTAAACAAGCTGTCACTAGAAATTTAAAAATTCACAAGGATTAAAAACCACCTTATAACGTCAAAAGTATAAAACTCACTCTGTCGATGAAATATTTACAGTATATCCAGACCCCGTCAGCTTAGTATGATCATTTATTGAACGATTTATCTCTATAATAACTGACGTTTCATTTAAAACTGGTTTGTAAGACATGAAAGCTTTGCAGCCTAACTTAATACATCATAAATTTTCATCATGTTAACACTATCAGCCTCACTTAATACACCTACAGTTTTCCTTACACAAAAACTATCGCATCTCCTTTATCTTATAACAATGCAACAGTACAAAGAAACATATAACGAAGGCTCACATACATATCAGAATGCTAATTACACCAATTACAGTAACTACAGAAAAATGATTGTGTTTAGTTAGTAAACAAATTGCCATATATTTACATTTTCCAACGTAGGGCAAGATGATGTTGGTTCTTGCAAAACAGATCAATTTATGACACTCGCTTCCTAAACTAACCTGCTTTCCTCTTTGTCCCTGAATTCTTCAAGATGTCCACTGATGCTATAATACTTTTTTGCATCTTTTCTTGCAGTGATCTAGCTTACTTTAGGTTACTACGCCTTTCTCGGTCCTTCACAACATTCCAGAGGTAACTAACATTAGGAAGCTAACTAATGCTTTGAACAAGCGAGTGGTACAAACACTCAGTGGGTGTTAATGTTTAAATAAATCATGAAATTTAGGCTATAAAGCCAAACACTGGGCCACTTTTGGTGAGACAACTTCAATCTTAATAAGTACACTCCATCCTAAACTGAAAAATGATTTACAGGGTCATAAGAGACAATTTCAAGAAAAAGGACCAAAATGTGGAAAAAAAAAACCTGGTTTTGTAAGGTCGTCGTAGGTCGAGTTGTTTGCATGTTCCACAGAAGCTTAGATAGTTCTTATCATTCTGAGTTACCTGTACTTAGACAACGCGTCTACATTAGCTAAGTACCGCAAAATCTAAGTCCACAATAATACTAACACTGAAGTGACATTATTGTATATTAAAACATACTTGATACAGAGGAAACAGAGTGCTAAACAATAAAACTACCATGTTAAAGAGAATACGATTTTTTTTTCAAAGACGGATTGACGATGAAAACTAGCAATGATGAATAAGTGAATAAGCAACAAGAAAAATGACAGTGAGAGAACTTCTCCTGCATTAGACTACTACCAGCCAACTACAGATGGAGATACTCGTGAGATATACATACGTATTATCCACTGACATATGCAACAACTTTTAACGGACAGTTAAAATTAAACTAATGTGCTAAAACTAAAAAACAACTGCGATTAGGTTAAATAAATAACTGTTAAGGCAAAAATCAGACTAGTTAAAATCTGTGGACATAAATTCAGGTGAAAAAAAAAGTTATTATATACATAAGTCAGATGACATTTAAGAACTACCTCAGACATATATCGGTTCGCATGTCTATGGATACGACACAGCTAACCAAGTTTAAACCATAAGACATGGTTATAATATGACGGTCAAGGAACACGAAATGCATAAAATAATCACAGAAAAGGTGGTGTTGACATGGTGGTACCATGAAAGCTCTGAACAGAACGTAATACCACGACGAAAAGTTCAACGTTTAGTCAAGACTGTTGATAAATATATACCAACTATTTACTCCTCCATCTATATTCGATAAGAGAATGAATATCTTTGGTTCTGAAAATGTCAAACTTACATCAAAGACACTCTTAACTAGCAAGGTGTCAAACAACTGATACACCCTGATCCCGCAAATCCACTGGATGGATTGGTTTCAATTAGACTGTCAATTCTCGAGTTGAATCAGACTGGTGGTCCTGGGTCGGTAGATTTCGTCTATTAAATAGCTCAATTATTATCACATTTATTTACTATTAATTGGACACAAAAAATAAAACTGAAACCTGGGATGATTTCCCCTAGAGTGAACTTGATAAAACTGTTTTCACCTTTATTTCTCTATATTTAAGGTTTCAAATGATGGAAAAGGAGGGTAGTAGTTCCCATGGCAACTCAAAGACCACAACTGATCTTCTTGAGCTCTTGAATAAATTTTATTACCTCTCTTTTTCAAAATCAAGAGACTGCTTTGAATAACAGCTGAATAACATTACAGAACATTTCTGAGACGTATCATGCTGGTAGGAAGAATGTCGTATAATATTTCTACTTATTCTATTACAAATATATGGCGTATATGGTGTACATAATACGTAGGCATCTTTTAAATGATTTCTTAAGTACTTCAGATAAAATACAAATCAAATGTAAATGCCGATCAAATGTAAATGTAGATCAAATGTAAAAATAACTCACACATTAAAGTAGTTTATATACCAAAATATCGAACTCAGTATATGAGGCATTTGCACTATACAGGAATACTGCGCACTAAGCGAGTTTTCACTTAAAAATAAAAACCGCTTTAAATTGTAACCAGAGTAACAGTGCTTACTAAACGAATTATCTCGAAACAATATTTAATTCATAAATGGTGTGTAATTCGTTTAAATTAAATTTATGTACACCAGAGGAGTCTACTATATTTGTCGAAAGTAAACCTGACGTTTTATTTTAGGAAACTGCTCATTTTCCCTTGCTTACGTATGAAAGTGTCATATATGTTTCAGTAAATATACGAGGTACATAATACCATGTACTGTTGCAATGGGATCTTATGGTAAATATTAAGACAATTCGCTTGAAATATCAAGTATAAATACCTAAACATTAGTAGCATTCTGCGACAAACATAACCACAAAATATAATCTGTTTTAGCTTACTGTAATATCAGTCGTTTGGCTGCTAGGTATTTACTGTCTCGTATATAATTAGTCACTTGAAATTAATTAAAGGGCAATTAGAAATGTAACCGGAAAATCGTAGACATTCACCCCAGATAAAATCGCAAATGAGTTACTTAATTCTACTCGTGAAAATTATCTTAAACGTTCTGGACGAAACAACAAAACATATTGTGGTTTTATATAACCCTGTACAGAAAATATAAAACAACAAAATAACTACCAACAGGCGTCGCATTCCATCAGCAATATCCTGAATAATAAAGAAATTGTCATAAAATTATATTAAGTCTTGCCGAACTGGCTTCGAGTCACTTCGATCAATTTGCAAATTACGAAGACAATAAATAAATAAATAAATAAATAAATAAATAAATAAATAAAAATTGCTGATTAAAATTTCAAGTGTAGCACACTGCTACTATACCAGGTGCTTACCTACTGAATAAAAAATAAATTGCATCAGAAAGAATGAAAGATCATTTTCTACACAAGACTTGCAATGTCTACTACATTCCAGCTCGTGTGTGTCATAGTTTTGGTATACATCTTTGTAAAAGCATGTATACGTAAATACAATACATATATTAAATGAAAACAGATATACATGAGCATGACATATAATAGAAGTACCATGGTGAAATCAAACATATCACAGCACTCTGATATCTGTAAAACAGTTAGTAATAAAGTTATTCATTAATTCTAAGTTATATACTAAGGGTCTCGTCTTATCTTACAACAACTATAAATATATATACATAAATACTTCTACAAGCAACTCGTGAAATCAGGAAGAACGTCCGTTCCGGAGCTCCCCCGACGTCTTTGAGATAACGTAAAACAAACTCGCTACATCAGCTGCTGGAGAGACAAAAAGCTGCCGCGGAGTGGTGTGTCTTTTCGTGTGTGCACAGGCCAGCCATTGGTGTGCACTGCTGCCAGGGGACAGGCATAGCGGGGGACCAGATCTGTACTGTGGAAGGGGGATGAGGAGGGGGGTTAAAGGAAGGAAGGCAAAACTTGGAGTTTGGAGTTTGTGCCAAGCAGGGCCAACAAACGAGAGAAGGAGGAGGAGGAGGAGGAGGGAGCTGAGGCTGATGCACAAACACACGCACGCACACACACACAAACGCCAGACTTACCTCGATGCGTGGGAGGGGAGAAGCTGGCCTGTCGGTAGTTCGGGCTGAGCGAACGGACGTGTTGCGAAGCCTCGGATTCGGCCCCGATGGTCCAGGCACGGCCTGCTCCCGCCATGCACAACGCCAACACACCAGCACAACGACACCAACAGAAAAAATGACAAAAATAACGATAAAAATGGGAGAGGGAAGGGTTAGAGACGCCTCATGCTTGGATGCGGCCAGTATCGTCATCGCCCCGTGGCGGGGTAGACAACCCCCCTTGGGTTGGAGGACGTCGCAAGCAGCGATTTAAAAAAGTTATTTGATTGCTTGCTTTGGCAACGATTCGAAGCAATTCCTAAGACTGCCTGCGACTGCTTGCTTGCTTTGCAATGTCTTGCAGCAGCATTCTTAAAAATTGCTTGCTTGCTTGCTTTACAATGCCTTGGAGCAGCAGTTCTTAGAAATTGCTTGCTTGCTTTCATTAAAATTTCTTGGAGAAGCAGTTCTTAAAAACTGCTTGCTTGCTTTCACTGCAATGTCTTGCACCAGCAGTTCTTAAAAGCTGCTTGCCTTGCAATGTATTGCAGCATCAGTTCTTAAAAACTGCTTGCCTGCTTGCTTTGCAATGTATTGCAGCAGTAGTTCTTAAAAATTGCTTGCCTGCTTGCCTTACAATGTATTGCAGCAGAAGTTCTTAAAAATTGCTTCCTTGCTTTGCAATTCTTTGTAGCAATGCCTTGTAGTAGCTCTGACAAAAAACCGATTACCTGCTTTGCAACGCCTCTACCCAGGGCACGATTCATACTGGCACGGAGAGGTTGCGAAAGTATATCAAAAGTGAGGGAATGATAGCACATAAGCGTGGTAAAAAAGAGTTGGGGGAGGGGGGAAGGGGGTAAGATCGTGAAACTGAAACATGCACATAAACAATAATAATAATACCTTCGCCTCTCGCACTCTTTCCTTCCATCACAATCGAGGGAGATGACCATCTATGTCGTTTTGTTTTTGACACCGGCGATACAAATATTAATGCAGATTGATATGTTTATGAAAGGAGGTTTCAGTGTTACGGAACTGTTTATTTATTCAAAAAAGTTACTCAAAATAATATTCTAGTATAGGAATTACTGCTTTGCGTAGTTACATTCAACACCAAATCAAACGGAAAAATGAATTATCAACATCTAAAAATCATACAGTTCATGAAGTATTTCGTTAACTCCTCACATAATTAATTTGTGATAACTGATTTATGATTAGTTATATTTAATTATCTACTAAATCAAATACCTCCATCATACAATAAAAATATTCTGTCATTTACTGATACGATTATTGCAATATTACGATAGGAATTCTCATATAAGAATTCTTCGTTCGTTACCAGTAAATACAGCCAAATGGCAATTACAGAAATAAAAAAAGTTCAGAATCATATTTCGATATTACGAAGTAAAATGCAAATTAGAAATTTAAATTTGACAAGTCTAAAAGCATTAAGCTACAACAAGGAAGCTAAATAGATTCGCATTTTCACTCAACTTCAATAAAATCGCCGAATAAAAATTTTAAAAACCAAGTAGGAAAATTCATCAGCATTTTTATCGGTCTCTTGGAGTAGAACCTTCTCGCTTCTTTCTCGACTAGATAAGCACATTAAGGTGCCCTCCCCATCGGCCTCTAATAACAAACTAAACACTGTGATGGAAAGAACAGTGAAGGAGGTAAATGAAACAAATAAAAACAAGTGCAAGAGGGAAGTGTCGTGGGGGACAACCTGATTGCCTGTCGTGACTGAGGGTGTAACTTCCTCGTCCTTCTAAACTGACCTGAATTAAAAACATCAAGTTGCAATTCTATACAGTTTTTTTCACAACAGACAATGCAAGAAATCTTTCTTGACTTTTCAATACAAGAAATGGCTAACAGGCATGAGTATATCACTTTTTTTTTTTTTTTTTTGAAGGTGTAACGGCCATTCTGGATTAATGCAAACATACCTTTTCTCATTTAATGACAGAAATTTGCAAACTGGTTACGTGAGTATACACTATGTACACAATATACAGAAAAAAATTGTACCCAAACTACTGTTACTAAACATACTGCGTGACTACGGTTTGTTCATCTAACTATTTAGGGAATATTTTACATGAAACGTTTTAGTTTCTCTTAGATTTCAGTCGAGGATTGTGCCAAACCCTTACAAATACCATGGGAAGTTATTCACATGTGTATTAATTATCCAGTTCCGGCTCAGATCTCAATAGAAACTGTTACACTATTACTATGATTCAAAAGGTCATTATACTGTTTAATTTCGTCTACTGTAATTGCTACACTGATGTTCTCTCCTCAATTTCTTATAATCAGATCACCACATTCCAACTAAGCTTTTATTAAGATTCTCCTCTTAGTGACGCTTGCTAATTTCTTCAGGAAAACTACCCAAATTACTGAGCATTTCATTTACAAAACTTTTAAGTATAAACATCTGAATCAATTCCTAAGTCCTACTTAACTAATTTCCTCCAAGTATGAGAAACCAAAACTATACTAACCACCTGAGATGCTCGTGGGTAAAAGTTTCATTTAGAATAGCTCTTAATCCTTCCATCTGAATTACCGATTTTTTTATTAACCATACCTCAGTGTTGGTAAACCAATCCTCTAAATTAGTTTCTAAATATTATTGTTATTTTTCTACCCCGTATGCATTGTCCGTTTGCATTCCCAAAGATTCATTCCGGCGACTTAATTCCTAGATTTCGTTTTAAGGAAATTATTTTTAATATTTTCCGTGGTATGTTTTAGCTTAAGTGCTCAACTATTTTTTTTATAATTACTTCCACATAATTGTATTGAGGGTCTCCTTCTAAACCAGTGATTAACCCCTTTCACTCAATCAGGTTCTGAAATCTTTCTTAACTTAGCAACCTAGCACCCAAAAAAAAAAAAAAAAATTGGTTTTCATTCCAACGTAGTGTTAGCTTTAGATTCCGGCGTTCATACTTCGGCCTTATTACGTAACTTTCCCCTTAAATGAATTAGTGTTTACTATACATCTAACACCATTGCTGATAACAAATATTACAAGTAAGCTACTTCGATTTTTGTTTCCCTCTGAATTAGCTTTCACTTTTCACCCTCAAATTAACAATCTTGTAGACCCCATCCTAGCCTGTTCTCATTACTAAGTCACCCGATATTAGTTTCTGTAATTTCAGCCTACCTATTCACTCAAATTTTTTCTCATGGCACGAATTAGTTCCTACAAATTCAACTTACTGTCATTGTTTCCACCTGATTAGTTTCTATATCTCACACATTCACGTTAAAAACTCTACTAATTAGGTTTCTAAGTCTTCATTCTAACTCCAGCGTCAACATTTCGCTAGATGGCAAAATTCAACACGACTGTCTAAATCTAATCAAGATGCTCCAACCTCACACTCTCAGTACAGAGTACACATTCAAACATATTCTACAAGACTATAACAAGTGACTTCCTAAAACTAATCATCGGTAACTAATCTAATGCGCATTTCTCAATCCCTAATCCAAACCACAGCTATATTTTTGACATACAAAATGGTTACATCTATCTATTGTTAATGGAGCAGGTTAACACAAGTATGAGTCAGACGTATCAAAATGCTATGCACACCTAAGGAGGGGAACAGTCTAATATCTAGAATCTAGACGACAACAAGATTTGACAGTTCACAGCTGATTATCTACTCTTACCTTCGCGCAATTAAAACACCATTACCGAACAAGAAACGCTTAATATAGTCATGGCCTGGGCTCCCTTCATCAAGGGTTATTGGTTCAACCTTCCAGGTAAGCAGAAAACAGGTATAAAAGGTATAATATAAAAGGGAGGAACAACATCGCCAAGTATAAGCTCTTTCACGCACGTGCCGAAACAACGAGGTCTGTTCACCGCTGAGTCACAACAGCTCAAAAAGCTACAGTGTCAGTATATATAACGAAATCAAACAACAAGGCCGTGAAGAGAGAGAGATAGAGAGAGGTAGCCAAGATTAAAACGACATCAAATCGCGGCAAAAAAAAGGAAAGGGGAAACCCGGCAGTAGTCCCACTCACCGAAACAGCCGTGTTTCTTCATCAGCTTCTTTTTGGAGAGAATCTTCATGGCCTGCAATGCGATGGGATAATGGTGTCAGTGGAATCCAGTTTTAACTATAAATATCTACAGGTGACAAAGTGTAATAAGCAACTATACACACAAAACAACTCGAGATATCTTAAAGATGAGAAATTGAGAAATTTCACATTGCACGTTAATCTAGTGAACATCAGAACAAAATACTTTCTCCGCTATCAGTATCAGACAGAATAAAAAAAAGTCCTAAATCATGAATTCATTACTTACATAGTGAGTATCATCTTCCTCATTGTAGGCCAATTTGACGATGCCATAGGACCCCTGGAGAGTAAAGAAAATCATATTAGATAAAAGACTGAAAATAAATTTTAAATGTTTGTACCCTAAAAAAAAAAATTCTTCTAAAGAGGACAGGGCACAGACGAAGATTACAAAATTCTAATTGCTAAAAAGGAATGAGCACTTTCTAAAGTTAGAAGCACTAGGTTACCGTACAAAATAATGTCACTTTCCATGTATCTATCATTGCAGACTTTTCTCCAGTCGTTTTAAAAGTTAATGTAGAAGTTCCATAATTACAAGAACGAAAAAATCCTTAGTTGTGCATCAAATGTCCTAATGCTCGTATATGTAAATTCATTATGTAAAACACTTGTAAAATTGAACAGAATTTCTCTTAAACAAATGATTACATTTTGTCTAGAAAGCATATCACTCTATGAATAAACTGTAGTTATTATGTATCAACCATTGCATATCATAAAGAGAGAGAGAGAGAAGAGAGAGAGAGAGAGAGAGAGAGAGAGAGAGAGAGTAAGTAAAACTCAATATTCCCTATATACCCCACGAGTAAACACCACGTAACAGAAAGACGTAAAAGTAAGCACGAATAACAGCAAACATCGAAAGGTCATCATTCATTTACTCAGTGAGTCAGTTCCAAACAAGAACACAACACGTTGTTTACACCCAGCCCGTGACCACGAGTATTACTGGCAGCGGACGAGTTTAATAATATCTGAACAACATAAAATGATTCAGCTCTTACAGATTTACACTGTTTCTTTGTAGTTATCAGATGACTGTTCTATCCTCTTCTTACTTTTGTCGTGGGAATAAGCACGTGTCGATAACAATCATTCAGTTGATAGTAAGTTTGGCACTTAAAGAAGATAGTATCTTGTAAAGGAAAACTTATGCATATGTGTAGTTTGTGTTTTGTAAATGAAAACTTATATTTGTACTCGATCTTGAATTGACGGAGCCTCTACATTACATATTATAGAAGTTAGGGTTTTATCTTAAGACTTAAAAACATATTTTGTCGGTTATTGTAACCAATTACTTATATATCAGTGACATTTGCCTAATTACTTATATATAAGTGACACATTCCTAATTACTTATATAGAAGTGACACATTTCCTAATTCCTAATTACTTATATATAAGTGACACATTTCCTAATTCCTAATTACTTATAAGTGACACATTTCCTAATTCCTAATTACTTATATATAAGTGACACATATCCTAATTACTTATAAGTGACACATTTCGTAATTACTTATATATAAGTGACATTTCCTAATTACTTTTATATAAGCGACACATTTCCTAATTACTTATAAGTGACACATTTCCTAATTACTTATAAGTGACACATTTCCTAATTACCTCTATATAAATGACACATTTCCTAATTTCTTATAAGTAGCACATTTCCTAATTACTTTTGTATAAGTG
>NC_089787.1:26683123-26725623 GCF_040412425.1 Macrobrachium rosenbergii | reverse complement strand
AGACACGGAATTCATGCATTCAATGCATACTAGACAAATTTACCAAAAGCGTACATAATATATGCGGGCACGTATCCGAAACTAAATACATACGTCGATACAAATGCCCCCAAAAAATATAGGAACAAGAAAGATAAAGTTACGTAATCCCACAAATCTCACGGACGCGAAACATGCATTTAAAAAAAATGTTGGGGGGAGGGGGGGGATGGGATGGGGGAATGGGGGGAAAAAGTAGTAAGCTAACTGCGCATCGGGTGACATTAAAACGTACAGACATGACCTTTCATTTCAAAATCCATAAATTAGCGTTAAATCTTTTTCAGCGGGGTCATGGTTAAAGGGGAAGCGATACATTCGCAAAACGAGGTTGTATCACGGATGCTGTTGTATCCCTCCTGGCAACGGGAAAAAATCCTGGAAAGATTATTCTGCCACCGCTGCGGTGAATAATGGGACGGCGGAGTATATTCTTAGCAAATGCCTGTTTATGTCGAGGCTAGAGAATGTATTTTTCTTATTTTAACAATTAAGTAAAATTATTTGTGCCAATTAAAGTACAAGTTATGTGTATGTCGAGGCTAGAGACTTTGATTTTTGTATTTGAACTGAACTGAATATAGAATTTAGGCCAAAGGCCAAGCACTGGGACCTGTGAGGTCATTCAGCGCTGAAACGGAAATTGACAGTAAAAGGTTTGAAAGGTGTAACAGGAGGGAAAACCTCGCAGTTGCACTATGAATCAATTGTTAGGAGAGGATGGAAAGCAAGATGGAAGAAAGAGAATATGAAAGGAGATACAGTAAAAGAAACTTTAAATTTGCAAAGAAAGATACTTTGTGATTTTCACAATTCTTTCACATTATCTCTTTACCTCACCTTGATAATTACGAAAAAGGAGTTTTTTTCCAGCTTATTATATTTACGTAGGTATTCTTTGATCCCACAGGATATTAACAAGAAAGCGTCTTGTTAAAACTATCTTCAACTAAGTATACGATATTCCCATAGCAAGTCAACACAGTTCTTCATGAACTTTTTTTAATAGGGTTTTCATAATCAAAGTGTCAGAAATAAAGCATTCCATGGATGTAAACACGTGTTATATTTATCTCAAAGAAATAATTAAAAACTTCCCCTTCATTTGTACCCATCTGATTTTCAATTCCAAAAACGATAATGTCTGATAGTGAATAACATCACGGAACGAAGACAATAATAAAAGAATATGAAGAGAATGTGACTGACACGGACACTCGAGACTGTGAAAAGTCTCAAGGAAGTTGCACTAACCCCCTCCCCCACAAAAGGAGCTTGAGTATAAATTTCAGGAGGTATTTTGCTGCATAGTGACTCAATCGATAAACATGCTGTCAATAATAGGCGACAGTATTTCATAAAATTAATGCCAGTTTCTCGTGTCAAAGCAGGCGAGACGAATTCCGGTACGAGAGAGCATGCGCGGCTCTTCTGTAACGAGATCACTAATTAACCGCCAACGAGCGGGAGGAGGGAGCTCTCATTACCTAAATTTTCACCTCTCTTGAATAACGGAACATGTGATATTGCAAGGCAAACTATTGATTGAGCAATTACCTCTGTAAATGTAACTTTCGTTTGATCTGATCGGTGTTGCAACAGTCCTTAATCCTCATTTTGTCGCATGAGTCACATAGTATACGTGTATATATATATATATATATATATATATATATATATATATATATATATATATATATATATATATATATATATATATATATATATATATATATATAATTTTTTATGAGTCATATACATAAATATATATATATATATATATATATATATATATATATATATATATATATATATATATATATATATATATATATAAAGAGAGAGAGAGAGAGAGAGAGAGAGAGAGAGAGAGAGAGAGAGAGACATATTTATCATGTGTTGTTTTCATATCTTCCATCTATTTTTTCCCGTCACCTGTCTGCGATATTAATGAAAATACTTCTTTTTATAACAACTCAACTCCGTTGCCATGAAAATAACAAACTAATGTCAAAGGTCACAGGTCAATACGTGTTTCACAAACTCGTGTGACTAACACGTCAAAAAGCCATGACTAATATACTTCCAAGGTCGCAGCATTATATTAAAACTCGTGCGTGGTGGAATTCAAACTCATTTATCAACTTTTTTCTTTAATTTTTTTTTTTTTATAGCAAACGCCAGTGTATCATTTCCAGATCCATTCTGTAGTGTACAAGATCCAGATCTTTGTAGTATAATTCTATTTTTCATATGGAATCCAAAACCTTTATTTAATTTACGCACCTCTAAGACACAACCATACTTTTAACTATGGCTCAAACTGTATCTTTTTTTCTTTCTCTCTCTACACCGTTTATTCAAGCTCAGCCGGTTACAGCTGAATCTTTCGAGATACAAAAAAGATGTCGAAATATTTTGCAAGCTCAGGATACGAAGATGAGAGTTTTGCAAGTTCAAGGATATGCAGATGACCTCAAAAGATATATGGAAATATTATGGAAGTTCATGGGCACTGAAATCAGATAGATATGTTTATGCTTTTTAAGTGCAATAATGCACACGTTACCCACCATTATGTAAATATTATCATGTCTAAAAGACTGTGTGAAGAATTCACAGTAATAAACCTATCTTCTAAATTCTAGGGAAAACGTTCGTGCTTCTCATTTCTTACGTCAAACGTTTGTGCTTCACAGTTCTTATAAGAAACGTTCGTGCTTCCCAGTTCTTATGAAAAAGTTTGCGCCTCAAATATCTTATGCTTCCCAGTTCTTATGAGAAACGTTTGTGCTTCCCAGTTCTTACGAGAAACGTTTGTGTTTCCCATTTCTTATAAGAAACGTTTGCGCCTCCCAGTTCTTATGAGAAACTTTTGTGCTTCCCAGTTCTTATGAGAAACGTTTATGTTTCCCATTTCTTATAAGAAACGTTTGCGCTTCCCAGTTCTTATGAGAAACGTTTGTGCTTCCCAGTTCTTATGAGAAACGTTTGTGCTTCCCAGTTCTTATGAGAAACGCTTGTGCTTCCCAGTTCTTACGAGAAACGTTTGTGTTTCCCATTTCTTATAAGAAACGTTTGCGCTTCCCAGTTCTTATGAGAAACGTTTGTGCTTCCCCGGTCTTATGAGAAACGTTTGCCCTTCCCAGGTCTTATGAGAAACGTTTGTATTTCCCAGTTCTTAATGAGAAACGTTTGAGCTTCCCAGTTCTTATGAGAAACGTTTGTGCTTCCCAGTTCTTATGAGAAACGCTTGTGCTTCTCACTTCTTGTGAGAAGCGTTTGTGCTTCCCAGTTCTTAAAAGAAACGTTTGTGCTTATCATTTCTTATAAGAAACGCTTGTGCTTCCCAGTTCTTATGAGAAACGTTTGTGCTTCCCAGTTCTGATTCAAAACCATCGTTTAACGTTTTTATATTCTCAGGTTAAGCCTTCATGTTAATATGATCTTGAGGAATCCCTAAGGTTCGTGTAGATCCGACCTCTTTTTTTCTTTTACCACGTCATCTGATTTACGAGATCAAAGTTCTCCCCGTGGAAATAAATAAATACATTCACGGGGAAAAAATATCAAAGGCTCACTCAATGTAAGGCATCTGGAGATTCGCGTCAAGATATTTTCTTTTTTCCAGAGACTATTTTTTTCAATAATTTTGTGTTCCAGCATTCTCGCCTTACCCCATCCAGAGACGTCCCGTCCCCGTTGAAGAAGGGCCGAGAAAAGACAGGCCTCAGGGGAATTTATCCTTCTCGAAAAAAAAAATCTTTCCTTCATTTTTAATCTTAGAGGCTTTTGGCTCTCTCTCTCTCTCTCTCTCTCTCTCTCTCTCTCTCTCTCTCTCTCTCTCTCTCTCTCTCTCTCGCTTGCGCAACCTTTTCTCTGTGTTTTCTGTGACATACTTTCTGTATTGGTTAGCGTCTCTCTCTCTCTCTCTCTCTCTCTCTCTCTCTCTCTCTCTCTCTCTCTCTCTCTCTCTCTCTTCCATTGCTCAACCTTTTTTGTGTGTTTTCTATGACACACTTTCTGTTTTGCTTAACGTCTCTCTCTCTCTCTCTCTCTCTCTCTCTCTCTCTCTCTCTCTCTCTCTCTCTCTCTCCCCTCGCTTGCGCAATCTTTCCTCAGCGTTTTCTGTAACACACTTTCTTCTTTTCCTTTTAGTGCCTTTCTCTTGCAACATATTGCTACCCCATTTCTCATTCGCTCATTGTTTTCCTTTCCTCTCCTCTTTCTATCCTTCAAAAGCAAAAAGTCTCGCCCGTGATTAAACCGATCTGTCCATTTTAAATCTTCACGTTGCAAATGTTTGAGATTTATATAGTGCGATATTCCATTAAAAAGATTTAAGCGAGATTTCTTGTCTAATCAGTCAGTTGTGCTGTTACATCTGATGAAAAGATTATCCACTACGACCTAGAACTCGAAGATAATTAAAACACTCCCATGATGTCGGCTCGTTCCTCTGCTCCTCTGTTTAAGCGGATATTAGGTATTATCTCCTTCCCTTCCTTTCCCTTACGGTTTTAACGGTCCATTTTCTTCCGTACACGGATATTTTCACATAATATTATTTCAAGAATTTTCGTTCAGAGCATTTATTTTCAATCCGTACTGCCTACGGGAGTTCCTTGCCGACAGAGGCTAAGTTAACCCCAAAATCTTAGGACCCCCCCCTTCGTCCGGGAACCAAAACACCCCAAAAAAAAACAAATTCTTCCAGCCCACGTTCTTTCGACGCACTTTCAGCAAACACAAAACGCAACAAAGAAAAGAAAACAGCCTATTGCAGTTCTCATTCCTCCGCACAAAACGCCGCCTGACCGTACGTTCCAGTTCTCAAATCGACTTGATTTCCTTCCAGTTTGTTTTCCTTTTCTTTCTTGTAAAAGGGTTCTCGTTCTCATCAACTTGATACAGTACACTTGTTGACTTAGCTGAGCATCTCTTTGGCAGCCCGTGAAGTCTATAAACAAATCGCCCTCGTACTCCGTAATTCCCTCAAACAAGTAATTCCTTCAGACATCTATTAATATAAAAGGTGGACTTCTCGTGTCACGATCTCTTCTAAAGCCACAGTTTTGTATCTTACAGATCCCACTGCTTCCTGTACTTGTAAACTAGTATTCTCAGGATGCTCTTAAAAGCTGGTTTTATGAAAAAATAATTCCACAGGGGCCTTTGACTCGAAATTCAAGCTTCCAAAGAATGTTGATTTCAACCTCCCACCGCAGACTCCACACTCAGCAGTAACTGATCATGATACCGAGCCAGTGGTTTTTCATCGCCCTGGGGGAAACGCGAACCCGCCACACCTGAGTGGCATTCTCGACACTAACCACTATGCCAGCGGACCAGCTTTTCTCAGGTTCATCAGTATTCCTATTATGACAGTGGCTTGTCTATTCTTGGTCCTCTATAACAGTTAATTAAATAAAATGCAGCTAGTTACTTTCCTTGTTCTGTACCTAAATCTGAACCCTGCAAACCTCACATATGGGTTCAGATTTCATCCGTCTCTCAGAATTTACAACAGAATTTGCAAAGAATAAAATTTACAATATAATTTATGGTAGATTAAGAAGACTGAGATGGTATAATTTAGGATGAGAATTAAAACAAAAGAACTGATTTAATTCTCATCCAAAAATATACCATCAAACTCTTCTTGATCTACCTACAAGTCTCTCAGTACCTCTCCATGATTTAGTTCCATTCCTCTAATATTAGGAAACTGATCCTATCAGACAATCCCTAAGGTTATTTTTCTTCAACTCCCTTTTCTATCACTCCCAGCAATTCATCCTACAGTGTTAAGCATCCATCTATTTATAGCAAATTCATTACTCAACTGTCAGTGAAAACATTCGACCTTCCGGAGGATCAACATCTTTCCTGCAGAATCCTTCATCCTCTGCTCTCAATTCTCCTCGACGTCTAACCCCCTAGTTCCTTCCAGTCCTCGTTTAATGTAATCCTACCACTTGTCAGCTCAGGCTTTCCTTTCTACCTCCCTCTGATATTCATCCGCCTTTTCGGACTTGTCCGTGATACCATTTTCTTTTTTTTATATTTATTCTTGAAATGAATGCTTATATATGTGTGTATATATACATATATACTAATATATCTATATATATATATATATATATATATATATATATATATATATATATATATATATAAAGTGTATATATAATATAAACAGACAGAAACCTATACTTAACACAACAGAGATATATATATATATATATATATATATATATATATATATATATATATATATATATATATATATATATATATATATATATATATATATATATATATATATATATATATATATATATATATGAGACATAAATAGATAGATAGGTAGATAGATAGATAGTCTGAAAGACAGATAAACAAATATCGATACATAATACACATACACAAATACATATATGTGTACGTACAGGTGTGTGTATAATATATATATATATGTAACTGATCCAATTAATACATTCTATCTACATTTCTTATTCTCCCCGTTATCCCCTTGTTAATAAAAATTATTGGGGTGTAGGTATGTTCCTCAACGCTTTGCTAACAATAGAGCCGGACCAATAACCAATATCTGTTAGTACCAGAAACAATACAAAAATGTAAAAATGTCTGAACAAATAATGGAAAGCTTCACACGCTCCCTCCCCTTCAGACCAAGACTATGAAAGGGAATTCTCAAACTACTCTTCCCCACCATTAGAACAATAGAATTTACACGAGAATTTACAGAGAATAGAATTTATAATATAATTTACAGTGAATTTACGACGCAGAATAAATTCGTGGGAAAGAGATAGTTCGGAAGAGGTCCACTTTCCTTCTCACCATTAGAACAATAGAATTTACAAGAGAATTTACAGAAAATAAAATTTACAATATAATTTACAGCGAATTTATGACGCAGAATAGACTCGTGGGAAGAAGAAATAATCCGAAAGAGGTCCACTTTCCCTTCACACCATTAGAACAACAGAATTTACAAGAGAATTTACAGAGAATAGAATTTACAATATAATTTACAGCGAATTTACGACGCAGAACAGATTCATGGGAACGAGAAATAGACCAAGAGAGGTCCACTTTATTCCTGAACAGCATAATGAATATGCAAAGCCACGCGAGAGAAGTATTTGCACGGTGGTAATCTGGTACATTATTTTTCTGCGTAGGCCGTTGATCAAGCTGAAAGATCCGAAAGATTTGGGGGACATGAGAGAGAGAGAGAGAGAGAGAGAGAGAGAGAGAGAGAGAGAGAGAATTCTGATTTGTCAAATCTTGCCACCAATCGAAGATGTTTATGGCATTATACTTCGGTTAATCCATTCCATCAATTTCTGGTAACATTTTATATCCACATTCACTAAACGTGACATCTAAAGTTCACTGGAATTATGCAAAAAAATGTTTAATTGTTTATGTACTGTTAAAAACACTTTATTATAAAATAACCGACGAATGAGTGAACAGAAACGACCAATCTACTCCGGTTCTTCCTTAACGAAAGTCACTTTATTTATCCGAATTTACATTTCAAAATAATAAAATATGCGCCGAAGAAGCTTCGGCGCAATCGAGTTTTCTGTACAGTCGCTACAGCGTATAATCTATCTTTCGGTGGTCTCGGTGTAATGCTGTATGAGCCGCGGTCCATGAAACTTTAACCACGGCCCTGTGGTGGCCTATCCTATGTTGCCAAAAGCACGAATATAGCTAACTTTAACCTTAAATAAATTAAAAACTACCGAGGCTAGAGGACTGCAATTTGGTGTGTTTGATGATTGGAGGGTGGATGATCAACATAACAATTTGCAGCCCTCTAGTCTCAGCGGTTTCTAAGATCTGAGGGCGGAAAGAAAAAAGTGCGGACGGACAGACAAAGCCGGCACAACAGTTTTCTTTTACAGAAAACTACAAGGGCCGACCTGTCCTAGTTTCCACAGTATTCTTCCTAATGTGAAATTAAAAAGTCTGGCTGTGCTAGTTCTCTATTTGGAAAAAAAGAGACTAATCTAGTGGCCGTCCCAACAGATATCACCTAACCTAGGTACACCTAAATGAGCCAGATTTATTGTGACTTTTAGAGAAACTTTGATTCTAAACATCACAACACTCAACATATACAAGTTAATTCCATGCCCAATTAATACACGCCCATCTGACGCTCAAATTTCACATATAGATAATTTCCAGCTAACATTTAATCACTTGGAACTTCAGAAATGGCTATCCACAGATCCGGCAGAAATGAATAAAATGCGAACACGCAAACCATACATAAATTGGAATAACGATTAAATCCAACGATTCACAAAATTCAGGACAAACGACACACATCTCTACGGAGTTGATTACCAGCGTTTGACTAACTAGCGTTTGTGGAATGTAAAACCAGAAAATATTCAGCAAACGGACGCGCTCCAGTTTGATGAAAAACAAAATGTCATTGGCTGAATTTACACCATCCAAATAACACGTATCAAAAGTATGTTTTGTTAGGCAGGGTTACACTGCTAGTTGGCAAATTAGACAGTCTTGTACACACACACATATATGCACACACACATATATATATATATACACATATACACCACATACTGTAGATATGTAAATTTATGAGTAAAATCATTATATGTATGTATATATATACTGTACATATAGTGTGTGTGTGTATACCCTGTATATATGCACGCACGTTTGTGTAGGCGTTTTTACGAGCGAGACTGCACACGAATTATTCAAGAGTCAATTTATTTTGCACGCATGTGTAATTCCGATGATGCATCTAACTTTCACATAAAATAATTAAACAATGGTAACACGCATTAGAAGGCATACGTCCCTCACAAACAACTCTTTCGTACCACCATAATGTGAACTTAATTAGTGTGCAGCAGAGCCAATAATATACCTCCATTCACGTGAATTACTTTGTGTTAGAATATCTTCAGTCACTACGAGTATATTTTGTTACTTTCATGGACGAAAGTTCCAAAATACAAATGTACTCATACATATACACATAACTAACATATACTGTGTATACACACACACACACACACACACACACACACACACACACACATATATACATATATATATATATATATATATATATATATATATATATATATATATATATATATATATATATATATATACACATATATACAAACACACAAACACTGAATACATTCCAGTACGCGAACAAAGGGCCACAGCGCGTACTTTTAACTGGAAATTTCCAACGGCGAGTCCCCACCCCTCTTGAATATCTGAGGTATGTGCAGTTGGAGACGGTGAACTCTGACCTTTTGGAAAGTTGGAGATACCGTCCGGAGATTTTAGTAGTAGTCCTCTCTCTCTCTCTCTCTCTCTCTCTCTCTCTCTCTCTCTCTCTCTCTCTCTCTCTCTCTCTCTCTCTCTGTTCTCGCTTGCATGATCTTTTCTCAGTGCTTTCTGTTACAAACTTTCTGCTTTTCCTAAGCGTTTCTCTCTCTCTCTCTCTCTCTCTCTCAAACTTTTCTGTGTGTTTTCCATGACACATTATCTATCTACCTCCTTCTCTCTCTCTCTCTCTCTCTCTCTCTCTCTCTCTCTCTCTCTCTCTCTCTCTCTCTCTCTCTCTCTGTCTGTTCTCGCTTGCATGATCTTTTCTCAGTGCTTTCTGTTACAAACTTTCTGCTTTTCCTAAGCGTTTCTCTCTCTCTCTCTCTCTCTCTCTCTCTCTCTCTCTCTCTCTCTCTCTCTCTCTCAAACTTTTCTGTGTGTTTTCCATGACACATTATCTATTTTCCTGACCTTCTCTCTCTCTCTCTCTCTCTCTCTCTCCTCGTAAAATTATTTTAACTCTGTAATATTTTAAATTATCCTCAAGAAATGTATTTGCCGTTAGCTGGCTTACCGCCATGACCTTATGCGAGGGGATTTGCTAAGTATAAAAGTTCTTATCGAAAGTCATTAAAAGTCCTAATTTATCTCTCTTTGGAGTTTGCGGATGAAGTCAAGACTAAGTTTAAGAGATGACATTTTAGAGCATTACGTGACGACTGAGTTTTACACACACACACACACACACACACACACATATATATATATATATATATATATATATATATATATATATATATATATATATATATATATGAATGAATTTTTATCACATCCCCGTGATTTATATACAAGCATTAAGCTACAGATGTCGTTCAATATCCAATTCGCTCAACTCGGAAATAATATATGATTTTATATGTAAACCGAAGGGGAATTATACTTGATAAGAACTTCATCGTCTCATGGGCTCGAACCACCGAACACGAGAACTCACGACGTACAGTGACGCCTTAGCGCTAACTACTCGGCTATCAAGAGATGTGATAAAATATCATTCATAAAATGGCTATACGTGCTTCAAACGCATTGAACGGAGAGAACAGTACTTAGGTTTCCGCCGACTCTGCTAGGAATGCTATACTCTAGGTCCTCGACAGTAACCTCGGACATAATGGATGAACTAGGAATCATTGAAAGCATATGAGAGAGAGAGAGAGAGAGAGAGAGAGAGAGAGAGAGAGAGAGAGAGAGAGAGAGAGAGAGAGAAACTTTTACAGAAGGTGACTTAAATTATCAGACAGACCTGCAGAGAGAGAGAGAGAGAGAGAGAGAGAGAGAGAGAGAGAGGACGAATTACACTGATTAAATCAACAGTACAATAGACCAAGAACGAAAGCGTGGTTACCGACGTAAGATAAAAAATAATTAGAGAACTTACTTAATGGTAAATCACGGGGCATAAGGAGGCGATTATATGCACTACCATATATAGTAAAATGAAGTTCCTAAACACGGAACAGAAGCACACGAATAACTACATAATATGAAAACACAGCTTTCGAATTCATGAAGACCATAAAAAGAATAGTACCAAGTTCCTGAGTAAGTATACATTAAGAATGTATACAAGGCACGTACACAAGATGCATACACATACGGAACTGTTACTTTCCCCATATTCAGAGACATATTGAAACTATACAAATTAAGATTTAGTTTTAAACAACCGATATCACTAATTACAGACATAACTACATAATTCAAGGGTCATATCAGTAAATTTAAGAACACCCAACAGAAAAAAAGATATTTCAATATGGTTTCAAAACACCAAACAGAACCCTATTTAAAAAAAATAGAAAAAAGATATTCAATATGGTTTCAAGACACCAAAAAGAACCCTATTTCACAAGAAAAACACAAAAAAGATATTCAATATGGCTTCAAGACATCAAACACAACCCTATTTAAAAAAAATACAAAAAGATATTTGGTTTAAGACACCAAACACAACCCTATTTAAAAAAACAATACAAAAAAGAAATTTCAATATGTTTTCAAGACAGTAGACACCAAACAGAACTTCTCTATTCCCAAACACGAAACGGGGTGGGTGAAATAATCACCAATATCCTTTAAAGAATCACTTCATAAGTCTAATTCACATTTCATCCAAAGACGTTAACAAAAGCCGGTGTCTCGCCGACTCCTTATCTACGAAAAATATTACCTCCGGAAACTCCGATAAAATCTGGAAAATCTTTAAAATTTTACCGTGACAGATGGGGCATAACTCAAGAACGCCCCTGACAAGAAAATGGTGAACTGAGGAGGAGGAGGAGGAGGAGGAGGAGGAGGAGGAGGAGGAGGAGGAGGTGGAGGGGAGGGAGGAGGAGGAGGAGAGGAGGAGGAGGAGGGGGGAGACGAGGAGAAACAGGAGGTGGGGAGGGGAAGGAAGGGAAGGGGAGGGAGAGTGGGAAGGAAGGGAAAGGAGGGGAGGGGGGGGAGGAAAGGGTAGGAAGAAGGGGAGGGGGAAGGAAAGGGAAAGGGGAAAGGGGGAGGGAGGAGGAGGAGGAGGAGGAGGAGGAGGAGATGCAGTGCAAGGGGAGGAAAAGGAGGAGGAGGAGGAGGAGGAGGAGATGCAGTGCAAGGAGGAGGAGGAGGAGGAGATGCAGTGCAAGGGAGGAGGAGGAGGAGGAGATGCAGTGCAAGGGAGGAGGAGGAGGAGATGCAGTGCAAGGGAGGAGGAGGAGGAGGAGGGAAACAGAATCATGTGATGGACGCGCTCTGTCTTCAACAAAGAGTACAGCATTATCTCTTTTCCCTTTCAGTCCGGGGCAATAATTTCCCTTGCGATTCGCAACAGACCCCGCTCCGACGGGGAACAACGCCATGCTCCGCAGGACACCCACTCCCCCTCCTCGGCCCCGCTGGCTTCCCACAGCCCACACAAGACGCCCACACGCGTTATCAGCCTCCTCCTCGATTACCCAAGTCCGAACTTGAACTTTTTTCACGTCGACTTACTCTCCTGGCAATTTCAGTTACTTTTCGTCCTGCTTTCTTTCTCTCTCTCTCTCTCTCTCTCTCTCTCTCTCTCTCTCTCTCTCTCTCTCTCTTTCTTGTCTGCAGTTCTGTCCTCTAATAATTTCAATCACTTTCCGCAAAAAGTTTCTCTCTCTCTCTCTCTCTCTCTCTCTCTCTCTCTCTCTCTCTCTCTCTCTCTCTCTCTTTCTCCTTTGTCTGCAATTCTGTTCTCTGATAATATCAATCACTTTCCGTAAAAAAGTTTCTCTCTCTCTCTCCCCGAACTTCGACGAGGTAATCCTTAACCCCAGTGGAATGAAACTAATGACACTGTCTCTCTAACTCTTTCTAGCAAGTGAACAGTGCAACCGTATAATACATTCCTGTGCAGTGTTTTTTTTTAAATAGTTTTAAAATTCTCAAGTATTTTCTAAATTTTAATTATATAATCAATTCTCGTAAATATACGAAATAAAAATGTAATTACCAAAACGGACTTGAAATACAAAAAATGAAACTGAAATACATATTATATTAACATGAAATTGAAATACAAAATTTAAATATTAAAATTATAATGTATTAATACAAATATAGGAATAGGGAGTGAGCGTACATACATATACAACCTTAGTAAGACCAGCAAAAAAATATGTAAAAAATAAAAAATTAAAATTTGAAACATAAATTTGATACAGAAAATCAACATGTATTAATACAAATATGCGAATGGCGAGTCAGCGTAAATACAAATAAAACCTTAGTAAGACAAAAAAAAAAAAAAAAAAAAAAAAAAAAAAAATTAAAATTAGAATACAAAACTCTCGCTCCGAGCGGAAAGGTTATATTAGCATACACACTCGGCTGCACCGGGGGATAATTTATTCAAATGTGCAACCGTTGAATATTTCATATTACGCCAACGACTCTATCATGCTAATGAACTATGTAGATTGTTTGACTCTTCTCGAAATTTCAGTTGTACATACGAAAAATGAATAAAACATGTCCTTCGTTAATTAAAAAGCCATGCACGTTAAGACATATTGCTTTATTCTGCAGTTATGATTGAACTTCACGTATGTCGGGAAAAAGCTGTTCTCATGAACAAAGAAGAGGTATTATGCAGTTATCTCTCTCTCTCTCTCTCTCTCTCTCTCTCTCTCTCTCTCTCTCTCTCTCTCTCTCTCTCTCTATATATATATATATATATATATATATATATATATATATATATAAACTGTTTGTCAATAAAATTCACATCCAAATTGCCCTTAATTAAATCTATATAAAAAAAAAAAAAAAAAATATGAAAGGGCCAAAACACATTCCTAAGGCAATAATCAATTTGCAGCCAGAGGCAAGGACCCAATTTTAGCCATTACTCAAATTCCACAGTTCTCGTCACTGAAAACTCAGGAGATACGAGAGAGAGAGAGAGAGAGAGAGAGAGAGAGAGAGAGAGAGAGAGAGAGAGAGAGAGAGAGAGAGAGAGAGAGAGAGAGAGTTCCGAAGTTCGTGTCGCTGAAAACCCCTCAAATACCAGAGAGAGCTGAAATCCCCTGAAATATACTAGAGAGAGAGAGAGAGAGAGAGAGAGAGAGAGAGAGAGAGAGAGAGAGAGAGAGAGAGAGAGAGGGTGGATGACACAGGAGATAATTTATTTCTCGCCAGGGATAATATATCGACCTCGAATGACACTTCTCCATTGAAGCGATAAAATCTGAGGTCGTTCGTTTCTCCAACCTCGGCCCACTTCCATTATCGTTCCCGAAGAAAGGCGGGCTCATTTCGCCACGGGGTAAGAATGGGATAAACGAAGAGGAAGGAATTGCGTCCACGCACGCACGCAAGCACGAGGACGCGACAATGCCGCAGACACGGATACGGCCAAAATACTGATACAGAGGCGTGCACGGCAGCCCAGAATGGATACTGAAGAAATTGCCATTTTTATTATTTAATTGCTGTGTGTGTGTATGTTCACGTATACACATATGTACGTATATCTGTATGTATTCTGGTTTCAGCGTTTTTATATGGAGACTTCCTGTATTTGGGGGCGTGGCTTAAAGATACATAAAAACAAATATATATACATATATATACATACATAATACATCTATATATATAAGCCCTTTTTCCATATACAGGAAGGCTTCAAAGAAGAACTAATGCACTGAAGCAATGATACATACATACACACACACATGCATGAATGTATGCAAGTATGTATGTATGATATGTACGTTTGTTTGTATGTACGTAAACATGAATATAAATAATCATGTACAAATAAAAAAACGTGAAGTAAAGATGAATTTCAAGAAGTCCATTATTTTCATAATTGATTATTAAAATTCAACGTTTACTATCCTAAAACAAGACAAAGAAGCAATTAGGAAAAAGTTCCTATTTAAAGAAAAGCTAAAGGAGATTGAGAAAAACCTACTCCAGTTATTTTACTTCGTTTTCGAGGGAAAAAATTAAATTCCTCGGTAAAAAAAAAAAAATTCCGAGGCAGGTTAAATCCCGCGTTGAAAATCCGAAATGGAATGCATATCAATTAACGAAAATTCCTTTTGCAAAAAAAAAAAAAAAAAAAAATCGCCTGACATTATTAAAAAGCTCCGATAAAATGAAGCCAACGAAATGCCTCAATAAAAATCTAGAAAATATCCCAAATAAATAAGTAGATAAATCAATAATTAAACAAATAACCAGAGACATACATAAATGACTAAAACATTCCGATATTAAAACAAAACACTATTCCAATCACTTCTCTTTTAAAAATGAAAAACAAAAAACAGCAAAAAAGACGAAGCCCCCTCGACCCGACTCCAAATTCTTCGAACTTGATTTCTCAAACATTAAAAGCAGTCTTTGACAGAACCTACGGAGCATTAGACCTGCAGTCACATCAAAGGGGATCAGATTATTTCTGTTTTGCTGACGAGGTACTTCCCTTTAATTGAGAATGGAAATCCAGATGCACAAATGGGAATGATACAATTTCATTCCGCTTTGATCTCATAGTACCTTCAAAAAATGCAATTATAATTACCATTTGAAAAGGGAATTTCGAATTAAATAAATTCAGTAAGCGAGAGAGAGAGAAGATTATAATTCATATAAGATGTGATTATAATTATATCAGAGAACATGAGTGAGTTACTACTCATCAGCTACATAATTAAATCAGCGCTACATTTTTTACAATACACCTAACATCAAAGGTAGTTTAGAAGTGAGATACTGCAGTAGGTCTTTGGTCTATGTAATTACCAAATTTAGGAAAGGGGTATTCTTTTGCCCTTTACGTACGCCTTTGCAAGAATATCTGACAAAAAATGTATATAACAAAAAATAAAAATAACAAAGCTAGATATGATAGTACACTTTAAAAAGGGAAAAATAAATCCAAAAATGAATTATTCCTCCCCAACATTAAATCTGTTAAAATAACAATAAAGAAGGTTAAAAATTACAATATACAAAAATGTCAATCTACAAGTAGAAATTTTCCAAGAAACACCGTAGTACAATATCAATACATTACAAGCTTCCTGCTAGAACACTTTCTATTTTTAAATATCAAACAGGAAAATTAATCATGGCAGAAAAACACCTATAATGAAGACGAAAATAAGGAAAATAATGACTGATAAATAAAAGTGCACGAGTTCAACAATTGCCATTAACGGGTCAGGCGTCTATTGCCATCCGAATTTCAAACCGCTCAAATGTGCCCTCGGTAGCTTTTTCGTAATGTTTGGGAAATGTTCTGTCTCTCTACAATTAAAGAGGATGACGACTGTAATGTCCACTGATGTCAAACGAACACTTTCGTTCATAAAGGAAAGGTGAATCTTAAAGCCTACGTGGTTTTCAAAACACTTATATGATAAATTTGGTTCATGGGGAAATAATTCAGATGTAAATTCAACACTGGAGCATAACGGTAAATCATGCAATATAATTAACGTGCCAAAAACCAATACATGGCAAGAAAAGGACCTCAAAAATAAGAGCTCGAACTGTGTATAAAGCCACTTCAAATGATAAAGACAAAAGATGAGCTTACAAAAACAGAATGATAACAGCAAAGCATGTTAAGACACACCTACGAAACAGTGACATTCTTCTGAAAAGATGGTAGTTATATTTGCAGCATGTAAATTATATTCACACGAACCAGTTGTAATTAATTCCATGTAAATAACAATAACTTTGGCGTCAATTAAAAATTCTAGTGAATTAAGCTAGGAAATGCAAGTTCAAAAAAAAGTGGCTCGGTATTATCAAAGAAATAAATAAAAACAAATAAGTCAACAACAAACTATGAACCAACTTCATTCAAAACTACGTAGGCAGGAAACTGTAAAAAAAAAATACTCTTACTAAAAGGTTCGTGGTACATCTTGCAGAAAAAAAAAAAAACATGACTGGAAATACAGAGCCAGACCCAACCCATCCCATCCCAGCCCTCCCCCCCTCCACCCCCCCGAAAAAAACCATGGGTCCTACTACTTGTTTAGGAGACCTTTTCTCATGGAAGAAAGGACGGTATGAATGAGAACGGGGGGGCCATTATGTTCAGTCCATTGCGTCTTTTTAATTACTCCCGAAAGCGTTGGAAAGTTCTCGAATGCAGAGAGAGAGAGAGAGAGAGAGAGAGAGAGAGAGAGAGAGAGAGAGAGAGAGAGAGTTTTATTAAGGCGAAATCCCATTTAACCTACCATTTTTTTTGCGAGTGGTTTTGGGTTAGAGATTGCTGAAATCAAGCACTAATTGCTAATTCGAGCAATTGAGCAATCAGTGGTGGGCTCAAAGGAAAAGTCAAGCAACGAAATACTTGAAGGAAAATCGATATATACCTGTCGAAGGAAACCCTAAATGAGAATATGAAGAGAAGGAAAATATAAAAAAGGACTTTCGAAATTAAGTGCAAAGTTGTGCGAGAGACTTCAGCGAAATAACTGAACGAAATCAAGCTTAAATTTATGCTTGAAATAGTCAACACGGAGAGAGCTAATACAATAAAGAGACCTTGGTGGTAAAGTAAACAATATCAACATATATATTTAACATTAACAATCCCAAATTATCTAAACATCAAACAAGCCTATCTTATGTTGTTAATAAGCTTTAATCATAGAGCATCACGAAGTTTAGATTAACTAATATTATGAAACCTAATCACTTGCTATATTACGTAACTTCAATTATTACCCAACAAGAGGCCTCGGTTACCTAACTTCACTAAGCCTACTTTGTCTAATAATCATAGGTCTAACAATTAAAGATCTAAATTACCTAATACTGAGCCCATTATCAGAGTACGTAATTAAAAAAAAAAATTTTTCCCCCAAATATTAAACGTTTATCACAAAGAAAAAACATACAGCATAAACTATTTAATTTCAAGCATTAACAATGAAACCGAAAACGATTTGATTACATCAACTGGTGTAGCAAAAAAAATTTCCCCAAACATTAAGCGTTTACCACAAAGAAAAACGTACAGCATAAACAATTTAATTTCGACCATTATCAAGGAAACTGAGAACGTTTTGATTACATCAAATGGCGTAGCAAAAAAAATTTGCCCATACATTAAACGTTTATCACAAAGAAAAACGTACAGCATAAACAATTTAATTTCGATCATTAACAAGGAAACCGGGAACGATTTGATTACTTCAAATGGCGTAGCAAACTAATGGTCATATGCGCCGACGACCCGGATTCAATTTCGCAACATGCAATACCGCAAGAGAGCGACCAATACCTACCCGACGAGGTATATAACACTGGGTGGTTCAAGAGGCACTTCATTAGAAACTGATTGGGTCCTCGGCGCGCAACTGCGGCTTAAATCTGCGGGATTGGTTGCCCGTCAATCCTGCTATTCACGAATTCGTCAAACTCACGGATGCGTTGGTTGCATAACCTGCATGCGACTGTTCGTTCGTGATTTTCATCGTTTATGATTGTTTATTTTGTTGTTAATAATAATAATAGGTTTATTTCTTTATTTTCGTCTTTAAATATTTATACAGGCCGTACTGTGGATATTTAAAGTTCCTTAGGTTTGTCTGCTCAAGCTGCTTGCAATTTCTGTGATAGGATGGGACAGGGTTCGATGAGATGGGATGGAATGGGATAGGATGGGACGCGATTGGATGGGATGGGATGGGACAGAATTCCGTGGGATTGGATGGGATGGTATTGGACAAGAATCCGTGGATTTGGATGAGATGGGACGGAGTTCGACGGGATGGGATGGAATGTGATAGGATGGGACGGGATTGGATGGGATGGGATGGGACAGGATTCAGTGGGATTGGATGGGATGGGACAGGATTCCGAGGATTTGGATTGGATGGGACGGAATTCGATGGGATGGGACGGGATAGGATGGGGACGGAATTCGACGGGATGGGATGGGATGGGATTCGATGGGATGGGGCAGGATTCGATGTGAGGGATGGGGTAGGATGGAAGGGAAGCGACAGTTAAAGGGGAATATGTTGAAAGAAAAATAAAAAAAAAACCATCATGGTACAATGCACTGAAAGAGTGCGTGTACAAAAGAGAATAAGAAGCATTGAATCGAAAGCTTCTTTCTTCTGTATGGAATCTTTATCTTTCACATTATAACACGTGGCCATTTATACACAGATGTGTGAAGTGGATGAGAAAGGCAATAAAGATTCAATGAAAATCTTACACAAATACTCGATCTTACTTTTTATGGCAATTGACAGAGCATCTTATTTCTTCCTCAGGAAACGATGTAATATAAAAGACTAAATAAAATTTTAATGAAGAACTTAATTTAATTTTATGCAAATCAATAAATTATTTTGCATATATATTTTACATACTAAGAAAAAAACGAATTATAACAACAGATCAAGTTTCTAGAAAAATCATTCATATATATATATATATATATATATATATATATATATATATATATATATATATATAAAATCATTCATATATAATATACAACTTTTCTTAAATCACTTGAACTAAACAAGAACCCCCAACAAATCTGTTGCCAATTAAGCTTCGCGTTCTTCCATCAATCTCATTTCCGTCCTCTACTTCCCCTTCCCGTTGAAGGCGTCCTCGGGTGGGCTATTCGCCGATTCGTGTCATTTCCGCCGGGAGATGGCGCTATAAGACACTTCATGACCTCCTCCTCCTCCTCCTCCTCCTCCTCCTCCTCGCTCTCATCTCATCATTTATCATCTCTCTCTCTCTATCTCTCTCTCTCTCTCAATATATATATATATATATATATATATATATATATATATATATATATATATATATATATATATATATATATATATATATACATATATATATATATATATATATATATATATATATATATATATATATATATATATATATATATATATATGTATATATAACAAAAAATTTTCATGTAATTTCCACATGACTTTCTAATACTCCCAGACACAGGCAAAAGCACAGAATGTTTTTAATGGAAAACTATCTCCATCGTCTAGCCTCGGATGGTGGTAATCTAACCAGAGATCTGTCCTAACCACTTTGTGCTTGCGCGCGCGCGCGCACGTATGTGCGTGTGTCTGTGTGAAAATCTTTACAGACGCATATCTCTTCCGACACAGCCTACAGGCGCCAAGCATACAGTGAATTACAAGCAACTGCAGTCCTCCAGACGCCTGGGACTCTGAACGTAGCCGAGACTAGGCTCAGACAGTTAAGTATTTTAATGTAGGTTGTTCTTCTCGAGGAAAGTTAACTCTTTCGATTTGGGGAATTCTTAAATATTTCTGCCAAAAATATAAGAGGGGAATTGCCAAGTATTTCCTGCCAGAAATATGAGATCGTTTTATAATAAAATGTTCCATTCAGTGACTGAGATTATGAAACTTACAACTGCCAGTAGCGGTAGAACCAAACAGAGTTGGGCAGAAAGGACATTTCCTTGCACTCAAGATCTTTGAGAGAGAGAGAGAGAGAGAGAGAGAGAGAGAGAGAGAGAGAGAGAGAGAGAGAGACTTATTCGACATCCATTAAAGATAAATAAATAGAACAAGAATGGTACCCATTCTACAATCATTAAAGAGAGAGAGAGAGAGAGAGAGAGAGAGAGAGAGAGAGAGAGAGAGAGAGAGAGAGAGAGGATGACACTCATTCAACATCCAAGAGAGAGAGAGAGAGAGAGAGAGAGAGAGACTCATTCGACATCCATTAAAGATAAATAAATAGAAAAAGAACGGTACCCATTCTACAACCATTAAAGTGAGAGAGAGAGAGAGAGAGAGAGCGAGAGAGGACGACACTCATTCAACATCCAAGAGAGATAGAGAGAGAGAGAGAGAGAGAGAGAGAGAGAGAGAGAGAGAGAGAGAGAGAGAGAGAGCTCTATCAGGCAGACCCCTACACCTCATCTTAATCACCATTAAAAGCCAGGTGAGATTTTCAGAACACCCGTTCCTTTTGTTCACCCAGGTGGAGAAAGTCGGCTTCAAAGGAAGATAAAAGTATCTGGCCGGATTCTTCAAAGAATTAATGTTATAATTAGCTTCCTTGGCCTGGCGAGTAGGTGTTCGATCTCTCTCTCTCTCTCTCTCTCTCTCTCTCTCTCTCATGCTATACTTTTCCAACCTCTACTTCTCTATATAGATATGGTTGCCCACTTTCTTTTCTATCTCTTCCTCTCATATACTATATTTTTCTCACCTCTATCTCTGTATATGGGCGTGTTTACCCATTTTCCAATCTCTCTCTCTCTCTCTCTCTCTCTCTCTCTCTCTCTCTCTCTCTCTCTCTCTCAGAGCATCTATTGCTTACTTCTCTTAATACATTCGTTTCTCTACTGCACATTTAATCCCCGACTCTCTCTCTCTCTCTCTCACTCTCTCTCTCTCTCTCTCTCTCTCTCTCTCTCTCTCTCTCTCTCTCTCTCTCCACTGTATCTTTTGCTCGTACCGCAAGACACCTTCAATATCTCCCCATCATTGCTGTGCACGGGTGGGCAACGGGGACGGATCAAATCCAATCAATCAATTTCTCGAGAACTGGTGAGAGGACACCAATCAA
Organism: Macrobrachium rosenbergii; assembly: GCF_040412425.1. Classification (NCBI taxonomy): domain Eukaryota; kingdom Metazoa; phylum Arthropoda; class Malacostraca; order Decapoda; family Palaemonidae; genus Macrobrachium; species Macrobrachium rosenbergii. The sequence continues at coordinate 26,704,071 of NC_089787.1, read as the reverse complement.
ATTTTCGCCTCATTTTTACTCCGGTGCTCCTGACGGCGACTTCCAAACAAAGACAGGGTCCACCTTAATATTGAGAAGCAAGAGAGGTTTGTAAATATATAAGGTAATAATGGGGACTTCGAAAACAGGGAAATGATAATAGTGATGGAAAAAAAATGATAAATAATTTCTAATGTCACTTATTAATTATTTTTCTTTCTATTGTATATTTAGGTGGGAGATAACTAATAAAACATTCAATCTATTATTATTTCCTCGTTATCGAATCCCAGTTACCTTACGTCATAAACAAATAAGACTCGACAAGCTGGGAAATAAGGCTTGGACAAACATAAAATAAAAAAAGAACAAGAACTACAGATGTTACAAAATGACACCACAAAACTTATATAGCGAAAGAAAACGAGTAATGATAACAAAATGTTACCATTATCTTACCGCCACCCTTCGCTGAATTTATTGTTGAAAATAATGATGACACTAAAACCAAATTAAAAATAAAAAACTCCATAGTGTTTAAATATAATTCCGTTTGTCAGTAAAGAACAGTAGAGGCAATCAAAGCCCAACAGAGAATAAAATTAATAAAATTAATGGTTATAAAAGATCAATAGTGGAGAAAATGATTAATTATCATAGCTCAACAGAAAGAAAATTAAGGATGTCAATGGCCAACGGTTATCAAACCTAAAAGGTAAAGAAAACTAAAGGTTATCAACTCTCTACGTTTGAGGAAATTAAAGATTATCAAAGCTCAGTAACGTAAAAAATTAAAGGTTGTCAAAGCTCAACAGTAAAGAAAACTGGAGGTTATCAAAGCTCAACAGTAAATAAACTAATTATCGAAACTCAACAGTGAATAAAATAGAAGTTACCAAAGCCCAACGGTGATAACTAAAGTTTATCAAAGCTTAGCAGTGGAAAATTAAAGGTTATCAAAGCTCAACAGCGATAACCTAAAGGTTAACAAAAGCTCAACAGTTTAAAAACTAAAGGTTATCAAATTTCAACAGTGAAAAACTAAAAGTTATCAAAGTTTAACAGTGAAGAAAACTAAAGGTTATCAAAGCTCAACAGTTGAGGAAATCAAAGGTTATCAAAGCTCAACAATGAAAAAAATTAAAGGTTATCAAAGCTCAACAGTTGAAGAAATCAAAGATTATCATAAACCAACAATAAAAAAAAAAAAATTAAAGGCTATCAAAGTTCAAAGGTGAAGGAAACCAAAGGTTATCAAAGTTCAACAAGAAAGAACTCAAACGTTGCAAATACCTCAGCGAAGAACATTAAAGAATATTGAACTTCAGCGGCGAAGAAAATGAGAGATTATCAAACTTCAAAAGCGACGAGAATTGAAGATCGTTAGAGTTCAGCGGAGAAGAATATTAAACATTTCAAAACTCCGACGACCAATAGCGACTTGGGAATTTGCCAGAATTCAGGGTTCTGTCGCTGGAAATTTTGAGAAAAGAAAAAAAATACGATTTAAACTCAATCAAATACTCAGCCATTTCTTCCTTTTTCTTTTTATTACCATGGAGAAACCTCTCAAAAGGTGATCGTGCTGTTTCCTTCATCAAATCATTGCGAGAGAGAGAGAGAGAGAGAGAGAGAGAGAGAGAGAGAGAGAGAGAGAGAGAGAGAGAGAGAGAACGACGGTGACTGAATTATCATCGGATCCATTTCTTATAATACACTGCTTGTCATGCTTTGACCATTTTACGAAAACCATCACTGTAATAATTCCAATCAAAAAGTAGTTGAAATGTCTTGATAAGCCTTTTCTATGCCTCATTAAAATGCAGAAAGCAGCAGACCAACGGAATCGCAAACTAAGACACTCTATCAGTGGTCACATTAATAATGAGCGTGCTAAAAGTACACTGACAACTATAAATGCTCAGATATTCTTAAGGAATACTTCAAAAGGCAGCTGACTTGACTAACAAGTTTCTGGAGAGTCAAACAGCTTATGGGTTAAACCCAAAATTACAACAGAAAACAAAACAGAAGTGACATTTTAACCTTGATGAAATTAACATGTAGACAAATAAACACCACACAATATATGATCTATATAATCTATGACCAGATATAAATAAGAGTGTAACTTATGCAGCTGAAACGCAATGCTAAGCACGGCGTAAAAACTGAAGTATAAGAGCTTTCTCATCGGCTGAATAATTAGGTACCCATAATCAAATATTAATGTTAATTTCGTTATTGGTAAGAAATCTTGATGAAGAATCCCCCGGCAGAATGAAATATGTAAACCAAAGCCTAGAATACACACGTAATTTTCATATACTTCGGTCGAGAAAAATAACAAATTCATACTGACAGAATATAGAATGGGTATAAATATTCGATGTGAGAACAACATTAAATGGAAAATATAATGAAAAGAAATTTCAGATGATTCTGAATGTAACAGCAAGCATATAAAGATGAGTGAATTGGATGTTAGGGGAAAGAAATTCCCTATATGCGTTTAAGTGGATGACGAAAAATATAATTTTTAAAAATACATTTAAAAATTCCACAAATGTACAATTCCATTTTCCTATCAACGTCACGGACCAAAAACACTCTGGAATGCTTTTGCGTCAATGCGACCTTAAGGACGACCTTGTAAAGTATAAAAAAGAAAAGAAAATAAATGGAACTTTCTTATAAATCGTGGAGAAATCGACATCATTAACGTATGAAACCCAATGCAGTGGAATTTTACAAAAACAGAAGAATGTAGCTTTTCAAGTCCAGTTGAAAAACTACGATACATGACATGACATAAATATCTCTGCAGGCTGTATTTATTCTTATAACCATGTAAGCTCTTGAACACGAGAGAGAGAGAGAGAGAGAGAGAGAGAGAGAGAGAGAGAGAGAGAGAGAGAGAGAGAGAGAATATGCTAGACAACAGTAAATCCTATATAGGGTAACCCAAAAGGCAGACAAACTTTACAAGAATCTGTAAGGCAATGAATAAAAATGACCTAATTTTAGACCCGCTGCGAATTTAGGCAACAACCAGCTGCAGAGAGAGAGAGAGAGAGAGAAAGAGAGAGAGAGAGAGAGAGAGAGTGAAAACCAACTTATTCAAAAGATTCTTTTGGCAGGCAACGGCCCGGCAAACCAAGAATCACTTAACAGGGGGATGAAGCGATTCCCACCAGCGAATTCCAAGATTCCAGAACGATTCTAACACGTAGGTAGATATTTACGAGGAAAAAGGAAAAACAAAAAAAGACTGTGAACTTCGCCGTGAGAAATGGGTCGGGCTGAGGCAGCTGGATCTCGGATGGAGAAGATATAATGTATATCTGGAGGAGTAATTCCGGCGGGTGGGGAATTCTCGAACGGGCGCCGATTAGCCCCAGATGAGAGAGAGAGAGAGAGAGAGAGAGAGAGCTCACAATCAAAGAACGAGAAACACGATTAAATTGGAGAGAATGGAGGTCGTAACGACATGTCATTTTTGAAGGAGAGTGTCAAAGGAAGATGTAACAGGAAGATAGGCATTGACGATTTTAATGGTTTTCAAGGAAAAGGCAAAAGAAAACAAGTGAAAAATGCGCCGAAGTGTCTTCGGCGCAGTCGAATTTTCTGTACAGCGTATAATCAAGGCCACCAAAAATAGATCTACCTTTCGGTGGTCTCGGTATAATGCTGTATGAGCCACCGCCTATGAACCTTTAACCACGGCCTGGTGGTGGCCTGGCCTATATCGTTACCAGACGCACGATTATGGCTAACTTGAACCTTAAATAAAATAAAAACTACCGAAGCTAGAGGGCTGCAATTTGAAATGTTTGATGATTGGAGGGTGGATGATCAACAAACCAATTTACAGAGCTCTAGCCTCAGTAGTTTTTAAAATATGAGGGCGGAGAGAAAAAGTGTGGACGGACAGACAAAGCCGGCACAATAGTTTTCATCTACAGAAAACTAAAAAAGGTAGTCAATAACGAGAAATGTGTTAAACGTAAACGTAAAATAAAAATGGCTAATAATAAGGAAATAATTCTGAATGAAAAGGTAAAAGAAACAGCCAATAACGATATGTAATTTCCTAGAAAAAAGTAAAATAAATTTAATAACGAGGTTCTACTTTTGTTGGCGAGGCTAAAAGAAAAATACTACTAACAAGGACTTACCCTCTGAATAAAAAGGCGAACTATAAACGGCTAATAACGACCACTCAGCTATAAGAAAATCGTAAGATTAGATGGATAATACCGAGAAATTAGCTTGAAAAAAAAAAGTGGTTATTCAGGAGCAGTTCCTTGAACGTCAAGAATATCCCCCGTCAGTAATGCCGTCAGTGCACCTCATGCGGTGCACTGTAGGCATTACTTAACGTTCTTTGCAGCGTGCCTTCTGCCCCTAGCTGCAAGCCCTTTCGTTCCTTTTACTGTACCTCCTTCCGTATTCTCTTTCTTCCATCTTACCTTACTGATTCACAGTGCAACTGCTTTGAGGTTTTCCTCCTGTTACACCTTGTAACCCTTTTCCTGTCAATTTCCGTTTCAGCGCTGACTGACCTCATAGGTCCCAGTGCTTGGCCTTTGGCCTCAAGTCTATATTCAATTCAATTCAGGTCTAGAATACCTGCGGGACTGAAATTCAACAATAAAATAAAATTTGTTTCAAAAGTACGAAATATAAACAACGCGTAAATTTAACAATGTTCGCGATACTCTTCAACATTTCATTTGCACCATGCGACGTAATACTTACATTAGGGAGTCTAACAATCTAATTTGTTTGTTTCATAAGCCTTCTTACAGTACTTCAAATATACAAACGTTAGAAAGACAAGACACATTGTTATCTGAAGAAAAGTAACTATCTCCAAGGAAAGACGGCAGTCGGAGTCTTATTACGTACTATTTATACGAGGAAAGGGGAAAAATTTGCTTTATACTGATTTGACTTAAGATTATACTGCCTTCTCATATATCTATCAATCTATCTGTTTATCTATCTATCTCTATCTATCTATCTATATATGTGTATATATATAATACATTCATTTACTATGTAAACAAGATTTAGTAAAATATGCATTATATATGTATACCCATATATATATTATATAAGTATATATATGTGTGTATAAATACAGTATATATATATATATATATATATATATATATATATATATATATATATATACAGTATATATATATATATATATATATATATATATATATATATATATATATATATATATATATATATATATATATATATATATATAAAGATGTTATATAGAGAACGCCACTCAGCCCCAGTTAATGATATCAAGAAAAGGTCATTTATCTTCTTAGGAAAAGGCTTCCCCTAATTTCCAACCATCACCACCACCCCTACTACATTCCCTTGTTCCCTACGTAAGGAGAGAGAGAGAGAGAGAGAGAGAGAGAGAGAGAGAGAGAGAGAGAGAGAGAGAGAGAGAGAAGCCTTCTCAGCTTACCTTGTGTACTTTCAGAAGGCAAGTAATAATTTTCACAAGATCATATTGTACGTGGATGTAATTCTTGGGAACATACCCGGTCTATTAAAAATATTAAAAACAATCTCCACAAATAGACAGAACTAAGTTCGTATAATTAAAAAATCAATTGCTAAAAAGTTAAACGTTCGTAATAGAATGGTACAACCTCATTTAACAAAACTTTACATACGACTGAGCTAAAACAAGGTCATATCATTCTCCTGCGACGCGCAGGCGCATAGTGTGTTTCGCAAAAATGTCAACAAACAACTTGTTACACCATCAATACCCTTTACAAGACTGAACAAAAACAAAGATGTTCTCCATTGGCACGAATGGAAAAAGCAGGTGGAACTAATTAAATCTGCATAACACATAAAAAACTCTCAAAACATCGGATTCACACAAGAAAGACTGAACCAAAAAAAAAGATTCTCTCCATCGGCACGACTGGAAAAGCAAGTTGCGTAACATATCAAAAACTAAAAAAAAAAAAAAAAAAAAGTCATTTCAGTCAACGCCGGGATGACATTTCCGTGGATCTGCAAATGCTTCACTGACATAATGACAGTTGATTGATTGGATAAATACCCACCTACGTCCGGCCCTTCTAAGAGGCGCGAGTGTCAGTCACTTCTATGAAAGGCTTTTATGAATTATATGTAAAGCGTTCTGTTAAATACTTGTGGGATTCTTAAAGTTACGGATAGCTGCTCCATTGTACGTCAATTGAAGCGCGATCTGTGTTGGGTGCTTCCGGCTAGGACCGAAACATTGCATTCATGCAACACTGGGTATTATTTGTTTTAATTTTTCAATGTTCTTTTGGGGAGCCAATTTCATCAAGAATTTCATGTACAAAAGCTATGTTGGAGTTGATGGTTGAGTGGAAATTATACGGACCTACAAGCGTGTGTATCACTCTCTCTCTCTCTCTGTATATATATATATATATATATATATATATATATATATATATATATATATATATATATATATATATATATATACACACAAATCTTTTCAGTATAAGAAGGTGAGAAAGTTAGATGTTTTATATATACATACATATACATGTATATAAATTATTATACATATGCATATAAATAGATATGCATATATATAAATATTCATATATATATGCATATCTATATATATACATACATACATATATGTGTCTATACATAAAACATCTAAACTTTCTCTCACAATTCATATACCGGAAAAAGATTTGTATGTACAATACACATAGCATAAATACGCATTAAGATTATATTAATTACACCTGAACGCTCCATACCGACCAATGAAAAATAATCATCGGGAAAATAATTCATACCAATATTATATCCCTTAGTCAAAAATTCTACACCGGATACGCGAAGCTCAATTACCTATTTTCGTTTTTCGGAGCAATTTCAGAAAAATACTTTCATCAATAAATGGCAGACGAATTAGTCAGCTGGATCCGTTCGGAGTCTTCATTAATTTGTATAATGGCTTAATGGACTAGAGCTTTACTTTATTAAGAAGTCAAATATTGCACAGAATAACGAAATGATTATTCAATAAGCCTTCTTTGATTGTTTCGTCTTACTAAGAACGGAATACTGTGAAAAAATAACAAAATTGTGAAAAATGACAAAATATTACGAAAAAGGAGGCTAACTGGAAAAGTAGATAAATTGTTGCTCAGGGACGAATACACTGCTATAAATAAAAAAGGACAAAATGCTGAGATTAAAGAAGGTCCTAGTTTACATAAATCCTAGGAGAGATTCAAGTGTGTTTTGCATTTGGAAAATGATTGAGGTTCCTAAAAAAAAAATTATGGAAGAAAGGAGACATTTGAATCTGTATTTTTCTGCAAACGTTAAAATACTTATAGAAATCTCGACAGATATAGGGAAAATACTATAGAAAACGCTTGTGAAAAAAATATATGTATATATACTACGAATTAATTAATGATTAATTATTGTGGCTTTCTCGTCATATGACCTTATACCAAACGGGAATGTCTCTCTCTCTCTCTCTCTCTCTCTCTCTCTCTCTCTCTCTCTCTCTCTCTCTCTCTCTCTCTCTCTCTCTCTATATATATATATATATATATATATATATATATATATATATGAATCACCATTGCATATGAAAAAATATTTATATAATAATAACACCAGACAATCCCCGCCATTCTGAACGAAGAGCAGCACACCCAAGTGGGCCAAACCACTCCAGCCCCAAAACGGAGACCCGAGCACCAAACTTTGGTCATTCCATCATGGCTGCAGTGGCTACAATGGACACCCCCCCCAACTCCCTCTCTCCCTCCCTCCATCCATGACACACACCCCATCCCCCGCCCCCCCGGCTCCGACCATCCAGGCGTCGGAAAGTTCAAAGGTCAACCCGGAGTTTGGGATTGACCCTTTTCCAGCGGAAAGAGGAGCATTTATTAATATTTTTTTATTATAATTCGAATTACGGAGGCGAGGCGAGGCTCTTAACTTCATCGGACGTAAAAATGAAACTGCGTTTAAAGCTTTGCCCATTTGCAGGCATTTAGGGTGTGAGGAGAGCGAAAATTGCAATCAGTCCGGATTTCTCTCTCTCTCTCTCGTACCAATCTCATTCGTATTTTTTTAATGCTTGAATCGTTCTCTAATTTCACTTCTCTTCGTCGTGGTGACCTCTCTCTCTCTCTCTCTCTCTCTCTCTCTCTCTCTCTTTTCTCTCTCTCTCTCTCTCTCTCTCTCTCTCTTTCTTTGGTTTTAGGATACATGTGTGTAATATATATATATATATATATATATATATATATATACACACACACACATATATGTATACATATATACATATACTCGTATATACACACATGTAGGTGTATGTGTAAAAAATTCTCTCTCAACTGTATCTAGATGTACTCTCTCTCTCTCTCTCTCTCTCTCTCTCTCTCTCTCTCTCTCTCTCTCTCTCTCTCTCTCTCTCTCTCAGCAAAACGAAAAAAAAGTGTTATTTAAAAACTGCAAACCTGATTGAAATTCTAACGCCAATCGACCCTCGCCTAATGCGCTTTGTGCTGTAACGCCCAACAATTTGCGAATTTTTTACAAAATAATTTTTATGCCTCGCCGCTGTGAGAGAATGTTCAGGCCTCTAGCTCCATGGCGGAGAGAGAGAGAGAGAGAGAGAGAGAGAGAGAGAGAGAAATACATTTTAATGCATTTTAGATAAAGTTTTTTCCACACATAGATGTATCTGTATCTCATAACACACACACACACACACACATGTATGTATATATATATATATATATATATATATATATATATATATATATATATATATATATATATATATATATATATATATATATATATATTTCTCTTGTAATAAAATGAGAGAGAGAGAGAGAGAGAGAGAGAGAGAGAGAGAGAGAGAGAGAGAGAGAGAGAGAGAGAGAGAGAGAGAGGTCTCAGCGGCGAAGAGAAATGAAGTAAGGGAACGATTCAAACAATAAAATAGTACGAATCAGATTGAGAGAGAGAGAGAGAGAGAGAGAGAGAGAGAGAGAGAGAGAGAGAGAGAGACTGTGTGGGTGGGCTAGAACAGGACAGGAGCGGACGAGAGGAAAAATGTGCAAGAATATGGGTACGAGAAGCAAGAGCGTGCGATAAAAGAGGGAGAAGAAAATAATAGTGAGAAAGGATGAGTCAGTGAGGCGGATTACATGTACAAGAGGTGTACGGTCAGGTACAAAAGCAGTAAGGAATATATTGGAGAGAGAGAGAGAGAGAGAGAGAGAGAGAGAGAGAGAGAGAGAGAGAGAGAGAGAGAGAATCACAACTAAAACGACGCTAGTTACTGCAAACGACCTAGACTTCGGAATTGTATAAATTAATCAAAGCATTCGGATGCTTGCAATTTCCCCCCCCCCCGAGTATTTCATTCTCGCTTTTACGGTCGCGGGTGGGAAAAAATCTAATTGCCAAATTAACATTCAATTACAGACTAGACCAGACCCGTCGTTATAATAACTCCGATGACGATTTCGCTAAATGGTTCCTAAACGTCATTAGTATCTGATTAAAAGTATGCATTAAATAATTTAACCAGTTAAAATGCATACGCGTTTTACGCAAGGAATATTATTTCTGTCATCCATAAAAACTGTTAATGCACATTGCAATTGAATAGTACGTTATAAATCTTAGATATATATATATATATATATATATATATATATATATATATATATATATATATATATATATATATATATATATATGTATATATATATCCTCAGTAAAAAATAAGGTAAATAAGTCCAATTTTCATATGAGGCAAATCAGCAATTCTAAAATAGGTTAAATGTACACAATCTTTAAACACACTCTTCAGTTCATAATCATCAAACTAAAATACATCATACCCAAAGCTTGTACGTATAACGCATTTGCATTTTAAATATCTAATGATACATAACTTTTCCTCGCTGCTTAAGGTTGATGGCCAAACTTGTTTATATTCCCGAATCTCATCAAAACTTAAGTGCAACCCAACGCATGCTTCGTCTTCAAAATCGATTCGCCATGCTTTGTTTGTCCAAGAAGGAAAACAAAGCCTTCCACACGAGGTGAAAATATTTGTATTAGCTCTGGCACAGTGTGATCGAAATATGTAAAATATATCGGTGCTTACAGGTGAGTTATTTATTTTAATGTTATCTAAATTTGATTTTACAACTTGTATTAAACAGACGGACGTAAAATAAAAATATATCAGGAACACGTTTATGTCACTCAAATTCATGAACGCAATCTTGATATTAGAGATTCAATGCTACCCTCCCTAGTTATTAAATGCAAGAAGCTATATGAAAACGACACACACACACACACACACACACACACCACACACACAGTTATTAAATATATATATATATATATATATATAATATATATATATATATATATATATATATACATAAGGAACAAGTAAAAAATTGGTCGAAGTCTCTCCGGCGCAATCGAGTTTTCTGTACAGCCGCTACAGAGTATAATCAAGGCCACCGAAAATAGATCTATCTTTCGGTGGTCTCTGTTAATGCTGTATGAGCCGCGGCCTATGAAACTTTAACCACGGCACGGTGGTGGTCTGTCCTATATCCTTGCCAGAAGCCCGATTATGGCTAACTTTAATTAACCTTAAATAAAATAAAAACTACTGAGGCTAGAGGGCTGCAATTCGGTATGTTTGATGATTGGAGGGTGGATGATCAACATACCAATTGCAACCCTCTAGCCTCGGTGGTTTTTAAGATCTGAGGGCGGACAGACAAAGTGCGGACGGACAGACAAAGCCGGCGCAATAGTTTTCTTGTACAGAAAACTAAAACACCAACCTCAAACAGATATTAAAACATCATCAGTACCCTAAGGCTGTCATTTTTTCTCTTATCTTACTCGAAGGTATCAAAAACCACATTGGAAAAAGACTGATATTTAAGGCGATAACCCATTTACATGTTAATATCTAAGTTCTTCTACTATCTTCCCTAAGTTTTACAAAACTATTCTATAAAAAGACAGATTTGTAAATAGACGATAACCCATTTACATGTAAATCTCACTGTTTTAATGTCAGCCTTTTTCAACCTTCTCTAGGCACTGAATATAAACAAAACAAAAATGAAAAGACGGAACGTGAAATGAATTCCATATCATCAATATGGTAATAATTAACAGCTATTCCAGACTCGTTTCTCTGAATTCTTTTCCCCTAAGGCTTTGAAACCGTAACTGAATCGTCGAATTACATAAAAAACCGTTCTATGTAATTTTATCATGAATAATACATCATCAGACTCAAACCTGTCATCTATTCTCCTCTTACTCTTTCCTTTCAGCTTTGAAAACTATATTTGGAAAAGATGAATTTACACAAGTGCCACAAAAGTGGGGGACATTTATCCCCAGATTAAGTATTTGGCAACGAAGAATTAAGTAAAACACCGTAAGGGCAAAAAGAATATAAATGATTAATAAAATTATACAAGAATGAATAACAATCAAGTTTTATAAACATAAATAAAAAAATAATTTTAGCGTGAATAAGCATCATCAAACTGGAATCTGCCTTCTAATATTCTCTCGCAATTCCTTCCATTTTTGAAAAGTATATTGGAAAAAGAGTAATGTACACAAGTACCTCAAAGAGAGGCAACATTATTCTCAGATTAAGTATTTGGGCGATAAAATTAATTTTAGCATGAATTAACATTATCAGACTAAAAAAGCTGTCTTCTAATATTCTCGCGCAATTCCTTCATTTACGAAACGCATATTGACAAAAGACGAATGCGCATAAGTATACCACAAAATGAAGCAACATTATTCTCAGATTAAGTATTTGGGCAACAACGATCATTTTAGCATGAATGAACATTATCAAACTAAAAGCTGCCTTCTAACATTCTCTCGCAATTCCTTCATTGACGAAAAGCATCCGGGCAAAAGACGAAAGTACACAAATACCGCAAAAGTAAGGAACATTATCTCCAGAGTAGGTCAACACTCCGAGAGATTAAAAAGCCACCGCCTCCTTTAAAATAAAATTCTCCAACGCTCCAATCCCTCCGGAATGATGAAAGGAGACCGTTCGTTAATTATGTAAAGGCGGGAGATGACGTAGAGGCTCCTTCATTAAATCTGGCTTAATTGAATAACCGAGAGCTTAGAATAAGGTTCCTAACGAGTTCTGTAGAAAGCTCCGATCTCTAAATTGAACGCTATTTGTGTTTCGGGAAAGTAAAAGGATGATGATTGGCTTGAATTACGTAAACTGATGAACGATTAGGAATAAGTGTCTATATATTATTTTGGGGAAGAATTTATTATAGTTGTTAGGAAAATGAAAATGGTGTCAAAAATGTTATGAAAATGGTGTCAAAAATCTTCAGAGAGAGAGAGAGAGAGACTGATTTATGGTGACTAAAAATGGCGTCACAACATCTACGTTATCGACGCAGGAGAGAGAGAGAGAGAGAGAGAGAGAGAGAGAGAGAGAGAGAGAGAGAGAGAGAGAGAGATTACTGATTATTCTGAAAAGGTAAACATCAATATCTTAACCTTCCTTGATGTTATACTAGCACATTACATGGAACTAAATACCACCCCACTTGTGGATACCAGAGAAAGTAAAATCCTCCAAGGGAACTCACCTGCCCGATGGCTTCTTTGAGCTTGTACTGATTGAGCTGGGTGTATTCGCCGTTCTTCTCGATGCTGACCCGCCTCGACTCCTTCAGCGGTCTACGCCTCAGCCTCGGGGAGGAGCAAGGAGACCCGTAGGGCGAGAAGGGCACGTTGGGGTAGATGGGCCTGTCTCCCATGTTGACGCTCTTGGACTGGATCAGCCGCGCGATGTGCGTCCCCCGTCGGGAGGAGACCGTGGGGTTCCCCCCAGCCGAATGGGCGTAGGTGGGGCCGTTTTCGTCCACGGAGGCGGACCGGATGTTCGCCAGGGATCCCCTCTCCACCAGGGAGTTGACGCGGGACAACTGCCGCAGTTCCTCGCACACGTCCTTGCCCGGCTTGTATTCGGTGAAGCTGGTGCCGTCGCCTCCGGGCGTCGGGATGGCTATCGTCTTGGGGAACTCGCCGGTGAACAGGCTCGCCGTCGGGGTGGCGTTGCTGCCGCCGACGCCCATGTTGGGCGGGAACACGATGATCTTCTCGCTCACGTCTGGGTTTTCTACGGGAGGGGGTGCGGCACTGGGGGCAATTCTACCGCCTCCTACTCCTACTCCTCCTCCTCCTCCTCCTCCTCCTCCTCCATCACTGTTCTTAGTTCCTCCTCCTCCTTCTTGACTATTTACAACCGACGAACTATCTGTTTTGGCGGAGGGGCTAATACTCAGCGCAGCGGTCGCGTCAACTACGCTATCGGCATCTTTGTTATTCAATTTATTACACTCACCATTATGCCAACGGTTGTCCTTACTATCTGAATGAACACTAGGGGTCGTTTTGGAAGGGCAGCCCGAAGGGACGTCGCTCCCCTGCGAAGGCGCCCTTGGAGAGGAAGAAGAAGAAGTAGTAGTAGTAGCAGTAGTAATAATTGTGGTAGCTGACGTATTTTTAATTTCCGACGGTGCCGACGGAGTGTTTAGAACCGTACCAGAGGGAGACTTGGGCTGGATAGGTCGCCGCTCCCCCGGCGCGAGTTCCCCTGGAGTGGTGGAGTCCTTCCTGAAGTACCCCTGGTCGTGGCTGGGGATGTCGTCGCGGAAGGACGCTGTGGGATGATGCGGGCGTTTGACGGCGGCCACCACCCCGCCCGGCATTCCGGAGGGGACGTTGCTGCAGCCGCCATTGTTTGTACCGCTTCCATCGCACTCCACGTCTATCGCCGAATGCCTGCAGGAGAGAGGAAAACAAGAAGGGTTAGGGAGAATTAAATTATCCTGTTAAGTAATCGTGTATCTTTTCCTCTTACAAAGTAACTGTTATCGAGTCAAATTGAGAAAATTAATTCAGAGAATGGTATACTGTTTACAAACCAATATTTAAAGTTGATCTTCATCTCTGGAAAAGTCATGCCAAATCATTTGATGTGGTTTGCTTAACAAAACGTCAAATAAAAAAAATGAAAAACGATTATAATGAATTACAATCAACAAAACTGCACACTCCGTTTTTGAAAAAAAAAATGAAATCAGTATGCATGACGTAAGAAATTAAACAATTTAGATCTTAAGTTATTTAAAAACTCAAGAAATATTTGTTGATACGCATTTTAAGAAATCACAAACCATGCAAAGTCAGTTTTAATACATACACATGACATTATGCTTATAGATGTAACCTACTGTAGTTTGATACATATACAAAAAAAATTATTCATAAACTTGTATGTAATATTTTTTATCTGAATCCTAGATTTAAATTTGCAAAATATTTCGCTCGTTTATTATTAGTTTCGTGACGCAAAAATGGCCCCATAGGCACTTACTAATAAGTATATCTAAAACTATACTAGAACAAGGTGGATAAACTTTCTCCCCCCCCAAAAGACATTAAATGACCAAACAATTAAAAATTGATACCTATTATGTATCATCGTTCCATATTTATGTATTCCAGTCTATTATCAAAATTTGGTCGCCTTGTCTCAGTAGTCTTCAAGACACCTGTAGGTTGGCTTACCACTTCAACACCCATTACAGTTCAGACATCCATCAGTTATCGTTCCACCATCCATTGCAGTTTAATTTTGCAACATCCATCACGTTTTATCACTGCAACATCCATTAAAGTTTACCTAAAACATCGTTACAGTTTTCCATTGTAAGAGCCATTCAGTTTACCACTGCAATATTCATTACCATTTCCTAATGCAAAACCCGTTTTATTGACATGGCCGCCGCACAGAAACACACACACACATATGTATACATAGTGTGTGTGTGGAGTCTGGTATCCAAGCTACACAAATATCAATGCTTAATTACCATAGGACTTTCCCAGTCATTCATGCAAACGCTTCAGAGCGTAACGCAGCGACTTACTCCTAATTCCCAGCCAGGTAAGATAAACAGGAGGCCATAGAGAATAATCCAAGACGTCAAGGAGGAGGAGGAGGAGGAGGAGGAGGAGGAAGAGGAAAAGGAGGGGGAGGAGCAGCAGCAACAGAAGGAAGAGAAAAGAAGAGCAGCAACAGAAGAAGAAGAAGAAGAAGAAGGAGGAGGAGGAGGAGGAGGAGGAGGAGGAGGAGGAGGAAGGAGCAGCAGCAGCAGCAGCAGCAGCAGCAGCAGCAGCAGCAGAAGCAGCAGCAGAAGAAGAAGGAGGAGGAGGAGGAGGAGGAGGAGGAGGAGGAGGAGGAGGAGGAGGAGGAGGAGGAGGAGGAGGAGGAGGAGGAAATGCGTAAACGGCTGAATACCGGTCGTTCTGGCGTAGTGTTCCGAGAGAGCGAACGCAAGCAGCTTCGCGTCTAGAGAGAGAGAGATCTCCTCGAGAAATGATTAATGCATGAGAGGACCCAAATTGAATCCGTTATGCAAGCCCAGAGGCCGTAATCCATCACCGGAAATTCATTAAACACCATTCACGGCGGATCGCCGCATCGGCGAGCATTACAGTTAATAACGGGGCATCGCAACGAATTCCCTGACAACTCCCGTTAATTAATAACGGTGGATGCTGATGTACAGAAGAACGAATGAATTACTGAATAGTGAAATAAATACACTGAATGGTTTTAGGCATTCATGGGAGATTCCTGGAGGATCAAGTTTAGTTTCCGGAGAGAGAGAGAGAGAGAGAGAGAGAGAGAGAGAGAGAGAGAGAGAGAGAGAGAGAGAGAGGGGGGGTCGTCGGTCGAAAAAAATGGCGAGAAAAAACGGTCTAAATCCTGGGGGAGAGAGAGAGAGAGAGAGAGAGAGAGAGAGAGAGAGAGAGAGAGAGAGAGAGAGAGAGAGGGGGATTCGCTCGGTGGAAAAAAATGGAGAGAAAAAAAGTCTAAATCCTGGGGAGAGAGAGAGAGAGAGAGAGAGAGAGAGAGAGAGAGAGAGAGAGAGAGAGAGAGAGAGAGAGAGGGTGAATTGTATTGGTGGAACAAAAATGCCATGAGAAAGAAAAGCATCCTAACTCCTGTAAAGAGAGAGAGAGAGAGAGAGAGAGAGAGAGAGAGAGAGAGAGAGAGAGAGAGAGAGAGAGAGAAAATTAACGAGGACTAAATGATCCAAAGGCGGTGGGGAGGAGGGGTCCGGATCAAGCGTTACAGGTAAATATAAAGCTTAAATGGCCCAGATAAACCCACGAGTATTTATGAATGGCTACGCTAAAGAAAGATGACAGGTATCTGAAAACGTCGTTTGCGGGAATTTACTATTTATTAATGATTTCAGGGAAGGCTCATTCATAATCCGTTCGCGAGATTAATGATGAATCATCGTCCTTTTTCTCAAGTTATGAGGGGAGATTAATTGGACTTTTTCGTGCTTCAGCTTGAGAGAGAGAGAGAGAGAGAGAGAGAGAGAGAGAGAGAGAGAGAGAGAGAGAGAGAGAGAGAGTTGAAGCTGGAAAAAAATTTTCCCATGACAGAGAGAGAGAGAGAGAGAGAGAGAGAGAGAGAGAGAGAGAGAGAGAGAGAGAGAATTGAAGCTGGAAGAAAAATTTTCCCATGACATAGAGAGAGAGAGAGACTTTGGTAATTGGAAGAAAACAACTCCCCACGTGAGAAAGAGTATAACTGTCTGCGTATTTTGGAAGTCAAGTGGCATTTAACGCAAGGTAAAAACTCCCAAAAAAAAAAAAAAAAAAACACACACACACACACCAGGAACGACGCATCTTTAAAAAAAAAAAAAAGAAGAGAGACCTATCCCACGAAAAAAAAAAACCTCTCTCCTTTTCAAGCTGCAAACAGACTCCTGAATGTTCTCCACAGCTGTACTCTTCCCACCAACACAGTGAATTCTGAATGATTCGCGTGTCATCCTTCAAACTTCAAAATGGGTCCGTCTATCTTGGACACCCCGGGTGATAGTTCAGACGGGTTTTCTTCTTCGTGGCGAAAGACGGCGAACTAAAGATATATATATATATATATATATATATATATATATATATATATATATATATATATATATATATATATATATATATATATATATATATATATATATATATATGTAGAATCTACTGGTCACTTTTGCCAGACGCATATGTAATTCTAATAGCCACGATGCCCTCTTAACTACATATATGTATAAGTGCGGACAGAATGAAGTGCGGACGGACAGACAAAGCCTGCACACTAGTTTTTTCTTACAGAAAACTAAAAAAGGAATTGCACTGAACACACAAGTAATGGGAGAAGAGACATCGCAGCTGCTCCGCATGAAATTCAGGGGTAAAAATAACGAGAGATCTCTTCCTGGAAAACCAGTGCGACTATCCACTTTAAACATCTTATGAAAATCTAATGAGGAGGAATGTCGGTAAAAGAAAAAGGAAGCTCGGTTAGGGAGGAGGAGGAGGAGGAGGAGGAGGAGGAGGAGGAGGAGAGAGGAGGAAGAAGAGGAGGAGGAGGAGGAGGAGGAGGAGGATGGGAGGGAAGAAGAAGAAGAAGAAGAAGAAGGAGGAGGAGGGAAGAAGGAAGAAGAAGAGGAGGAGGAGGAGGAGGAGGAGGAGGAGGAGGAGGAGGAGGAGGAGGAGGAGGAGGAGAAGGAAGAAGAAGAAGAAGAAGAAGAAGAAGAAGAAGGAGGAGGAGGAGGAGGAGGAGGAGGAGGAGGAGGAGGAGGAGGAGGAGGAGGAGGAGGAGGGAGGAAGGGCGGGAGGGAGGAGGAGGAGGAGGAGGAGGAGGAGGAGGAGGAGGAGGAGGAGGAGGAGGAGGAGGAGGATGGAGGGAGAAGGGGAGGGATAGGAAGAAGCCCAACGAAACGTGAGGCTCCTCCGCAGATGGTGCTTGACTTTTTGGGGCGAAAAGGTTAAAGGTCAGACAGAATACACAGATCTCGTCCTCGGGAAAGTCTTGACCATTATCCCGTCTAGAGCATCGTTACTTGCCTTCCCTCCTCACCATTGTCCTCACCATCACGTTTCCTCATCATCTTGATATTCATGATGATGGTGATGAAGATGATGATGATGATGGTGCTTTCGGGAATGACGGTGCTCGGATCCGTTCAGTGGGGATGGGAATCTTTCCTAGATTTCGGTAAGGTGTCTATGTCGACAGAGACGTGTGTGTTTTATCGCTCGGTAAATATTGAGGTAAAATAAAATAAAATACTGAGATAAAATAAAATAAAATATTGAGATGAAATAAAATATTGAGATGATATAAAATACTGAGATAAAATAAAATATTGAGATAAAATGCAATACTGAGATGAAATAAAATATTGAGATAAAATAAAATAAAATATTGAGATAAAATAAAACATTGAGATAAAATAAAATAAAATATTGAGATAAAATAAAATATTGAGATGAAATAAAATAAAATAAAATATGTTGATATAAAATAAAATAATATATTGGGATAAAAAACACTGAGATAAAATAAAATAAAATATTATGATAAAATAAAATACAATATTGATAAAATAAAATACTGAGATAAAATAAAATAAAATATTGAGATAAAATAAAAAATTTCAGATAAATTGACATATTGAGATAAAGCAAAATATTGAGATGAAATAAAATATTGATAAAATAAAATAAAATAACTTATTGAGATCAAATAAAATGTTGAGAAGAAATAAAATAAAATACTGAGATAAAATAAAATAAAATAAAATATATTTTCGATACAACGAACAGTTCCGCTTGGAGGAGACCATATGGACAAAGTTGCTGTGGTTCCACCATGGAGCAAATATTGAAGGAGGAGGAGATAGCATTTTCCGGACGATGAGTGAGGAAAAAGTAGATCTAATAAGTTTTCTCCACTCTTGAGTTTGCTTACATTCACAGAGAACAATTAAAAATAAAATTATTCTTGTAGAAATAATATATAAAAAAAAGATACTACGATAAATAACGGTGTCAGTTGTTACCGAAAACATTCTTCAACTTATATGAAGAGAAGACAGAAACTTATCACAAGAGGATGCAGTGGTGCAAATGGACTTTGGCTAATTGTACACACACACACACACACACACACACACACACACACACATCATATATATATATATATATATATATATATATATATATATATATATATATATATATATATAGTCTTTTCCCCTCAAACTTTATACAAAAATGCTTTTCGAAATGTATTAAATTGCTCTTACAGGTTGTTTAAGCGTTTTGGATAGTTAAAAGTGGTGTTCATTGACCGTAGACTGTCTAACTTGTAAACCATAAATATTGGATGCAGCACAATAGGATTATGACTGTTCTAGGAGTCTTCTTTAGAAAGCGATATCACATCAAATACAGTTGATAAATTTTCCCAAAGTCATATCATATTTTTTTTAACGTAGTATCCTATACGTTATGATAGTTGAAAAATTATAATGGTAATATATATGTATATATATAGAAATATACATATATATACTATATATTATATATATATAAATAAATAAATAAATATTATATATATATATATATAAATATATATATATATATATATATATATATATATATATATATATATATATATCTTCAACAACTGGTTCATTTAGTAAAATGGCAATAAATATTACGAGAGACAACAAACAGAAACAAACTTAAAAAATGAACAAACTTAAACGATTTTATCAACGCAAAAGTGCACATACCACATCAACATTAAAAAGAGAGAGCGAGACAGAACTAAATACCCTCTTTCACAAAGAAAGCGAACGTCTGCCTTCCCCAAACGTAGCAGCAGTGTGACACGAGAGACCGAAATCCCTCCGTAATTGGTATTCCTCCAGTGCCAGATTCCCCTGCTCCGGTGGCTTTTCAACAGAGCCGATGATGGCTCCCGTTTCTGCGATTCCACCTCTCCTCTCAATGACGCTCTTTCCAGAGCTGTTTCTAAAGGGAAAGTCTCCGATTTTTTTTTTTTTATAATTTTTCTTAATGGCAGTCTTATGTACTCTCTCTCTCTCTCTCTCTCTCTCTCTCTCTCTCTCTCTCTCTCTCTCTCTCTCTCTCTCTCTCTCTTATGCTACGTTCGATTTTTTAAAATAACTTTTTTTTATACTGTTTTCCATATTTATGTTTGTTGTTTTTCTACTTTTTCGTTTTTCTAAATGTCACTTTTATAACTTTCACATACTTTCTTCGCTTTTCTAAATACCATATTTTATACTTTTCTAACATATTTTTTAACTTTCGTAAATTACGTTTTAAAATTTCTCCTACTTTCTTTAACTTATGTAAACGACTATTTCATAATTTTATCCTATTTTAAATTTTCTAAATGACTTGTTTTAAAATTTTTCCTACCTTTTCCGTTATTTTAATAACACGCTTTAAAATTCTCTCTTCTGTTACTGACAATATTGAGTCGTTTTTGCTTTCTTAAACTATAATTGTTTCCTTGTATTTTAGCTCTGTTTAATGACATTCTATTATTTTCGCTTTCCTAAGTGAAAGTCTGTCGTTATGTGCAGTCAATTAAGTGACATTTCTGTTACACACACACACACACACACACACACACACACACACACATATATATATATATATATATATATATATATATATATATATATATATATGTGTGTGTGTGTGTGTGTGTGTGTGTGTGTGTGTGTATAAATATATATGTGTGTATATATATTATATATATTATATATAAATAAATAAATATATATATATATATATAGCATACATAATATATATATATATATATATATATATATATATATGTATATATATATATATATATATTATAACCCTATCACTACTTCTTAACTAGCGTACGAAAT
>NC_089787.1:26658123-26678123 GCF_040412425.1 Macrobrachium rosenbergii | reverse complement strand
TCGCTATTATATCTAAAATAATAAAGCAATTTACGGAGTATCCAACTCGATTAAACAACATATATCTATATTCAAAATGAACGTATCAATGGTACCCACTGTTCACTAAAACTGGATTAATGAAATTAATTTATTTTTAATATATATCGTCAACCGTGGGAGCAACATATTTGCACTATTTCAATGTTCCCTTTATGCCTGGGCTATATTAGAGAGAGAGAGAGAGAGAGAGAGAGAGAGAGAGAGAGAGAGAGAGAGAGAGAGAGAGAGAGAGAGAGAAGATTTCGTTTGAAGACGAGATGGTTTGTTAAATTTACAGCTAGACATAAATGCTAAAATATAAGCATATAGCACCTGTATATCATTTGATATAACTTCATATTATGTATGCAAGTGTATGTGTGTGTATATATATATATATATATACACACATATGTATAAATATAAAATATATATATATCTATAAATATATATATATTATATGTATATATATATATAGACGTAGAAAGCACCTGATTTCCTGAAAAGCACAACAAACTATACGGCATAGAAAATTCGGCAAGAACAATGACAGGTAACTATGCCACCAGAAAGCAGAGTATACAACAGTCACCTCTGGCTGTCACTTTTAATAATGTAAAAAAATAAACAAAAGCTCCTTCAAACTAAGGTTGCAAATCCCCCCACCCACAAACTCACAACTCACAACTCCTACGACGATCATTTCAGAAAGAGTAACGACCGAGCAGCAAAAACCAATTCAGAATCAATACATTCTTCTTCTTCTTCTTCGTTTTAGTCCACGAGCCTTTCAAGAACCCCTGATTACCCTGCGAAATAATTCCAAGCCTAATGTGATGGTTGCATTCATTTGCAATGATGAAGAGGATGGGGGGGGCGGGAAGGGGGATGAGTACAGTATATTTGTGGGAAGGGGTAGGGGAAGGAATGGCAATTTCCCCTCCTTCCATGGAAGGGGAGAGAGGGAGGACATATTTCATTCACACTGGAATATATGATAAGGCAATCAACGGCGCTTGCATACAGTTTGCTCTTAGCAAATGATCTCGGGGGAAGGAGGAGGGAAAAGGAGAAGGAGGAGGAGGAGGAGAAGGGAGAAAGGAAGAAGAAGAGTAGGAGGAGACGGAGGAGCCGGTAAGGAGGAAGGAAGACAGGATTTCCGAACCACTTGGAGATGAATTACTGTTGGCACTACTCTTGCCGGACGCAATCTTCCACGGGGATATGTGGATGAATGGTTGATCTTATATTATTCCTAATGTAATATCAACGACAATGATGATATCTATTCATTATTACTGCTAATATATTGTTTTCTTTGACATCTAGTTCAGAGTCGATTCATTTATTCAAGATCAGAACGTAAGAAACTTGTATACAAATCTGCTTAATCATTTATATGTATTCGAGCGAAGAATTCCATGACACCTGTTTTTTTGCATCACTAGTCCAATCTAGTCATTTTTCAGAGAATGTTCGAGCAGCAAAAAGTTCACCCAAAATATCTCCTTACCTGGATCTGCATTAAAGAAGATTCAAGCATAAAAATCTGTCGGCAATAGAAACCGTTTTCCAGTCAGCTGAATCATTTCAAGAGAAAATTCACGTATTAGAATTCCTAAATCTAGTTTATCACAAACATCCGAGAACAGAAAAAAAACACAATTCCTTTTTTTCCCCTTCGCCATGTCCACAGCTGAATAAATTTCACGAGGACATTCAAGCACAAAAACCATCTGATGAATTGTGCTTTCACATTGGCAGGTGCACCAATACTTTACCAGAACTCCCACAAGAAATAACCACAAAAAATAATTTCATATCTACATACATAACGTCTATGTTATACGTCGTTCCATCCAGGCTTCCACGACAATCCATCAACATCAAATCTTGCTTTATGCTTTCGAATGCAGAGGGAACATCCTTGTGACATATAGGAAAACCATTAAAATCAGACGCAGCTGATAAAACACCACCGAAGCCTGACCAGATGCAACCTGGTCGTGATTTTATTTCCTACCCAGCTAGGCAGTTATCAGTCTTTCATAAATGAATTTTATTTTAAAGGGCATGTTATGTCTTATCACACTGCTCTGTATTTGTTTGAAACCACTTCGTCCTTTTTAGTTTTCTGTAAAAAAACTATTGTGCCGGCTTTATCTGTCCGTCCGCACTTTTTTCCGTCCGCACTTTTTCTGTCCCCCTCCCCAGATCTTAAAAACTATTGAGGCTAGAGGGCTGCAAATTAGTATGTTGATCATCCACCCTCCAATCATCAAAGATTCCAAATTGCAGCCCTCAAGCCTCAGTAGTTTTTACTTTATTTAAGGTTAAAGGTAGCCATAATCGTGCTTCTGGCAATGATATAGGACAGGCCACCACGGCCGGCTGAGAGTTTCATGGGCCGCGGCTCATACAGCATTATACCGAGACCACCGAAAGATAAATCTATTTTCGGTGGCCTTGATTATAACGCTGTACAGAAAACTCGATTGCGCCGAAGAAACTTCGGCGCATTTTTTATTTCGTTTTCTTTTCCAGGAAAATATGTGCATCAAAGTTATGGAAATTTTTTTAACCGAATAAAAATTTGTGTTAAGCGTTGTGTATTTCTCTGTTAAGAGGCTTATTGTTTGTGTCAAACAACTCTGCATTAAATGAAAATGAGTGTTCAACAGCAAAGAATTTTTTTAAGGTGTTGAAGTCTGCAATTATAATTTTTTATGCTAACCACTGACATCTCTTTGTCAACAATGTATAAAACTGGAATTAAAAACATTGTATGGGAAAGATAAAATCGACAGATTTAAAACCACATAAAGACATTGAACCTTGAAATAACTCATTCTTTAGCTACTCCCAACTTCTCTTCAAACAACTTCAGTCCTCACTCTCTCGCTTGTTCTCAAACAGACGCTAACCCGACATTCCCGCATTTCGTGACCTCATTACCAAAAATACCCCGTGACCCTCCACTGACCAGCTTTAGAAGGAACATAATTGACTGATCAGCCTCTCTGCTTTAGTGAAAACGCATTGTCCCTGGCGGGGCCGGGAACATCAGCTGGTGCGACAGCAGCTAGATAAAAACCAATCAGTCAATCGACGGCGCTTTGAATCTGCTTTTATTACTCCATAGATCTGAAAATCCCTTTGAGCTAGTTTTCAGTGGCATTCAAAACCGGTTCAACTTTTGAATCATAAGAATATATCGTTTAGGTTTCTCCCTTGATTTAAAGTGAGATTAAATGGGGAATCTACTCGTAACTGAATATTATGTAAAATAACTTGACACAAGACATTGATCTAACTAGTTCTGATGAAACCACACACATACAAACAAAATTATTTACCTGTCTTATTTCGCTACTTTCCCCCAGCTTAATTAAAATGTGTTTGAAATGTATCTTCTTAAATTTCTAATTATTTCCCATTCTCATTAAAATCTACGGACAAATGTCTGTAATCATTCTGAATTCTTAAAGTTAAAACCCTCTACTTTACACCGTATTACAGATCCTATTACCCATAGGTTTATAAAATGACGTAATACTACTTTAAAGCGAACAGTATTACCATTACCTTAGCTTAGTCATGTACGTGTGTGATTCTCCTCTTTCTTAGGTCATCTTCATTTGATTATTATACCCTTTGTTCTATTTTTAAAAACTGTCACATAAGCGTGCAGTATTCTACGTGAATTACATGTCTTTTCACACCTTGCTTTGAATAATGATAATAAATATCATAACTCAGACGTGATTAAAAATAGAATCTTTTTGCCCAATAACCATAATACCAATACAGGTGGATGAAGGTCATTGCAGAGTTTGTGTGTGTATGCAGCTTCCGTCAGCGATAGGCGAGTGAGTTATAGACAGTTCGGTGCCATCTACTTTAAATAGATTAACCACAGGGGGCTGCAGCCAGCTCCACATTCGTTGGTTGTTGAAGGGACCTCATAGCAGTGTATTAAAGGATTTTACAGAGCGTTACTTGATATGTAATGTTGTTGAAATATTTACATACCTAGTGGATGGGAAACCTAGATCACTCACATTATATATATATTATATAATATATATACATACATACATATATATATATATATATATATATATATATATATATATATATATATATATATATATATATACTGTATATATAAATATATATATATATATATATATATATATATATATATATATATAAATAAAGTGAGAGGTTTTGCTTTTATATCCACTAAGTTTGTAAATATTTAGACTTTGTTACGTATTAAGTAATGCTTTGCAAGGTCCTTAATACATATAAGATGTATGTATATATATATATATATATATATATATATATATATATATATATATATATATATATATATATATATATATACATACATATATATATATAATGTATATTCATATACCTCCAAAACCCATTTATAAAACATCATGTTCCAGCATATTTCACTCTCCTTTTCCCTTTTCCAGCAATCCTGGAACTGATACATGCAATGAGTTGCCCTTTTCGTCGGCTGTCGGACAAAAGAGAAAAATAAATAAAAAATGGAAAGGAAAATGATTGGCAGAGACTGGAAAGCGCAATTTGAAAACCCTGCAACTGACACACTGTGGTAGGGACAACAACGGTCCGTCGAAAGCTTAAGCCATGTAGGCCGTTTTAGAAGGGAGTGATAGCAGATGTGCGCGCGCATGTACATTTCTCTCTCTCTCTCTCTCAATTCTCAAAATTATAAAACCTTCCTGCTTTTTTTTTTTTTAATAAAATTCTCTCTCTCTCTCTCTCTCTCTCTCTCTTTTGTAGAATTATTAGTATAAAACCTTTCTGACCTCTTTGTTTATAAAACTAATCTCTCTCTCTCTCCCCCTCTCTCTTAGAATTATAAAACCTTTCTGCTCTCTCTCTGTTTATTAAACTCTCTCTTTCTCTCTCTCTTCGAATTGTAAAACCTTCCGCTCTCTCTATCTCTCTCTCACACACACACACCTATTAGGCGAGAATTCTACCGATCACACAACGAAGCTCAGCTCTCACGTAATTTTCTAAATTATAATTACCCAATTGGAAACCAATCTTGTTAATGGGGTTACAAAGTATGGAAACAAAATCCTAATTTTAAAAAAATTACGTAGCTACGTAGTTCTTTTTATTATGACTGCTAGATTAAGGGATTTCTCTTCTCACCCTCTATTACGATAATTAACATTGTCTCGCCTTCCCTTATTTATAGTCATGATTTCCAGACTTGGCAATTCTTTTTTTGCTGACTAGTCTTGATTTCGGAGTTTGTGTACGACAAAATTCTCCATTCTGTTTCGGCATTCTTTAATAATAATAATAATAATAATAATAATAATAATAATAATAATAATAATAATAATAATAATAATAAGAAGAAGAAGAAGAAGAAGAAGAAGAAGAAGAAGAAGAAGAAGAAGAAGAAGAAGAAGAAGAAGAAGAAGAAATCTCTTCAACAGGTCCGATTATTCCATCTGGAAATAATAATAATAATAATAATAATAATAATAATAATAATAATAATAATAAAATAATAAGAAGAAGAAGAAGAAGAAGAAGAAGAAGAAGAAGAAGAAGAAGAAGAAGAAGAAGAAGAAGATGCCTTTTTGGCAGATCCGAATGCTCCATCCGTAAATAATAATAATAATAATAATAATAATAATAATAATAATAATAATAATAATAATAATAATAATAATAATAATAATAATAATCCTCTTCCAAAAATCCGAATGCTTCCTCCGGAAACCAGGCTGCAAAGAGAGCCAGAGTCGGCAAAGTTGCACCAGAAGTCGGTTGATGGTTTGGTGAAGTTCCGTCGTATCCCCGTGATTGCTTGAGATGTTTGGATTTTGGATTTTCCCTTTAGTTGAATTTCTGCTCTTACTCTATATTTACGTACTTCTGCTTGATTTCATTATTCTGACCTAAAATGGACAACTGCAGTGTCTGCAAAATTTTCGAAATTGAGATATGCCACCTCTTGGGCTCGTGGAACACTAATACACAAGTTACTGCAGTTTCATTACAGACTGTGCAATCTCTCCACTAAGGAGAAACCCTAGTCTTGCCCTCATTACAGACTGTTTGTGTAATCTCCCCACTAAGGAGAAACCCCTAATCCTGCCCTCATTACAGACTGTCTGTGTAATCCCTCCACTAAGGAGAAACCTTAGCCTTGCCCTCATTACAAACTGTCTATGTAGTCTCTCCACTAAGGAGAAACCCTAATCTTGCCCTTCATTACAGACTGTCTGTGTAATCCCTCCACTAAGGAGAAACCCTATCCTTGCCCTCATTACAGACTGCCTGTGTAATCTCAAAGTGTTTCAGGCGAAGGCATCTCTTAGGGGAAAACCATTACCAGACGGAACCCAATAAATACTTCGATATTCATGAATGAAACATTCACAGCAACAACACACACGCCTGAAGGACAAAAGACATGTCGCAACTGACTCGAACAATCAAACAGGACACGGTGAGATTCCCGGAGGACATCGGCGCAACGCCCTGAGTCTAGCAGCACCGTCTCTCCGCCCCACACCAAAATAGTCAAGTCGTTCTACAGACGTCCCACAGAAGACAACCCAGCGGCAGAAGAAGCAGCAGGCTCGGGTACGAAGATTGTGACGTCAGCAAATGAACACCAGGGAAAATGGGGGATGGGAGGGGAGAGGAGGGGAGGGAAGTCGTGGGGAAGAGGGAGAATCCGTCGGGGGAATTCCCTGGAAAAAGTGGAAAGAAGTCCAGGTGGAAAGGGAGAGAGTGGGGATTTTTTAGGGGGAGAGAGAACAGGGCGGGGATTGTGTTGGGGGAATTCCAGGCGAAGCTGGAAAAAGAAACCCAGTGAAAGAGAAGACATTTATGGGGAAACAAGAAGGGAATTCATTGGGAAAAAGGATGTTGTGTTGGGGGAAAGGGTGGGGGAAAGGGGGAGAAGGATTAGAGGAGAAGAGGGAGATCTGATGAAAGGAGGAAGAGGAGGAGGAGGAGGAGGAGGAGGAAGGGGAGGAGGGGAGGGAGAATCAGTGTGGTGTGTCCTGATGCCTGGGAGAAGATAGGATATTGTAACTAAAACCGAGTATCAGAAAGGGGAGTGTAAATCAATACTTCAGAGCCTTGTTGTTCTGTGAACGTGTTAATTAGCTCATTGTAGGAAACGACAGCGCATTCATTTGTTTCGTATTGTTTCAGTCAATACCCTCCTATATATAATTATGACAGAGAACGAAGCTCTTTGTTAATTATCAAAGATACGAAGCGATCGGGTGTTCCAAGATGTTTATAGACAGGTTTAAATTTTTTTGTCCAAACCTGAAATTTTCAGTTACAAAATCTATATATATTTCATTTTGTTACAGGTTTCATATCTCTCATATTTTTGTTGCAACGCAAATTAATCAATCTTTATGAGTTGCAAAAACGCGTATCAGTGCTTTTAAGTTTTATTTTATTTTACAGGTCTTTCTCCACCTTCATTATGAATTACAAAACTGACATTACTTTTCGCGTAATTCCTGTCTTTATAACTTTAAATTTTCTTTTCACCCAGATTTCAAATTACACTCGTGACGCAATTCGTCCTTTTACTCAAACTCTAATTTTCTTTTCCAAAAAGGTTCGGCATTTCAGTCGTGACGTAATGCCTGTTTTCATCAAAACCTCAAATTTTCTCTTGATGGAGGTTTCAGTTTTCTATGCGTGGAGCAATGAGTCTCGCATCGTCATCAAAAGATAAATTTACATTTTACCACTGGTTTTCGACCCGGGAGGTTAAATTTTGCTTCGTGAGAATTTAAAATTTCCCCAAAATCGAAAAGGAATGGAAATATAAAGTGTGTCCGAGTTCAGTCCTCGAATTCAACCCATGAATTCACAGACCTCTATTTCAACCCGTGAATTCAACCATCGAATTCAATTCACGAATTCAACCCATAAATTCAACCCTCGAATTCAACCATCGAATGCAAACCACGAATTCAACCATCGAATTTAAACCATAATTCAACCCAAGAATTCAAACCCTAAAATTCAAGACATGAATTCAACCCATAAATTCAACCCTCGAATTCACGACATGAATTCAACCCACAATTCAACCTCCGAATTCAACCCACTAATCCAACCATCGCATTCAACCCACGAACTCAACCCTTGAATTCAACTCTAGATTTCAACCATCGAAATTCAACGTAGAGGAAAAACAAAAGCCAATTCTTTAACCCAGCCACAGCCCGGTGGTGGCCTGTCCTATATCGTTGCCAGACGCACGATTATGGCAAACTTTAACCTTAAATAAAATCAAAACTGCTGAGGCTAGAGGGCTGCAATTTGGTATGGTTGATGATGATTGCAGGGTGGATGATCAGCATACCAATTTGCAGCCCTGTAGTCTCAGTAGTTTTTAAGATCTTAGGGCGGACAGAAAAAGTGCGGACGTACATACAAAGCCATCTCAATAGCTTTCTTTTGCAGGAAACTATAAATGGTCCACCTAGCTCTCCAAACAAGTGACAATAATGACAGCCCCTTTCCCATCTCTCTAGCATATCCTTTAAGGATAACGACGAATATAACACTCCACAGTATATAATGCATTTCGCAGCGCGAATCTGCCATGCGTGAAAGCTAATAGACAAAAGCCCAGTGCGGGAGGCAAGTCGGCCAAGACCCCTTTAAAACTCGCCCGATAATACTCTCTGTGTGCTCCATCGCTGTTCTCTCACTCTTTAAAAACTACAAACGGCAGCGTTTGTGGGATTTTGGCTACGGAAAAATGTTAGGGGCTATTCAAGGAAAACTCGGGAGATACACGTGTCGTAATTGAAATATGAAATTCATGATGATTTACATAAATGTTTTTTTTTTTACTCGGGAGATATAAGTGTGGTGACTGAAATATAAAATTCGTGATGATTTAAATAAGCACGGATTTGAAGGACTTTGCGTATGCACATATTTAAATAATCAAGGATGGACTTTGCTCATGTACATAAATGATTTTTTTTTACTCGGGAGATATAAGTGTCATGATTGAAATATAAAATTCATGATGATTTAAATAAGCAAGGATTTGAAGGACTTTGCGTAAGCACATGTTTAAATAACCAAGGACGGACTTTGCTCATGTACATAAATGATTTTTTTGACTCGGGAGATGTAAGTGTTGTGACTGAAATATAAAATTCATGATGTTTTAATAATCAAGGATGTATTTTGCGTATGCACATAAATGATTTTTTTTACTTGAGAGATAAAATTGTCGTAATTGAAATATAAAATTCATGATAATCTAAATAATCAATGACGGACTTTGCATCATTTTATCGAAGGTAAAAAATTTATGAACAAGAGATAGAAGTGATTGGACTGAATTGAATATAGAATTTAGGCCAAAGACCAAGCGTTGGGACCTATGAGGGCATTCAGAGCTGAAATGGAAATTGACGGTAAAAAGTTTGAAAGGTGTAACTGGAGTCAATTGTTAGGAGAGGGTGGAGAGTAAGACGGACGAAAGAGAATATGAAAGGAGGTACAGTAAAAGAAACGAAAGAGGTTGCAGCTAGGGACCGAAGACACGCTGCAAAGAACCTTAAGTAATGCCTACAGTGCACCGCACGAGGTGCACTGACGGCACTACCAGACTAATGGGAGAGATAGAAGTGACATTCAAAATATAAAATTCCTGATAATTTGAATAATCAAGGACGGACTTTGCTGCACTATCGAAAAGAAAATTTGCGAACATTCACGTAAATGATTTTTTTTTTGACGTCATTGTAATCAGGCACTGCAATCAAGTCCCTTTAACCGCCCCCCCCCAAAAAAAAAGAAGGCAAAAGTTGGTTTTGGACTTTATCCAAAAAAATGGGTAAAATTATGAAAAAAAAAAAATCAGATTCAAAACACAATTAGTAATTATTTTTCTCGCGCGTGTTTAACTTTTCAAGACTTTTTTTTAAAAACAACCAAAGTTGGTTTTGGACTTTAAAAAAAATGCCAACAATTATCAGAAAAACAAACAGATCCAAAATGCAATTCCAATTATTTTTCTCACGTGCGTTCAACTTTTTAACCCAGAAGTTGTCCGAGCAACGGGATCGAAATATACAAAACAGCGGAAGGCTTTTAATGAATGTTTCTCAAGAGGTATAAAAAAAAAAAATCCAACAAAATTAAAAAAAAAAAAAAAAAAAATCCAACAAAATTTTTCAAAAAAAAAAAAAAAAATCCAACAAAATTTTTAAAAAAAAAAAAAAAAAAAAAAAAAAAAAAATCGAAATATTCTCTCGTTTCATTTGCATGTGCTTTTGTTCGAGTAACGCAATACCGTGGGCGTTTTAAGTTGGGCGTTAAATGGAATCCCGCTAATTGGGAGCAAAATCACAGCGGTTTTTACTTTTATTCAGACTTGGATCGAACTAAACCCCGAGATAAAAATAATAAAATTCTGGGTGAATATGTTTTTTTACACAGCTTCAATCCTTTTCCAATAGATATGGAATGAAATACATGAGCCAAAAAAATGAGAAATTCATAATCTTTCAATACAGTTCATGCTAAACCTTAAGAATTATCACGTGACTAAATATACTACTGCACGAGCCAGAAGGAAATATTAAAAGACATAAGCGCCCAGCGCTTTCGTGTATTTAATATACACTTCTTCAGGGTACAGTACTGTACCCTGGAAAGGGAAAAGTGTATATTATATACACGAAAGCACTGGGTACTTATTCCTTTGATTAGATTCTTCTCGCTCTTGCGGTACAATTCTTCGTGATCAACCGCTCCAAGAATATGTTCTGAGATTAAATTATTCGCTAGAAAAATATTAAAGATTTTTTCTCTTTTCTTCCATATCTAGACACTGGACTTATTCGTTAGAAACCAGTATCAGAAGTCAAACATCCCAGAATATGTATTTTACGTACTTAAAATTGTTCTGTAGGCGTTAGCCTCCCCCTGCTTCTTTTCTGTCAGGTTCTACAGCCTTTGAGAACAGAAAAAGAAGAAAAATTTGGCAGGCCATCCCAACAGGCAGACGAAAAAGAGGTTCGTAAGATGGGAATGAATACGCAGAAAATATATATCAACGTTTAAATTTGGTTAATGGAACCAAAGCCTCAATACTGATGTTTGTACATAACCCGAAGTCTATTGAATTCCGAATCACTGATGAGGCGTATGAATGAAAACGGATTTTCATTTGAATGAAAGCGTGTGTAGACTCGTACTCTTCGCATACTCCAAAGAGGATTGAGTTATAGTATAAAGGAATTGTTTTATATATATATATATATATATATATATATATATATATATATATATATATATATATATATATATACATACATACATATACTGTATATATTAACTTTAAAAGTGTATTGCTTCTTAACTTGGAAAGTTGGCGAACGGTAATCTAAAAATATATCTCACTTTGGCTTGTCTAGGAAGAGAGAGAGAGAGAGAGAGAGAGAGAGAGAGAGAGAGAGAGAGAGAGAGAGAGAGAGAGAGAGAGAGAGAGAGAGAGAGTCGGTTCAATTATCCTGACTTGCAATCTAACACGCTTTTTTTTTCTAAAGAAAATAAGGAATCGCCTAAACCAATTTGCTGTAGTAGCGACGTTAAGCTTACACCTAGCAAGCCGTAGGGTTGAGGTTGCGTGAGATTTACCAGAGTCATCCCACCCTTGCATAAATTATCTTTAAACCAACTAGGTAAATGATTCTTAGCCTCGTTCATTGGCATGAGGAATCTTGTGCCAATTACACCACGCCCCTGCTGGATAGCATTTTCTAATTTGCAAGGTCCTGACATATTTTTTTATTCTTTTCCAAGAACCAAATCCGATTGGAAAGAACAACCATTGACAGACAGGTGAAAGAAGTTATAATTTCTAAACCTTGGAATAATTAAGCACCTTTAGAGCAAAGATGTCCCTAAATAATTTTTTCCCCTGAAAACCCGTCAAAGCCAATTGACAATTGAAACTACTGACGGATACATACACCTTTCAGCGCTTATTTAATTACGTTTAAGCGCATGCGCGCGCCGTATTTTTCCTGTAGAAATCCAAAATGGAATTAAGCGGTCGAATTTAGTTCAAGGACTTGGAAAATTATAATAAAATGGATAATTTCCTAAGGGCCATCCTCCTCCGGCCTTATGAGATACGTAATAACCTCCCATTTGTCAGATTTTCCAATTACACCAACGCTGGTTATGATTACAAATGAAATCGCGTATTAGCCCCCAAATCAACGCGTACTCCAGAATTATGAGACAGATCATGCCAGTACGAATACCGACTGCATTATATTTTCGACTTCTACGATCTCTCTCTCTCTCTCTCTCTCTCTCTCTCTCCTATACGACTTATAGCTGATTTTTGCCGGGGGAATTAATCTGCTCTTTGCCTTGTAGTTGGGAAACAAAAATTTTAAAGGGATTATTACGTGTAACAAAGGAGAGAGTGAGAGAGCGAGAGAAATCCCACTAAGGACGAAAAGAGAAAGAGAGCAAGTGAACGCGTGTGAAGGGCCTGGAGAGTTGAAGAGAGAGAAACACACTCACACACACACACGCTCACACACACACACACTCAATGACTTACCAGGATTATCTTTTTTTTTTTTTTGTTCTAAAACACAATATCATTGGTTATATGGTGCTCTGAGGTAACCCCCTTAATGAAAGAATCCCTGACAATACTGATTTCATTACTTTCCCTCCCCGGCTTTCACCTGAGAGAGAGAGAGAGACCGATTTCATTACAATCCTCCCCTAGCTTTCACCTAGAGAGAGAGAGAGAGAGAGAGAGAGAGAGAGAGCTGACAATACCGATTTCATTACAATCCTCCCCTAGCTTTCACCTAGAGAGAGAGAGAGAGAGAGAGAGAGAGAGAGAGAGAGAGAGAGAGAGAGAGAGAGAGAGAGAACAATGAATAGCTTAAAGGAGCGTACACGACGTATGCGAGTCGGAAGGTCTTCCTCAGCTGGGGATCCATTTCGTTTGTCCCGTCCCATACACGTGACTGAATTAATACTCTACACTTGGGAATGGGAATGGGAATGGGAATGCTCTCGAAGCAAGACTTAGGAATAGGAATGTTCTTGGAACCAGATTTGGGGATGGGAATTCTCTTGAAACCACACTTAGCATTGGGAATGCCCTTGAAACTATACTTGGGAATTGGAATGCTCTTGAAACCAGACTTGGGCATGGGAATTCTCTTGGAACCAGACTTAGGAACTGGAATGGTCTTGGAACCAGACTTAGGAATGAGAATGCCCTTGGAACCACACTTAGGAATGGCAAATGGTCTTGACACCAGACCTGGGAATGGGAATTCTTTTGAAACCACATTTAGGAATGGCAACGGTCTTGAAACCAGACTTGGGAATGGGAATGCTCTTGAAACCAGACTTAGGAATGGCAATGGTCTTGAAACCAGACTTGGGAATGGGAATGCTCTTGAAACCAGACTTAGGAATGGCAATGGTCTTGAAACCAGACTTGGGAATGGGAATTCTCTTGAAACCAGACTTAGGAATGGCAATGGTCTTGAAACCAGACTTGGGAATGGGAATTCTCTTGAAACCAGACTTAGGAATGGAAATGCTCTTGAAACCACACTGATTAATGGGAATGCTCTGGAAACCAGACTTAGGAATGGGAATACTCTTGAAAGCAGAATCACTGCATCCGCGTACATACAGCACAGTAACTACAGTACAGTTAAGTACCTATCGTACCTATCACTGAGTACAAAAGCATGAATTCCATATTCACTTGTATTAACTAATCCGTATGTATATATACTCGTATACACACACACACATATATATATATGTATATGTATATATAAATATATATATTACTGCTTTGCATAAAAGTGCAATTCTACAGAAATAGACACGTGTGGAATAAATATATCTTGCACACTGATAAACACAGTTTTATTCAACGTGACTATATCCCATCGTACATGCACACACACACATGCATATACACTCACACGCAATATCCGTATAAACAAAAGCTCTTGTAAGCTCCAAAATGGACTTGTACACATATACAGTACACCCGTTTCCATATGCATAAGTAAACACTGCAAACAGAAACTGGAAGCAAGGACAACTGCACGCGACACAGAAACATGAATAAATCATGTATGCTTTCACAAACGCTCAGCAAATACTGTGCACGTATCCCTGACAGTATTCTGAGAACTGAATTGAAATGTGGGGACAAAAAATCCTACAGATGGTCCACTCTGTCAGTATTTCGTTTCTTCTACTGTCAATTTTAGGAGTCGTCTACCTGTATTCGTTTTTTCCTGTTTCTTATGACTGCGTTTTCTTTCAAGAAAGGGCTTTGAGAGCCATTTACCCTTCTTTATTTTCTTTAACGTTTTTTGTTTATGCGGGGTTGTAATGGGAAACAGACTAGCTATATCTGAAAATAAACAACTTGAAAATTACTGTTAGTTTTTTTCTCTATCGGCATAAAAAAATAATCCGATTGTTAGGGGAAGTCACTGAAGTATTCAGTACAACACGTGTTCACTGAGTATTGATAAAGGCACTAGAGAAATATCATTCTAAAGAATGAAAACCTTGGATTGAACAAAGCTTCTAGAATGCATTGTAATAATCTTTGTTTCTCTAATAAGAGAGAACCATTTACTATTGAAGATCTTTACACAGGCAAAGAGCAATACTAATAAAATAAATAAGTAAATAAAAATCCCAAAATTCATTCGCGAATGTAAACAAGTAAAAAATGGGCGGAAGTTTCTCCGGCGCAGTCGAGTTTTCTGTACATGGTATAATCAAGGCCACCGAAAATAGATCTATCTTTCGGTGGTCTCGATATAATGCTGTATGAGCTGCGGCCCATGAAACCTTAACCACGGCCTGCTGGTGGCCTGGCCTATATCGTTGCCAGACGCATGATTATGGCTAACTTTACCCTTAAATCAAATAAAAACTACTGAGGCTAGAGGGATGCAATTTGGTATGTTCGATAACTGGAGGGTGGATGATCAACATACCAATTTGCAGCCCTCTAGCCTCAGTAGTTTTTAAGATCTGAGGGCGGACAGAAAAAGTGTGGGCAGAAAAAGTGCGGACAGAAAAAGTGCGGACAGAAAAAAGTGTGGACGGGCAGACAAATGCGGTACAATAATTTTCTTTTCAGAAAATTAAAAATATATATCATGTAAACGCCAGCAAATATATAAATAATATTAAAACAATGCTAAGACTAAAATGAACAAACAACCAGTAACTGATAAAATAAATTCTCGACACCACCGAGTTTTCCACGGCATAATCCGGTAATCCCCGAATTTTCTAGGGCAACTTCGGGCAATCCGCAAAATTCTCCGGGGAGTAAGTTCTTCGCGATCCCTGAGTTTCCCTGCGGTAGTTTATGGCAATCCTGACATTTTCTACAGTATATTCAGAAAATTCTATATTTTTGTGGGTAAATTCTCCCAAAGTTTTCTATCGTCAGTGATCGAAATTATAATTATTTTAATTTTTTAGGACCAATATTTAATTCTTTACTTTCGTGTATAAATTCTTCCACGTTTTCAACTGTAAAAGTCATCAGAATTATAATTATTTTTATTTAAGGCCATAAATTATTCCAAGTTTTCTATTTTAAGTTATCAAAATTATAATTATTTTAATTTTTTAAGGCCAATATTTAATTCTTTATTTCGTGAATATATTCTACCACGTTTCCAAGCGTAAGTCATCAAAATTAGAATTACTTTCCTTTCTTATGGCCAACAATTAGTCTTGAGTACGCTTTTGACATCCTGAAATTTCAAAGGATAATTTTTGTCATGCCATCTTTTTTTTTTTTATGCGGTGCAAAATTCTTCGAACTGGGTTTTTAAAGTTCATATTCTCGCCTTTGATGCAAAATAATACAAAAACCGGATTTTGCAAGTCCTCATTCATGCGTTATCTCGTGTGAAATATTTTCGAGACAGCCTTTTTTTCTCTACTTCGCATTCTTGCAATATTTGGTGTTGAATATTGCACAACCGGATTTTTTAAAATTCACGCTTTCCGTACGCGGGCACTGATGAAATTGCGTAGCTATGTCTTTTAATTACAACGTTGGAAGTCGTTGGAAGTCGTTGGAAGCCGTTGGAAGCGCTGGAAGTCGCTGGAAGCTGTTGGAAGTCGTTGGAAGTTCGTGGAAGTCGTTGGAAGCTGTTGGAAGTCGTTGGAAGCCGTTGGGAGCCGTTGGAAGCGCTGGAAGCTGTTGGAAGTCGTTGAAAGTTCGTGGAAGTCGTTGGAAGCTGTTGGAAGTCGTTGGAAGCCGTTGGAAGTCGTTCGCTGGAAGCTCTTGAAGTTCGTGGAAGTCGTTGGAAGCTGTTGGAAGTCGTTGGAAGCCGTTGGAAGCGCTGGAAGTCGCTTAAAAGTCGTTGTTGGAAGTCGTTAAGCTGTTGGAAGTCGTTGGAAGCTCTTGAAACAGCTGGAAGTCGTTGGAAGCCGTTGGAAGTCCTTAAAAGCTGTTGGAAGTCCTTAAAAGCCGTTGGAAGCCGTTGGAAGTCGTTGGAAGCTCTTGGAAGCCGTTGGAAGTCCTTGGAAGCTTCCGCTCCGCATATTTACTGCTAACATGGGAGGTGGTGGAAGAGAAGGAAAGGGAAACGAGACGAGGAAGAAAAAAGGAAGGTAAAAGAGAGAGAGAGAGAGAGAGAGAGAGAGAGAGAGAGAGAGAGAGAGAGAGAGAGAGGAGGTATACGCAAGCAAACATGAGAAGCAGCAAGCAGGGAAAGAGAACATGTGGGAGGAGCAAAAGAAGAAAGGGAGAAGAAAAAAGATGAGGGAAGGGGGCACAAACTACATTTTCCTTCCCACTACCCTTTCCCCTCCTTTTTCCCTCCCCTCCCCCTCCCCTCCCCAAAAAAAGCAAGGGATCCCTTAATCACTGGTGTTGTACTTGGGAAGGCGCTTCAGCCACAGGCGCATTAAAGCTGCAAGAACACTTAGTGTGTAGGCGTGACAAGAAGGAAGCGAGAGGGGTGGGGGGGAGGGAAGGGGGGGAAGGGGGAGGTAAGGTTAGGAAGGGGAAGGGAGAGGCCCCAGGGAGGTAGGAGGGAGAGTAAATGAAAATTTGGGGGAACATGAATGTGGGTTGTAAATACTAGGAAAGGTTGGAATGGGGAAGGGGAGTACCAGTTCACAAAAAGATGGACAATGGAAAGGCAGAAAATGAGAGAGAGAGAGAGAGAGAGAGAGAGAGAGAGAGAGAGAGAGAGAGAGAGAGAACAAGGACGATACCCAGTGAAATGCAATACGTGAGGGAGGGAGATGAAGAAAGAGAATACGAATGAAGAACGATGTGAAACGCAATAGTACAGAAAAGCGAGGGAGATAAATGTATAAACGTATGAGGAACAATGGCGGCAATAGAATGCAACAGAGAGAGAGAGAGAGAGAGAGAGAGAGAGAGAGAGAGAGAGAGAGAGAGAGAGAGAGATTGCGTGGGCGAGTTTTGGCAGTCCTTGCCATAAAGGTAATAGCGATGGCAAGTGCTCGTAAACATGAAAGAGGACTGGAAGACGGAGAAATGCAAAAGCAAAGAGAATAATATTATAGATTGGGGCTCGCGTGACCGAGCAATTAAGATTCGAGGTGGGTATGACACGCTCATAACGAGAAACAGGGCCGAATTCACACGCGGTTTGCGCCTTTTGATACACGGCCGAATTAAAGGAAGATATATGAGACTGCCGCAAGTTTATTAACGTTTTTAAAGCAGGGGTATATGTTTAGAAAAGCGAAATACTTCGATACAAAAGGTTATATAGAAAAAGCTGTCAGACAAAGGGATCTCATTTATTCTGTGCTCAAAATTTAGATTTTTATGTACAACATACAGTAATTCACTAAGACGAAAGCACTAAAATAATATTATCACTAGGACTCAAATATGACTTAAGGTAGTGATAGCTTTTCTGCCACGCCTCAATTATTCAACAAGAGCGCAAAAACGATTATCATAAAAATAATTATCATCATAAACACTTCAATAATCAGGCGAAGGTGAAGACGATTATCAGAGACTCAAAATAATTCAGAGACGACAATCATTAAGATTCAAACATAATTAAAGAAGAGGGGGGGTGGGGGGAATTATAATAAAAACTAACAATAATTCAACTGAGAGGTGAAACCAACAGTAGTCTTGTTACAAGTAAAAAAAATTATAAAAGACTCGCGAATTAAATCTGTAAGTACAAAACTTCCGATGAACTTATTCATACAACATTATACAAAAAGCCAGGGGTCAATAAATGATGATTAACTACATTATGGTAACCTAGGAAAAGGCGAATACAAGAATTACATTTCAAAAAGTCTTCCACGGAATAGTCACTTTTCAATAAAGTATTATAACCAGACGTACTACCACGGTACACGAAAACTTTCAAAAAAAAAAAAAAAAAAAAAAACTGACGCGATAACCGAATTAACTAATGGCCTTGAAAACACTTGGAGGCACACACGAATACGGAAGGCAGTCACGAATAAGCACGCAGGAAAGATACACGAATTAAAAGCACCAGGAAATCGATTGGTGGGTAAATGTTGAACGATCAAGATACTACCTGCCAACTTCTCGTTGCTATAAACACTATGGATGACTTGGCAGAGTGAATTCTCCCTCAGGGATTTTGCCTTCCTATCTCCGGATCTGAATCCGGATCAACAAATCCTAATGGGCGGATCTTTAGCCCCGGGCCAAAGTCATCTCAAATTTTTCCGGAAAATCTGTGGTAAATGTTTTTTTTTTTTTTTTTTTGTCTAAGTATTTCTGATTCAAAGCTCGAAGTTCCTCGCACTGAGGGTTCCTATTTCCGGATCTGAATCCGGATCAACAAATCCTAATGGACGGATCTTTAGGCCGGGACCAAAGTCTTCTAAACATTTTCGGGGAAATCTGTGGTAAAGTTTTTTTTTTCTAAGTATTTCTGATTCAGAACACGAAGTTCCTCAGCACTGAGGCTTCCTATCTCCGGATCCTGGGCCGGATCGACATAAAATCCCAATGGCTTGGTCGTTAAGCTACCGCCCAGATACCCTTCCCTTGCCCCTTTAAAAAATAAACACAATAAATAAAATCCTTCAATCAGCGGTGAAGTATGTCTGTGCACAGACAATTTCGTCATGACATATGTTTCCTATCACCGGATTTGAGTCCGGATCAACTGGACCTGAGTCCAGATCAGCATCAGAATTTATTACCTCAAGCTTTTGCCAGTGATCAAATCACCAAACGACTGAATGAAATTCAGCAGATTTAAAAAAAAATATAAAAAAACATACCTACACACAAATGAAAATAAACTAAAATATGCATTCAAGATCACTACCTTTCTAAAAAACTTCATGAAAATGCCGTCACAATATATATTTCAATATTCGGCACACAAACCTCACAAACATGGACTGAAAAACACAAATGTGTTACATTCAACTCTCACAAACTAGTTTCTGACCAATAACCAATCTTTGCACAAACTCTCCTCTAAATCAGTCGTTCAGACGAAAAAACATGCAAACCAGACCAAAACTAACAGATCCAAGGCTAAATGAAAATATCGTGACTGAGTTTGAAACAATTAAGCAAAACTTCACGACAACTCGCGAAAGCGCATTGATGTCATTTCTAACATTTGACGTGTACAGTACAAAAGGCAAACGAGGAGACAAACTTTAAGGGGATATAAATAACCTTGCCGCCGAGAAAGCAAGGTCGTTGCATTGCATGTGTTCGAGCATAACCTAACCTGGACAAGGGCGAGTTTCTAGATTACACTTCGAGATATCGGACACGACACAAGAGTTATTACAGAGGCGTTGATTCAACAGGTAGCGGTGCGGACAATACTACACGACTC
>NC_089787.1:26613123-26653123 GCF_040412425.1 Macrobrachium rosenbergii | reverse complement strand
CTCGTTAGTCAATCTCCGGCATAGAAATGAGGCCCTCCTTGAAATTCTAAAGATCACTGCCGTGACCCAAACAACATTATTTGAGTCTCTAATTAAATTCTCTATGGCCTCCTCCGCCCATTGATGACTTTCCCCACTTTAAGTGAAGGAGAGGAAACAAGGGAGGAAAATGAATGAGGCAGTATAAAAAGAAATGAAAAAATTGATGGGCAACTTTACCAAGGAGGAAAATTGTCGAAGAATACCCTAAGAAAACAAGGGAGGAAAATAAATGAGGCAATATAAGAAAAATGAAAAAAAATCGATAAGCAAGTTTACCAAGGAGGCAAACTGTCGAAGAATACCCAGACTCTCTGAAAACAGATTCGACTGAGAATTCGACCGAACAGAAATTGCTGCAGCTATCAACTTTCAGTCGACAGTTCTTAGAGAAGTTTTATCTTTAGCTAAATATTCAGAGGGCATGGGAGCATTCTCTGCCTCAATTTCTGTGTCATTCCTTATTCTTCCTCCTCCTCATTCAAGTTTTACACCCAGTGCTTCTCTTCTTTAATGGTTTTATCTCTCTCTCTCTGTTCCCAAAAGATCTCATTCGCGTTTTTCCATTGCTTGAATCATTGTCCTTACACCATTTCTCTGCGTCGATGCAACCTCTCTCTCTCTCTCTCTCTCTCTCTCTCTCTCTCTCTCTCTCTCTCTCTCTCTCTCTCTCTCTCTCCCAAAGATCTGATTTGTACTTTCTTTCCATTTCTTGAATCATTGCCTCTACACCATTTCTCCTCGTCGATGCAACCCTTTCTCTCTCTCTCTCTCTCTCTCTCTCTCTCTCTCTCTCTCTCTCTCTCTCTCTCTCTCTCTCTCTCTCTCTCTCTCTCTCTTTTATATATTCTCATCCCTTAAAGAAACGGTACTCATCCTCCCTCTTCTGTTTTGTTTTAATTACGTTAAGTCCCTTCCATTATCTTATCCACTCCTTTCGGATAAAATTTCATTTTCTTTCCCTTAATACATTTTGCTCATTTTTACCTGTCCCGCCTTTACTCATCCTCGAGGTTCTCATATTTACCACTTGCCTTTATTCTCTTTATTCTTCCCTTCTTTGCTCAATTCTTCAGTATATACAAAACATACCATTAAATTTTCTCAAACGTCTTTACAAAATTTCCTAATCTTTACATATTTTTTTTAGCTCTGTGAATTTCTTATTCTTTATAATTTTTTTTAGTCATTAAAACGCCTCAACTTCATTCTATCCTTTGCATTCTTCCCCTTTTATGCATCGTCTACTCATCCTCGTATCCTTTAACTTTCTATATTTCCTATTATTCATCATCTCATCCTTTCATCCTTAACCTCTCTGTTTTTCTTTTTTTCATTCATTGTCTATGCGTCTTTTCATCCTTCCCCCCTATTCTTCCTTTTGTTCATCATCTCATCCTTTCATCCTTATCCTCTCTATTCTTCCTCTTATTAATCGTTTCCTCATCTCTCATCCTTATCCTCTATATTCTTCCTCTTATTAATCGTTTCCTCATCTTTCATCCTTATCCTCTTTATTTCTCCTCTTATTAACAATCTCTTCATCCTTATCCTCTCAAATTTTCCTGTTATTAATCGTTTCCTCATCCTTTCATCCTTATCCTCTCTATTCTTCCTCTTATTTGTCATCTTTTCATCCTTATCCTCTCTATTCTTCCTCTTATTCATCATCTTTTCATCCTTTCTATTCTTCCTCTTATTCATCATCTTTTCATCCTTTCTATTCTTCCTCTTATTCATCATCTTTTCATCCTTATCCTCTCTATTTTTCCTCTTCTTAATCGTTTCCTCATCCTTTCATCCTTATACTCTGTATTTTCCCTTTTATTCACAATCTCTTCAATCCTTTCATCTTTCTATTTTTCTTCTTTCATTCATCGTCTCCTTATTATTTCTATTCTTCTATCCTCATCCTTATCCTTTCTATTCTTCCTATCTCATTCGTCGTCTCTGCATCCTTCCGTCCTCCTCCTCCTCCTCCTCCTCTCTCCCTTCTTCTTCAGTTAGAGAAACTCCAAATGATTTCCCTGCCTACCAGCATCTCCCCAACTTAAGCCTGAAAACTACAAGGCAATTTTCCAAATTCTTTCTCTTGCTCTTTAGGAAACGGTTTCAATGGATGCGGGTTGGTTGGTTACCATATAAATTTAGGGTGTTATTTAAGGGTACATTTTAAATATTTTTCAAAGTACCAGCATATATATATATATGTATGTATGTATGTATGTATGTATGTATGTATATATATATATATATATATATATATATATATATATATATATATATATATATATATATATATATATATATATATATATACATAGCCGCCGTGGTGGCGCAGTGGTATGGTTCTCTGCTACCAGTCGAGAGGGCCGGAGTTCAAATCCCGACGTTCGCTGATGGCTCGGATTGAGCCACTGCACAAATCCGGTAGCCCGTCAACCTAACGGTCCAAAAAAACCTGAGAGGTTCAGTAGGAGAATAGGTACCAGCCCCTGGCTGGGGAGTTAAACAGTGGGCCTAACGACACACTGGTCATGTGTCATAGGCATTGGGACTTGTCCCCCACTGGCTGTCGGGCTAAGAAACAGGAGATCAGCGCATGCCCTATGGGCCTACAGAGACCCAGGAGGACTTTAACTTTAAACTAATTATACATATATATATATATATATATATATATATATATATATATATATATATATATATATATATATATACTAGATATATAATATAATATATATATATATATATATAT
Source organism: Macrobrachium rosenbergii (assembly GCF_040412425.1). Classification (NCBI taxonomy): domain Eukaryota; kingdom Metazoa; phylum Arthropoda; class Malacostraca; order Decapoda; family Palaemonidae; genus Macrobrachium; species Macrobrachium rosenbergii. The sequence continues at coordinate 26,650,326 of NC_089787.1, read as the reverse complement.
ATATATATATATATATATATATATATATATATATATATATATATATATATATATATGTATATATGGTGTAAGTGTGAACAGATTCAGACCGGGCATCACTTTATACATGTATACATGAGTTTTATTAAATCAGCTTGGACAATATGGAACAAAAGGCAATCTCTATTGACTAACCACTGCATATTTGAATTCTGTATCCAATTCTCTACTCATGCAAGAATCCATTCTTTGTAAGATTAAAGTTAAAACACTTACTCATAATTTTTTTCTCTTACAACACTTTTGGTCAGAACTCCTTGAACAACTTTAAAAGTATCAAAAGTTACAAAGTATAAAAAGTTAGTATTCTCGGAGCTCTTCTGAAGCCGGGCAAAGTTTTCTATATTAAACAAAAAGATTCTTCTTCCCGGTTGGGTTGACCATAAAGCGTCTAATCCATTTTATCTCATCAGCAACAAATTTTCGTTCGGGAAGTAAGTTTCTTTCACACCAAGACCACAATATTTAGCATAATTCTTAAATAATAAGATATCAGTCATTTATTCGAATCCATCACCAGAATATTTATAACCGACAGGATAGCGGTAGCTCAGTGGTTTTCGCCTGGACTTCGACGTGGTGGTCCCTAGTTCAAGGGCCAAGGGCCGCTCATGGTTTGACAGAATTCACTGGCAGGACACGAACTTACCTTCCCTATGAGCTATAGACGGGGAGTGGCTGACCCATAGGTTTACTTGCTGAGCCATCAAAAAATTGCAAAAGAAAAAATATGACAAAAGCACACACACACACACACACACACACACACACACACACACACACACACATATATATATATATATATATATATATATATATATATATATATATATATATATATATATATAGATATATAGGGAGTGGCTAACCCACAGGTTTGATTGCTGAGTCATCAAAAAATTGGAGAAGAAAAAATATGCCAAAAGCGCGCGCACACACACACACATACATATATACACAAATTTCATGGTTCGGATCCATGTATGTATATATATATATATATACCGCGTACTTTTTCCATTTGATCTATTTTTCCATTTACGTTATTTTTTCTTCTCTTTTCGTTTTTAATTTCCACTGGATCCCTTTCCGAACAGCTTACTCATTCCATTACGGCCAAGCCCTGCACGGGACAAGGATTCCTTTTCACCGGAGCGTCAGTAAAAGGCGAAACAGGAACGATACATCCTTTTACTTTCGCTCAAGCCCGCGCCCTGGTATTTTACATGGGGGGTGGGGGCGGCTTTCTTTTTTTTTATTTCGATATATAAAACTGTTCGAACACCTTGCTTCATTCGTCGCTTTTACTGGATATCAGTATTCTGATTTGTTTTATGTATTCTGTTCCGCTGTATTGATAAATCCATATACTGTATATGTATGTATATATATATGTATGTATCAATCCTTCGTCAATGGCTTGGAAATAAAGTCGAAACCGGTCAAGACCTACATAAATGAATCGTTTTTTATAATTAATATACTGTATAAATGAATCACGTACAAAAGTGATTATAATTATATATATATATATATATATATACTATATATATATATATATATGTATATATATATATATATATATATATATATATATATATATATTACCATGATTATTCTTTTGTTTTTGCTTACCGTTACACTAACTTCTAAAACCTTTCATTTTCTTTGACCTCGTAATTTGTCCCTTCCTAAACTCCAGTGATTTCAGCAGGTCCTATAATGTGAGAGCGGCTTATCTCATCTTTATATTTCACTCATCATTTTTAGCGTATATTGTTTTCATTAAGTTATCTGAAAATATTCTCCATTAACGTTTTTCCTTTTACCTTATTACTTCCCTCTAAAGCTTATTTTATCTTATCCTAGTATCTGTTTTATTTTTCACTGGTTAACTGAAAAGTATCCATTATCTTGCACGCTATATTCACTATATCTTGTATGTTTGATTTTAATTTTCAAACATGTTTTCATCTTACGTTTTGCCATTCATTTTACCGGACTTTTCTTTATATTTCACTTATCATTTTCTTATTTTTTCATTGAGTTATCTGTATTAACGTTTTTTTCAACGTTTTTATCTATTTTATCTTATCCTAGTTCTGTTTTATTACCTGGTTACGCACGCTATATTAAATGTTTGATTTTAATTTTATGTTTCCATCTTTCATTCATTTTACCGGACTTTTTAATTTTATTTCAATTTTTCAAACAATCTACACTTCTCTTTCTTTCTTTTTTCAATTTTCAAACAACATTTGTTTCCTGTATATTTTCATGTATATTTTCTCTTTTGCCTTTCATCAGTCAGCTTCATTAATCTTCATCTTTTCTTCTTCAAACCTTTTATCCTCGCCTTTTCCCTATCTTTCATCTTATCTCAGTTGACTTATGACTAGTCTTCTCCTCTCTTCTTCATTCCTTACCCATTTTCATTTGTTTTCATCTATCTGGGTTATACATGGCCACTTCACTACCTGGTCAGTTGACCTATGCATTCAAATCATCATCGCCATTATTTTTGTATTATCCCACAAGCTTTCTACCTAGCTTTCACTCAACCCGTCAATAAAGCCTCACCTGTTATTTTCGTTAATTCATCTTCAGCTGTCATAACGCGAGCGATGCGTTAAACCTGAGGTTTAATTTATATCCAACTTTCGTGTGGTATTTAAGGTTGGCATTTCCAATGACAGGGCTTCCGCTACGTGGTCCTGTAAACACCCGACTTCTGTATTTCTTCCGATCATTTTTACTCGAAGAAAACGGGAACTTGTCGAAGAAAACGGGAACTTTGAAATACCACATCGCTTTGAATTTTAATGTTACGCAATAACAATGGAGGATGTTCTAGTAACATAGCTGAAGGTAATTCACTTTGAATAATAAGTTACTATATGTACTAGAAATGGTTAGATTTCGAACATTACATCTGGCAAGTCTTTGACCATCATAAAAAAAAGAAATTACGTTATGAAGTAATCAAAATATGTTAAAATAAAAGTTGCGAATAATTAAACCTTTTCATAAAAAGAAACTAAGTTTTAATATTGAAATCAAAGGGTAGAATTAAGTTATGAAGTCATCATAATATACTAAAATAAAAGTGGGAGGTCCTTAACTGTTTCAAAGAAAAGAAACTTGACGTTTTAACTTGAAATCAAAGGTTGTAGCTTCCGATTTAACCCTAGGAATATTAATAAGCCGACGGTCTTCAACAACCCTTTCCTGAATACTGAATAACATTTAGAAAGAATCTGTAGCTGGTCTTCCCTTCCAGGATGGCTAAGAATCGATAGAGATAGTGCAAATCCATTGACAAACAAGTCGCAAGCGTGAATACATTTGCTCAAAGTTCACACGAGTAGATGCGAATACACGGTACATCTTCTCGGAAAAGGGTACATTCCAAAAAGGCATACCAATAAAAAAAAAAATATAGCCTTTTCATACTGCAAGACTTGGTTATAATACCATCAGCTTATAACAAATCAGTATATGTTGTATATATATATATATATATATATATATATAACAATATCATATATATATATACATATATATATATATATACATATATATATATATATATATATATATATATATATATATATATATAATGGTTCAGCAATTACCTACAATTTCGTACAAACGTCAAAGACTAATCCGGATAAGTTCACAAGTACGGAAACAAACTTGTGATCAAGTACTTGTTCAGAAACTGCCAGGGATGAAAGATGGGTGGGCGAGAGAGTAGGTGGGCTGGGGAGAAAGGAGGATTACTAAATACATCACAATAATTCCGAGAACGTTATGTAATCTGTTGCTGCAATAACAGACGAGAGGTTTTAAGGTTTAAGAGCAGTAGAGAGAGAGAGAGAGAGAGAGAGAGAGAGAGAGAGAGAGAGAGAGAGAGAGAGAGAGAGAGAGAGAGACTCGCACACATTACGCAACGCCTTTCCGCAGCAAATTTTAAATATAATCTTCAAATCCAGCTTTTGAATCCAGCCTCCTAATTAGTACTTTTTTTTATTTAATTTTAATTTCCTAATCCATTTGAATAATTAGGAAAGGAGATCTGAACATATATCCGCGGATACTTCAAGTTTTTGACAGAATTATGATTTAATAATTAGCATTCGGTGGCAGAAAGGAGGGGGCGAATCTGACACTTATTGTTAGGGAGAATAGAGGCTAGGTTCCCTTGATAAGTACTTCGTTCATTAATCTTTATGTCTTTTCTTGTCATTCATTCATTGGCTCTAACTGTCGTTACAGCAATAGATGTTATGTTGATCATCATCATCATTATAGATATTATTATCATCGTCATTATTACTGGTATTACTATTATCATCAGATTACCATTTTCCTATCATAATGATCAAAATAATGGCCGTAAGATACATCTATTTTTTATATATAAATGTAAAAAAGTATGCAGAATCTTTTTGCTTATGAATGTACTACATATTTTACAGTTCTGAATATGTTGCATGCATATATACATGAATTCAGTTTGTAAAATAAGTTTTTCACGCAGAAGATATATTCATTAATCTTTGACAATTACGCAAATGATATAATGAGTTTTATCAATTATACAAAATAATAAAATAATCTTTAATAATTAGAGGAAAAATATATGATATTTAATCTTTAACAATTACGCAAAAAATATATATAAATAATAATCGTTATCAATTACGCAAATCAATATGTATATATTAATAACCTTCAACAAATATTATTCTTTCCAATCAATGAATATTCTCTCGATAAAAAAAAAAAAGATTCAAACACCAATTATCGTTCGTGACGTAACTCGATCGAACCAATCAAATTTAGCCGAGCTGCTTCTGAGAGAGAGAGAGAGAGAGAGAGAGAGAGAGAGAGAGAGAGAGAGAGAGAGAGAGAGAGAGAGCGCGCAAAAAAAGATCGCTTTAATGAAAATCAAACAAACTCGGCTGCCAGAACTTCCTCTCTCTCTCTCTCTCTCTCTCTTCTTTTCCTCATCTGGGCTCGTTATTCATCTAAAACTTTTCAGTACCCAGATTAAAGTTCTTTTTCGTTTCATCTATCTGGATCAAACATCTCTACTTTCATTTCTGGCCTTTCCTTTAATAAAAAAAAAAAAATACTGATCAGGCTAAAAGCTGTGATTACATGCCTTTCGAGTCGGTTATGTTTTTCGAACAAACGCCGACAAAAACCTAGTTTCTACTTCTATAAGAAAACAACATTTTTAATAAATTTACTGTATAATAGACAGTGAGAGAAGGAAGTGGTATACCAGCCGCTGACAACATATATTATAATTAAATTAGAATTATACGAGATACATGTAATACCAGCTGCCAACAACATGATTCTAGTCAGAATTATGTGGTATATGTTACTGTAGTATTTCGATGCTGTTCTAAAACTGTAAGCATAAATTCACCGAACATATAAATATGTAATTCAGTATTGGTCTTTACCCATTACACGCAGATTCAAGGCTAACTTTGTGTATACTGCAATTTCCTTTCCCACTGGTTATATTATAAGTACCTTAATGATTATTTACAAAGATTTTTTCCAGCCAAACCTACATAAGACATTATCGTATTCCTTATATGGTATCATGCGTATGCCAGTGTCTTTGGGCATTTCCTAATAAATAAATAAATAAATAAATAAATAAATAAATGTATAAATAAAAACCTATTCAACAGATATTCCCATTATATCTAGGAACATATCTTCAATGATGGCAATGTATCTTTCAATAGATCTTTCACTGGATTTGCACCCAGTACGGGCTATATTATCAATATCAGCAACAAAGTATATACACAGAGATAACAATAATAATAACCTATAAAAAATAATAAAGCAAAACTTATCACAAAGCTTTTATCAACTCAGTCTTCCAGTTTTTTTATGCCTCAGATGTCGATCACCTAAATGCATCGTAACCATCCCTGTAATATTATTCGTCAACTCAATACTAGACATATTTCAATAGAAACTACCTTTCAGTTACTTCTATCCAAATTCTTGATGAACATCATTTCAACCGTTCTGCTTTATCCATCAACTTGAATCTTACTCTTCCTATCCTTCCATTATCAATCGGACTACCCATTTCTTTTTTTTCAACTGAGTTTTATTTTCTCTCCCATTCCCCACAATTCCTAATCCCTTCTACGACTCACACATCTTTACATCTTAATCAGAAGTGATGTCATTTTCCTTAATTCCAAAAATCCTCAGTCTCTTCAACAGTAACCCCCACAATAATATCTTCCTTACCTAATCCAGCAATCCCATAACACCCAATTGTCCTACTCCAACAATGCTTCTCCCTTCACCAACAATCCCTCTCTCCCTCCACCAACAATCCCTCTCTCCTTCCACCAACAATCCCTCTCTCTTCTCCACCAACAATCCATCTCTTCCTCCACCAACATCCATCTCCCCCTCCACCAACAATCCCTCTCTCTCCCTCCGTCAACAATCCCTCCCTCCCTCCACCAACAACCCCTCTCTCTTTCTCTCTCCCCCAACAATCCATCTCTCCCTCCACCAACAACCCCTCTCTCCCTCCACCAACAACCCCTCTCTCCCTCCACCAACAATCCCTATCTCCTTCCACCAACAATCTCTCTCTCTTCCTCCACCCACCAACAATCCCTCTCTCCCTCCCCCAACAATCCCTTCCATCCAAGCCGCAGATCGATAAATGAGGACGATGTTGAGCTAACAATAACTGTATTATCCACTGGGCTGAAGGAGTGGCGTCCGTCCACAGACGGGCAATAACTAGGCAGGACCATCTTATCAGTCCTGTCAACAGAAGCTCGAGGGCCGAGACTAACTCATAAATCTACTTCTTTCTTCCCTCTGCGCGATATCACCAGGTAATCTAGGGGCGCTATCGGGGACAAATTCGCTTTTTATTACTGTGCGCTATCGCGAGCTGCTATTCTATTAGGTTTTTGTCTCTTTTTTTATTTTTTACAGGTCCCGTTGTATGTCAGATTTTTATCGTGTTGTCACGCCCTTTAAAATTCGCATTCGCTTATAAACAAACGGTAAAAAAAAACAGACTTAAGAGTACATTATAAGTATTATGATATGAAAAGCCAAGAGCTAACAAAAAACATGATGCGTATATAAAAATACATAACAACAACATCAAAGATAGGTGAGTAAAATGAAAGGAGAGAGAGAGAGAGAGAGAGAGAGAGAGAGAGAGAGAGAGAGAGAGAGAGAGAGAGAGAGAGAGAGACGACAAAATACATCAGGAAGAAATATATAAAACTAGTAAATATGAAAACTAAGTCCCAGTTGGAGAAAGACTAAATATACAAGACTGAATCGTCACAAATGCATCAAGCACTGGACTGTGACAACTCGAAGCGTAGTGAGGCTGACATTATCACAATGAAATGGAATACAGTCATACACTCTTCTAAGTAATTTTCTGCTTACTATGCGCAACAACAAAGATTTCCTGTCGTCGAAACAAATAACTTCACGTATAGATCACTTGCATGTCAATTTGAGAAATGACAGATGTATTTGACACATGTGTCCTGTGAACACCCAAGGGATGAGTTAGGCACTTACCCCGATATATATCAGCTAAGAAAGGGTAACATTTGAACACCTGGTTTCATTCTTCTTAATGGGAATGGCACATGGACGATCAGCATACATAGATACATACATACATCATACATACGTACAAACATACATATACTGGAAATGCCATAATAATTTTCATCGTTACGGTGTTTCGTCTTCATAATCATAATACCTGATGTATATCATTACAGTGATTAATTATTGTACGTCATCTGCGTTTGGCAATCTCTCTCTCTCTCTATATAATGATTAAAATTACCTCGCAGCGAGATACGGCGGTACCTCGCGAAATCAAAGCAACCGGACTGGTACCGCCGACAAAACCCACCACCATCACGTACAACACTCGATGTATTTTTTTTATTATTATTATTATTTTTTTTTTTTTTTTTGCGGCAAACAGAATTTGCTCGTTAAGCCCATCAAAAGCCCTGGCGCTGCCGATAACAAAGCGAGACCCGAAACGCATTTAACTCGTAAACGTACAAAAGGGAATTTCTGATTTGATTTTCCTCCCCTTTTACAAAAGGAGCGATTGGCGGCGCGTGCGTTGTTTGTCTGCGAGATTTTTTTTTTTTTTTTTTTTTTTTTTTTTTTTTTTTTGTGTTTGGTGTGTGTGTGTGTGTGTGTGTGTGTTTTTGTCTTTGGGGGAGAGGTGATGTGCCATTTTTTTTTTAACTGTCCGCTGACCGAATTCCTAACATCTATAATCTGAACGGAGAGAGAGAGAGAGAGAGAGAGAGAGAGAGAGAGAGAGAGAGAGAGAGAGAGAGAGAGAGATCATAAATCATTCATTAAACAAGGCAAAAGATGTTGGTGGAACTTAATAAGCGCAAGGAAAAGTGAGAGAGAGAGAGAGAGAGAGAGAGAGAGAGAGAGAGAGAGAGAGAGAGAGAGAGAGATCATAAATCATTCATTAAACAAGGCAAAAGATGTTGGTGGAACTTAATAAGGCGCAAGGAGAGAGAGAGAGAGAGAGAGAGAGAGAGAGAGAGAGAGAGAGAGAGAGAGAGAGAGAGAGAGAGAGAGAAGCCATAACACACATGCACATGTAATATAATGCAACGGTCAGAATGAATGTTTACTAAGCTGGGAACTTTCGAAAGCCTTCTCGGGTCCCAACTTCAACCAAAAAGCATTATTATTATTATTATTATTATTATTATTATTATTATTATTATTATTATTATTATTCCCTTGCCGTCAAAAATAACAGCAACATATAGAATGCCTTTATCTACACACTTCTATTGGTGCCAGTGGTAGACAAAATGGGAGACTAAACGCGGACTATCGCACGACCTAAGAGACGTTACGTACCACCCCGAACATCGTAAGGTACCTTAATTCCTCCTACTCACATAGGGTCAGTCATGACAGAGGATGACCCCTGTCTGTGCGACGGAAAAGTCTAACCAAGGTGTTTAACCCGGGTTGGCTATCGACGCACAAGATACAGAGAGTATTAGGAAGTGACCCCATTCTTAAAGTCATAAATATAAATCAATAACAAATAATAAACATAAATACCGATGTTAGTATTTCCCAATGTGCTAATTGCAGGTACGACACATGGAGTGATAAAATAAATGAATAACTCATAAGAAAGAAATACATTCGCACCTCTTTAGAACTGCACAGGCTGGTTACACCTTCCAATGTGCTAATTGCAGGGAGTACCCCCCCGAACCCCCTCCTTCACCCACCCGGACCTCTCGAAAGACTTAATTGTAATTCTCAACTCTTTAATTCCCTGCCGCTTTTATGGAGGCCATTAGCAGGCTTTTTCTGAGCTTCCAGAGGGATTATTTTTAATTCTACGAACGTTGCCTTACTTAACTGCAAATTGCAAGACCCTTCTACTTAAATGGCTTTCTATATACGACTTCGACAAGAAAAGGAATTAAAGAGATAATGCTGTGTTGGAAGGCTTTCACTCACTCACCCAAGAATAAAGTGTGTTCACGAAAAGTACTCTAAAGGAAGGGGAAAGTGTGTTTAAATGGGTTCTATAATATACGCTACTTTTCCCAGACGGGAATGACAACAGAAAATGCAAACAAGTAAAAAATGCTTCGGCGCAATCGAGTTTTCTGTACAGCGTATAATCAAGGCCACCAAAAATAAATCTGTCTTTCGGTGGTCTCGATATAATGCTGTACGAGCCGCGGCCCATGAAACTTTAACCACGCCCCGGTGGTGGCCTCGCGTATATCGTTGCCAGACGTACGATTATGGCTAACTTAAACCTTAAATGAAATTAAAACTGCAGAGGCTAGAGGGCTGCAATTTGGTATGTTTGATGATTGGAGGGTGGATGATCAACATACCAATTTGCAGGCCTCTAGCCTCAGTAGTTTTCAAGATCTGAGGGCGGACAGAAAAAGTGCGGACAGAATAAAGTGCGGACGGACAGACAAAGCCGGCACAATAGTTTCTTTTCAGAAAACTAAAAATCTGAAATTAGCACAGCTACGAACATAGCTCATAAGGAAACATACACAAAAGGCAACAGGATAAACTTAAATAAATAAATCTGTTCAGGTTCCTATCCATCGTAATGAAGAGATGCACACATCAAAATTATGTTACAATGTTAGAATTATTTATCTGGAAAACGCCCTGCGAGTTACACAACCAGCGCCATCTTTTGAGTAGAAATAAAACCATGAAATCAATTCCCGAAGCTACGACTGCCTCCCGAATCCTTGCGGTTAAAATCTTGCTCTTTTACCCCCAAAACTTTCCAGTTTGTAAATTGTGATATTAAAACCGAGTAAAAGGCCCGCATAGGAAGACGTTACATTTAACGACTGTTTAACAGGATATATCTACAAAGAGAATATTGGACAATATTCCACTGGGTATTGGTTGCATTAGCCATAATGTCTTTGCACGACTGCCATGCGTGTGGTATACTCATAACCTGGAAGTCACAGATGTTCGGTTATGCAGTGATAGGACTGAGGAAGGGAGGAGAGAGGGAGGTACTGAGGAAAGGACGAGAGAGGGAGGTACAGAGGAAGGGAGGAGAGAGGGAGGTACTGAGGAAGGGAGGAGAGAGGGATGTACTTAGGAAAGGAGGAGAAAGGGAGATACTGAGGAAAGGAGGAGAGAGGGAGGTAAAGAGGAAGGGAGGAGAGAGGGAGGTACTGAGGAAAGGAGGAGAAAGGGAGGTACTGAGGAAGGGAGGAGAAAGGGAGGTACTGAGGAAGGGAGGAGAGAGGGAGGTACTGAGGAAAGGAGGAGAGAGGGAGGTACTGAGGAAGGGAGGAGAGAGGGAGGTACTGAGGAAGGGAGGAGAGAGGGAGGTACTGAAGAAAGGAAGAGAGAGGGAGATACTGTACAAGTCATGCACTGCGCATGTCCGAAAAAAATGCAGTTCTTTGGTTGTTCAAATGTAAAGAGGAATGCATTTGGTATGCAAGGATGTTATGTAGAACAAGGATATGATGTAGAAATGAAAGCATCTGATATGATTTAGTACACGTGGATGATTTATGTATATAAGAATCTGTGTCATGATAAATGCAAAATGCAAAGAAAGTCTGAGTAATGACAAACACAAAATGCATTTAAAGAATGTTTGATGATAAATGCACAATGCATAGAAAGTCCCTAAAATTATAAATTCACCATGCATAGAAAGTCCCTAACAATGATAAATGCACAATGCACAGAAAGTTCATAAAATGATATATGCACAATGCACAGAAAGTCCCTAAAATGATAAATGCACAATGCACAGAAAGTCCCTAAAATGATAAATGCACAATGCACAGAAAGTCCCTAAAATGATAAATGCACAATGCATAGAGTCCCTAACATGATAAAGGCACAATGCATAAAGAGTCCCTAACATGATGAATGCACAATGCATAGAGAGTCCCTAAAATGATAAATGCATAATGCACAGAAAGTCCCTAAAATGATAAATGCATAATCCAAAGAGTCCCTAAAATGATAAATGCACAATGCATAGAAAGTCCCTAAAATGATATATGCACAATGCATTTAAAGTCTGCCTAATAATAAATAAACTAAGTAGGTATAAGTGACGTATATTTTTTATATAGACATTACGGAGTTAATTCTAACCCATACCCTAACCTACCTAATACACACATACACGGGTATACCCACTCACACAAAAAAAATTACAAACAAACACAAACAAACGCAAGTTATCACAAACACCCACCCCCAAACTCCTCCCTAAACATACATTACCATAAAACTTCCAATGCTTCGGAGAAGATCCCAAATCATGGCATCCTCATCCCGAAAGCTTTTATGCGGACAGACGAATTGTGCATACCCAATACCCCTGAGAGAGAGAGAGAGAGAGAGAGAGAGAGAGAGAGAGAGAGAGAGAGAGAGAGAGAGAGAGAGAAAGTATCATGCAACAAATAATTGATGGAAACACCGCTTTCAAATTGGTGAATTGAACAATGATGTGTAAGAGCAAAACAGGAAACGTTCACTTTAAAAACTAGAACGAGAGAGAGAGAGAGAGAGAGAGAGAGAGAGAGAGAGAGAGAGAGAGAGAGAGAGAGGACTCATAAAACATTCATTAGACAAAGCAAAGGATGCTGGTGGAACTAAGTGAGGCGCAAAGAGAGAGAGAGAGAGAGAGAGAGAGAGAGAGAGAGAGAGAGAGAGTGTTTTTAGGTGAATTATTCCCTTTGAAGTAGACATCTCAAAAGGGATTCCGTGCTCTTAAAAATGCATGCTTGAGAAGGCAAGGAGGTCTGCTCTACCACTCGAGAGAATTTAATCGCCTACCTTCTTTTATGTATATATATATATAATATATATATATATTTTTTTTCTCGCAACAGGCCGGACACATTTCCTTTATCTAGACAAACACTTCGGATTTAAAGGAAGAGAGAGAGAGAGAGAGAGAGAGATGAACGTCAATAAATAATTGGAAAATTACGACGAAATGAAATAGTGGGCGAAGTCTATGACAGGCAATGCATTAGATTTAATATTGAAGTGAATTGCAGTTATTAAAAGGAGAGAGAGAGAGAGAGAGAGAGAGAGAGAGAGAGAGAGAGAGAGAGAGAGAGAGAGAGAGAGAGAGATGACTAAAGAGAGGTCGTGAAAGATTCTCAGGACTTTCGAATATTATAAGATAAGGAATAATTAAAATAAATGAACTACTGAATAGAGTCCATTAATACTAAACAATATTTCTTGAAGATATGAAATGCAGTCATTATCAAGACTTAACATCTAATGCAACCTATTAGCTGATATAGTGGTTAGTGTCATGGATTGCCACTCACATGTCGCGAGTCCGCGTCTCCCCCAGGGCGATGAAAAATCACTGGCTCTGAATCATGATCAGTTACTGCTGCAGTGTGGAGTCTGCTGCGGTGGAAGGTTGAAACCAACATTCTTTGGAAGCTTGAATTTCAAGTCAATGGCCCTATGGTGTGCTTATTCCATGTGAATAGGTTTCATCTACTGACATATATAATAATAATAATAATAATAATAATAATAATAATAATAATAATAATAATAATAATAATAATAATAATAACAATAATAATAATAATAATAATAATAATAATAATAATAATAACAACAACAATAATAATTATAATAATAATAATAATAATAACTGAATCATCGCCAATAAACTACAAAACACCTCATAACTGTAATTCCTTAAGCAGGTCACACACACACACACACACACACACACACACACACATATATATATATATATATATATATATATATATATATATATATATATATATATATATATATATATATATATCTCAGGTCTTAAAAAATTTTTAAAAATAAACATTTTAAATGGAAAAATAAATATTAAAACTTCAAAGAATCCATACCTCCTAAAATCTAGATAAACATTTCTAAAGACAAGCATCCTCGTAAAACTCGAAGGAGGGAGGAATTAAAACACCAAAATATCCTTCTACAACTCAATACATCACAATCCCCACAAAAAAATAGACAAAAAATCACAGATTGGAGTTAAAACACGACAAGTCCTCCTAAAACCCATTACATCACACTCCCCGCAAAAAAAAAAAAAAACTCACAAGAAGGAATTAAAACACAACAATGTCCTCCTAAAACTCATTACATCAGACTCCCACAAAAAAAAATCACAGGAAGGAATTAAAACACTCACTACATCACACTCCCCAATACACACAAAAAAGGCCGAATTTTAGTAAACACAACAAGACAACCCAACTAAAATAAACAGACTTGGACTTAAAGAGAACGCTCCTAATGTGGAGAGAGAGAGAGAAACCAAGAAACAGAACAACAAAAGATTGGGCTGTCATCTAGCAGACCAGATAAAACCACGCCCCCTTTTCAGTTCCTTGAAGTCCGGCAATATCTCCAAGTTGAACACGGTCGGGACACGCCCACTGCCTTGTCTGGCCTGGGTCGTTAAACAGACAACGGTTATAGAGACTCTTAAAAGTATTAATAGAGACTCTTAAAAGTGTTAACAGAGACTCTTAAAAGTATTAATAGAGACTCCTTAAAGCATTCAACTTTTAGAAGACGCAGAATGAATCTGTTGTTGTCAAAGTACCTATAAAAAAAATGACAAATATGTTGTATGAGAAGTTATAAATTTAATTTTAATGTGTTTGATGATTGGTGGGTGGATGATCAACATACCAATTTGCAGCCCTCTAGCCTCAGTAGTTTTTAAGATCTGAGGGCGGACAGAAAAAAGTGCGGACAGAAAAACTGCGGACAGAAAAAAGTGAGGACAGAAACAAGTGCGGATTGAAAAACTGCAGACAGAAAAATAGCGAACAGAAAAAAGTGCGGACGGACAGACAAAGCCGGCACAACAGTTTTCTCTTACAGAAAACTATTTAACGAAAGATTAAACAGGGTACTGACAGTCTTTCTTAAAGTTGTGCAATCAATACTGAGATTAGAAACGTGAGAGCAATCCATTTCAAACTAATTTCGTACAACATTAAAATAGATTACATTATATAAATAAGAGTCTCCTTCATACACTAAGACCGATAATTCCTATCATAAGTATATCTTCTGTTAAGTCGACTCTAATGACAGTATGATTAAGGCAAATTAAAACTATAATAATAATAATAATAATAATAATAATAATAATAATAATAATAATAATAATAATAATAATAATATTTAAGTTGTTTTACTGTAGGAACCAAAGTCCCCTAAGCTGATAATGTAATGTATGGATGGTTTATTTCAATGAATAACGCATAGATAACCCACCTACCTCTCTCTCTCTCTCTCTCTCTCTCTCTCTCTCTCTCTCTCTCTCTCTCTCTTACACATAACGCACATATGAACCACCCCTCTTTCTGTCTCTCCCTTTCTCTCTCTCTTACACAAACACACACACAAACACACTCCCGAGCAAACAAGAACACCTAAATCTACAAAAGAAAAAAAAAAAAATAAAATGGACTTCATAAATTAGGATAACAAGGAGGGTGCAGTCTAATGGCGGACGAAAGAGAGGAAATGGACAAGAGGAAACGAAAGAGGAATTAGAAGAGCAGAGAAGAGAGAACGATAAAGGGAGAAGAGAAAACAGTAAGAGAGGCGAATGAAAAAAATGAACAGAGAAGATAAAAGACAGCAATAACGAAGAAACAGTCGGGAGGAAAGGAAGAAGAATTATGGGATGCTCTAACAATAAGATGAGGATAAAGAACGAGAGAAAGAAAGAGAGAAAGATGTACGATAGAGGTGAAGGAAAAATGAAAGGGGAAGATAAACGGAAGAAACTGTCATCAAGAAAGAAAGAGGAATTATGGGGAAAAGTAATAATGATGAGAAAAGGAATGAGGCATGATGAAAAGAACAGGAAATTAGTGAGGCGCAATGGGAGCTGAGAGAGAGAGAGAGAGAGAGAGAGAGAGAGAGAGAGAGAGAGAGAGAGAGAGCGGATGGAAAGAGCGATGGCCATGGAAAGCACCAAAGGGATTTGGGTCTATTTTTCAAGGATGACCTCCAAAAGCCAAGAGAAAGGAGCATTTATCCTTGAGGATTACACTGCCATCACTTGGGAGAGAGAGAGAGAGAGAGAGAGAGAGAGAGAGAGAGAGAGAGAGAGAGATTAAAATTCGTCATGGTACTTGTACAAAGAAAAGACACGGAGTCGAAGAAATACATAGTGGAAAGAGAGAGAGAGAAGAGAGAGAGAGAGAGAGAGAGAGAGAGAGAGAGATTCTTCAGAGAGAAATACAGTCAAGGGAGAAATGCAAAATTGGAAAAAAAGGTTTCTTCATGAAATTCTTCTCGTACGAGGAAAAATACACGGAGTCCAAGGGAGAAATGCAAAATTGGGAAAAAAAGGTAGAGAGAGAGAGAGAGAGAGAGAGATTCTTCATGAAAGAGAGGAAATACAGAGTCAAGGGAGAAATGAAAAATTGGGCAAAAAGGTTAGAGAGAGAGAGAGAGAGAGAGAGAGAGCGTACCTTAAATCGGAGCTTGGAACCCTCTCGACGGCTTAAAACATTGTAAAAAGGATTAGAAAAGACAGACCATTTATCTTTGTCCCTTATGTTGAAGTGTATGTTATATCTTGAGCTTATTTTCAAAAATATGTTTTGGGAACGGTCATCCCATTTTCATATTTGTCGTACATCATGGTGAGAAGCTTTGGTTTTTTTTATATATAAAAAACAAACTACAATCTCTGCTATTTCTCCTTTTAAAACCCTGGACAAGTTTATACCAAACACGGCAAATGTCATTGTTAATCTTTATGAGCCTATTTTAGATTATTAAGAAGTCTCGACTGGTTACAAATAAAGATACTTAATTATTATGAAAATTAAAAAGAAAGAAACACTTCTGAACAAAAAGTAAGGTCTTTCAGGATTAAAAAACAAACTATCCTATTAAGAGGTTTAGATGAAGTCATGCAAAGTTCAACTAATATCGCAAATTGAACAGAAATTGAACAGAATCTAACAGATAGATAAATGCCAAATTACTTATGGAAAATGACAAATCCAATTTATGCGAATTCACACGAGTTTGGATCAAAAAGCAAAGGTCAAAATTGGGTAATATTTATAAAATATGCAGTAGTATCAAATACTAAAATAAACGCCAAGTTCCTTATTATCTACGTTATTTCGGTTGGGGACTAAATACTTATTTAACTGATCCTAATCTTCCTGTATCTAAGTTCATTACCGTCTCTGCTTGATTTTCAGTTTTTCAAATACGTGTGTTTGACTCGTCTGAAACCTTCCTTTCGTTTCAAGTCAATGGGCTTTTGAGTTCCTCTACGTCATACCTTAAAAACCACAAGAAGAAAGGAATGGAATACAGAATTTAGGCAAAGGCTGTTGCACTATGAAATAATTGTTAGGAGAGGGTGGATTGCAAGACGGAAGAAAGATAATATGAATGGAGGTACAGTAAAAGGAACGAAAGGGGTTGCAACTAGGGGCCAAAGGGACGCTGCAAAAAACCTATAGTAATGCCTACAGTGCACCCCTGTGAGGTGCACTGACGGCACAGCCCCCATACGGGGAACACAAGAAGAGAGCAAAATAATAATACAAGGCTGAAAGGAAGGGCAATATATAAAGGCGCTACAACTCGGCGAGTTCTCGGAACAGCGTCGAGCCTTTTAATACGGTAAATGGTTGCTGATGGCGTGGGAAGGGGTTCCTCTGATTCTGCATAGTGTACACAGGCGAGAAAGAACTTCGAGATTGTCTTTTCGTAGAAGAGACGCCCACTTGCTCACAACACCATCCCCCTTCGGGATTCTTTTGCCTCCTGAAGGCGCTGAATGAATGCTCTTGTTGAAAAGTTTTTAACCGTTAGAGAGAGAGAGAGAGAGAAAAAGTAGTTTTCAACCAGATTTAGCCGGAACTCTACCAAAACCATTGAGACATGAGAGGATGGAATTCACACGTTTTTTTAATCATAAAACTAATGGCTACATAAACAACATAAAAGAAGTGTATTTTCGTTTCCTTAGCGCTGGTCTTTGCAATACACTCACGGTGCATCATCCGAGACACTTCATGAGAACCCCCCTCTCAGGATGACGAGGAAGGGGAGACGACCTCTGCCAGCTCTCTCTCTCTCTCTCTCTCTCTCTCTCTCTCTCTCTCTCATGAGCTGTGAGGACGGTGGTGCATGACAACGATAGGAGTGACAATGAAATAGCAGATATGGTGCATATGGAAAAATGAATGCCAGCTCTCTCTCTCTCTCTCTCTCTCTCTCTCTCTCTCTCTCATGAAATTGCTGTGAGGACGGTGGTGCATGTTGCAAGCGCGATAGGAGTGAATACAAGCGTCCATACTCCCCTTCTCTCTCTCTCTCTCTCTCTCTCTCTCTCTCTCTCTCTCTCTCTCTCTCATGAAATAGCTGTGAGGATATGGTGCATATGGGAAAAGCGTTCTCTCTCTCTCTCTCTCTCTCTCTCGATGAAAGAGAGTGGTGCCCAGCGTCCATCTCCCCTCTCTCTCTCTCTCTCTCTCTCTCTCTCTCTCTCTCTCTCTCTCTCTCTCTCTCATGAAATAGCTGTGAGGATATGGTGCATATGGAAAACGATGAAAGAGAATCCCAGCGTTCTCTCTCTCTCTCTCTCTCTCTCTCTCTCTCTCTCTCTCTCTCTCTCTCCAAATTTTGATGGAATACATTAATTACTTCAAAGGACTGGGTTTCTTTCAAGTTCCCTCGTGCATTAGAGATGTTTACGCGTTGGTAACTATAAACAAGTAATTCGGCGCAATCGAGTTTTCTGTGCAGCGTATAATCAAGGCCACCGAAAACAGATCAATCTTTCGGTGGTCCGGTATAATAGTGTATGAGCTGCCTCCCATGAAACTTTAACTACGGCCCGTTGGTGGCCTATCCTATATCGCTGCCAGAAGCACGATTATGGCTAACTTTAACCTTACATACAATAAAAACTACTGAGGCTAGAGGGCTGCAATTTGGTATGTTTGATGACTGGAACGTGGATGATAAACATATCAATTTGCAGCCCTCTAGCCTCAGTAGTTTTTAAGATCTGAGGGCTGACAGAAAAAGTGCTAACAGAAAAAAAGTGCGGACGGACAGACAAAGCCGGCACAATAGTTTTCTTTTACAAAAAAGAAAACAAAAATCACTGAAATATTTACTGACTTGATAAACAAAAACAAATCCTGATCATAAACTTCCCTAAAAGTAAATAATAAAAATAAAATAAAAATGAAAGGAAAATGAACTGCAAAGAATATATATATTATCATCAGTGCATGACAACTAAGCTAAAAAAAATGAATAAAAAACCCTCATTACATCGACTTGTAAAGAAACCCTCTCCACTTCAAAGGATGAGATGAATAAAGGGAGTGCAAAAAAAAAAAAAAAAAAAAACATATAAAAGGCACATGAAGACGTTACCTCTCATTTCATGTTTCGGGGGAATTAAAACAAGAAAAACTGAAAAAAAATAATAACGAAATACGCAGTGATATTTCTAAAAGAAAGTTAAAAATGCGCCAAATTTTTTTCGGCGCAATCGAGTTTTCTGTAAAGCCGCTACAGCGTATAATCAAGGTCACAGAAAATAGATCTATCTTTCGGTGGTATCGGTATAATGCTGTATGAGCCGCGGCCCATGAAACTAACCACGGCCCGGTGGTGGCCTATCCTATATCGTTGCCAGAAGCACGATTATGGCTAAATTTAACCTTAAATAAAATGAAAAACTAATGAGGCTAGAGGGCTGCAATTTGGTATGTTTGATGACTGGAGGGTGGATAATCAACATGCCAATTTGCAGCCCTCTAGCCTCATTAGTTTTTAAGATCTGAGGGCGGACAGAAAAAAAGTGCGGACAGAATACAGTGCGGACGGACAGACAAAGCCGGCACAGTAGTTTTCTTTTACAGAGAACTAAAACTAAAAAAAAACAATAGCAACGAAATACGCAGTGATATTCCTAATTTCGAAAGAGGAAAAGGAACGCATAAAAAAAAGCTAAAACAAAAATTTAAAAACCGCACATAAAAAGTAAACATAAAAAATGTAAAAAGTTAACAGGTTAACGAAAAAAAGAAGGAACACCAAAAGAAATACCGGGATACAAACGCAGATATATAAAAAAAAACCCAATTAATTATCCGCGAGTGATATTCTTTGCCAGAAGCGGCGGTTCTATACCGGGAAAAGATTTTAAATCCGCACACACATGATTTACCAAAACCATCCGTCGGTGTTCCTCTTTTACCTCTGGCCTTTCAATTCCTCATCTCCATCTCGCATTAATGCCCTGAGAAAAGGAGTGGGAAGGGGAGGAGGAGGAAAGGAGAGGAAGAAGTGGGGGGGGGGGAGGGAAAGAGTGAGACATGGGGTTAGGGAGGCACAGTGGGACATGATTCTCCTCCGCCCCCGCCCCCAGGAGACAGAGCCAGTCCTTTAAGACCAAAAAAATAGACATGCGATTCCTTTCCACGAAGGAAACGGAAGTTACGTGGAAGGGATTTGTCTTTCGAAGAATCTCACTGGAGAAATATGAAGAAAAACAATTTTTGTTTTGTTTTGCAGAAGTGATAAGAGAATAATATTCATTATTCATATTATTTATCATTACCAATTTTAGTTTGAGAGAATTGCCTCCTATTAACTTTACGCCTCTACTCTGCAGGTTTCCGCCATTGCGTGGGCTTCAAGACACCGTATTGAGAGAGAGAGAGAGAGAGAGAGAGAGAGAGAGAGAGAGAGAGAGAGAGAGAGAGAGAGACCTTGTTTCCATTCACTCAGACTTGTACCTCCGTGTTTAATCGCTACCATGGCAGGTTAACGAACCCCAGTTGTTATTTGAGCCAACATCGGGCTGTCTGCAAATTAAGATTGTCCTAGACCTACATTACTTAAATTCTCTCTCTCTCTCTCTCTCTCTCTCTCTCTCTCTCTCTCTCTCTCTCTCTCACACATACAAACACGTATAACGCACAATATTCCAAGAAAAATACTCAAAGAAGACGCTGAATAACAGAGCAATGTAGAAAGTTTACAAGAGAGAAAAGCTGTATATAAATTGGGACAACTTCCAGATATAATGGCGCCAGTTTGCCGTACAAAGCCTAAAATAAAAATACCCACAAATCATTCAAAACTACTTCTTGCGACCTCGGGCTCTCGGTTTTCCTAGTGCAATAAATCCTAAAGGCAGCGCGCATCGCCTTTCCTAATTCACAAAAAGCAGAAACGCAGTAAAATCATACGTAAGAAAACAGACAGCAAATACTGATGCACCAACGTACTACTTAGCACACAAACAACCACAGTGATAAAGCAACCTCTTTTTGACACGCGCGCACACACTCTACATATACATGCACGGCTAAATCAGCCATCCTTATATAGCAGTGGTTCTTAACCTGGGGGGCGTCAGCAATTTCCAAGGGGGCCGCGAGCCCTAGGGAAAAATTAAAAATTCTCTAATTATATTCGTTATTCTCATAACAAGAGTCGCTAAGAAGCAGTGTCAAGTACCTCACTAATTCATTCCCAAAAGAGTAAAAATACCCCTTCTCTTTCTCTTTATTTTTAATTTTCCAGCAAGGGGGCCGTGGAGGAAGGACCAACTCTTAGAGGGGGCGTGGTAATAAAAAGGTTAAGAACCGTATATCCAACAGGCAATGTTATTCACCACAAAGCCAGCAAACCCCGGTAAAAAATTTCCACTGAAAATAAAATAGCACCTAGTGATAAATTGCCTTTCCCTATTACACACTAATAACATAGAATGCATTTATCTCCTTCTTTTTATAATACTCTTGTCTAACTTAGATTCTGAAGGGAAAAGAAAATTTAGGGGACGGAACATGTGTTGGATTTAGTCACAGCGAGACAGAAAATAATAATGTAATTTTTGCTTTAAATTTATTATACCCCAGTCGCCTACATGTGTTCAGCTAATTCTTTTGACAGACAGCCAGTATCTATGAAAAAAATTTTTCAAAGCATTTTGGTAATTTTTCATGTGCTGACGCGATAAGGATAATCCATTCATCTATGTACGAGTAATTTTTTTGCAGTATATTTCAGTGCTATGATAATATACAAGAGTACAAGATTTGTTTGTCAATTAATGTTCATCATCATCATTATTTGCCATATTTCGTGTATGCGACCTATGACATGACATGAAGACCAAAATTATAATCATAATCAGATTTCTCGGGGAAAAGCAACAAAATTGAACAAAGAATAAACAACAACAAAAAACCGCAAAAAACTAAAACGAGAAAAACCAGACAATCTCTGCCCAAACCCTACCGAAAAACATACATAAATATCCGCGATACAAAGACGAACACTAAATATACACACAAAAAAAAAAATAAATTCAGACAAAACATTCCCATATACGCAAGAATGCGTAAGTTTACAATTAACAAAAAAACAAAAATAAAAAGATTTAAAATAAAAATAAAACTCCGTGCGAAGGACGCAGCCTGCTTTCAATGCATCCCCATCTGTGAGAATGACGGTCTGGAAAATGCGGAGGGTCAGCCGCATAAGAAAACGCATTTTGAGCGAGAGGGTGAGAGCGAAAAAAGAAGAGAAGGTCCTCTATACGAAGTTTTAAAGATACACGCCTTTTCATGAGAGAGAGAGAGAGAGAGAGAGAGAGAGAGAGAGAGAGAGAGAGAGAGAGAGAGAGAGAGAGATCTGAAGCTAACAACTCATTATATTTAATAGATTTGTGGCCAGTATACTCATAATATTAAACAGATCTGTGGCCAGTAAACTCATAATATTAAAAAGATCTGTGGCCAGTAAACTCATAATATTAAACAGATCTGTGGCCAATAAAATCATAATATTAAGTAGATACGTGTCCAATAAACTCATAATATTAAACAGATCTGTGGCCAGTAAACTCTTAATATTAAACAGATCTGTGGCCAATAAACTCATAATATTAAACAGATCTGTGGCCAGTAAACTCATAATATTAAACAGATCTGTGGCCAATAAACTCATAATATTAAACAGATCTAAGGCCAGTAAACTCATAATATTAAACAGATCTGTGGCCAATAAACTTAACATTAAACAATGGCCAATAAACTCATATTAAACAGATCTGAAGCCAATAAACTCATAATGTTAAACAGATCCGAGGGCAATACACTAATAATATTAAACAGATCTGAATCTAATAACCTCAAACAATCTTAAACAATAATCCCAAACAATGAACTAATAAGCTCATAATGTTAAAGACATCCGAGGGCAATGGACTTATAATGTTAAACAGATCTGAAGCCAATAAATTCATTACATTTAAAACTCACATAATGTTTCTGATGCAATTTTCTCAAATCGAAACTTAATTTCTCCACGTAAACAGACACCCAATAAGAAAAAGAAATAAATGACAAACGAGGTCACACCAAGCACAGGGTAAAAACTGGACGCACTAAATAACACCGCAGAGATTAATGACGCTGACGCAGAGAGAGAGAGAGAGAGAGAGAGAGAGAGAGAGAGAGAGAGAGAGAGAGAGAGAGAGAGAGAAATGAAAAGTTGGAACTGACGAAAGATAAATGAGGACAAAACATCAAACTGTACGAATATACTGAAACACGGAAAGGAGTTATGAGAGACAATGGAATTGAGAGAGAGAGAGAGAGAGAGAGAGAGAGAGAGAGAGAGAGAGAGAGAGAGAGAGAGAGAGAGAAATGAAAAGTTGGAACTGACGAAAGATAAATGAAGGCAAAACACCAAACTGTACGAATATACTGGAACACGGAAAAGGAGTTATGAGAGACAATGGAACTTCGGGGAGAGAGAGAGAGAGAGAGAGAGAGAGAGAGAGAGAGAGAGAGGGAGAGAGAGAGAGAGAGCTGCAAATAAGTCAGGAATGATGTTAGAAAATGAAAAGAATGAGAATATGCAAAAAAGCCAAAAGAAAAATGAGCAAGTAGACTGAGGTATTAGATTTACAAAACTGAAAGGTAATAGGAGAATAAAAATGAAATAATGGAATGAAAAAATATCGGAAAAAAACTAATTAAATCGAATAAAAACCATGATATTGACAATATAAGCCAGATTTTCCGGAGTTGCGGAAAAAAGGATAAAAAACTATCAGGAAACTAAAAACAAAAGAATGAGGAGAAGTGTAAATATATGTAAATATCGAGTTTAAACAAAGTCAAAGAAAAAAATCAGACTTACAAAAAAACTACTTTTTATTTTTCTGCAAAAGAAAACTACTGTGCCGGCTTTGTCTGCCTGTTCGCACTTTTTTCTGTCCGCACTTTTTCTCTCCGCCCTCAGATCTTAAAAACTACTGAGGCTAGAGGGCTGCAAATTGGTATGTTGATCATCCACCCTCCAATCATCAAACATACCAAATTGTAGCCCTCTAGCCTCAGTAGTTTTTATTTTATTTTTTTTACGGTCAAAGTTAGCTATAATCGTGCTTCTGGCAACGATAAAGGATATGCCACCATGGGCCGTGGTTAAAGATTCATGGGACGCGGATCATACACCATTATATCGAGACCACCGAAAGATAGATAGATCTATTTTCGGCGTCCTTCATTATACGATTCACTTTTTTAAATAAAATTAAAAAGATATCACAGGAAAAATCTATACAAACAAAATGGACACAAGAAAAAAGTATATTGATAATGAAACCAAAGTACAAGATGTAAAAAGATAACGACAAAAAAAAAAAAAGAAAAATGGGTGAAAAACGAATTCCGGCAGACAACACAATGACAGGAAATATGTTTCTGGCTCTCTCTCTCTTTCTCTGGCTCTCTCTGGGGAGAAGGGGGAGGGGGGGGGGGTACAGGGCGGGGAGGGGCCCTCGAAACTTCATATTCCTCCCGAATTAAGGCCAAAATGAAAAGCTGAAATCGAACCGTACACCAGAAATGAGTTTTCGCTTAACGAAGGTTGTTTACCGTGTCCAATTGATTGGGAGAAAATATGTTTTCACTGCGGGCATTTGAAGTTTCGTACTCCCAAATATTCGAGTTATTAATAAAGAAAAAATGAAAAAAAGCACGCCATGGATGCCGGGTTATTTAAGTACTCCCAATCGGGTTATTAATGCAAGGAATAATTTTAAAAAGCAAGCCATGGATGCCGAGTTTAAAATAAAAAGAAGCTAGCCTATGGTTTCAAATTATATGCTAATTTAACAATAAAATTAAGCCAGCAATTAATAACTTTTAGCTTGTAACCACACCTAACTCCTGTTATGAACTTATAAAAAAAATCTAGTTAATAACTACCACATCAAACTTTAAAAAAAAAAAATCTTGGTAACTGGCGCAGCACATGCGCGGTGTGACCCAGAATTTCATAAGTTCGCTTATGAAAACTACATAAAACAAGTTAAAAATGCGCCGAAGTTTCTTCGGCACAATCGAGTTTTCTGTACAACGTATAATCAAGGCCACCGAAAATAGATCTCTTGCGGTGGTCTCGGTATAATGCTGTATGAGCCGCGGCCCATGAAACTTTAACCACGGCCAGAGGCACTATCATGGTTAACTTTAACCTTAAATAAAATAAAAACTACTGAGGCTAGAGGGCTCCATTTGGTAAGTTTGATGATTGGAGGGTGGATAATCAACATACCAATTTGCAGCCCTCTAGCCTCGATAGTTTTTAATATCTGAGGGCGGACAGGAAAAGTGCGGACAGAAAAAAGTGCGGACGAACAGACAAAGCCGGCGCAATATTTTTCTTTTCAGAAAACGAAAAAACCTCTTAGTTGTAATGTTAATGATTTAATTATTTGTACATAATTATATATAGAAGAAAAATAAATATAGAACACCAAATAAAAAAAAATTAACGCGAAAAAGAAAGAGAATAAAATTATGAGCGCAGCTCAAAACCCGTCAAATCGTGCTCTCCCTAAAGTTATAATAACCGCTTCTCCAATCAATTAGAAATAATGAGAAAATTAGAGAAACCTCCCGCTCGGGCATCAACATTATTGGGTACGAAAAATAAAAGAAATTTTTAAAACACAGGTGAAGGAAAGAATAGATCTGCATCGCAGAATTAGATATAAATATACGTTAAGATAAATTATCTGTATCTGTAGTGACCGCGCTATCATTTACTCGGAATTCAAATTACCATTTTATAATAATACTGATATCTTGTTCCCATCGCTATCACCATAAAAATGCTGCCGGTAACATGTCCAGTTTTGTTGCTTTTATGATTTTTGGAAGGAAAATCTTATTTCAAGAGACTATTTCGTTCATTTAAAATTAGAGGTGATTGGATTTTCATACCTACCACTGTAATTCATAGTATAATGTTACATTATAATTTACATACAATATTTATATATATATTTATATATACATATATTCATGACGCTACAAATGTCGCTTAATATCCAATTCACGCTACTTCGGGAATATCTCGATGGGTAATTATCACCGAAGGGGAATTTTTTTAAATGATAAATGGATCGGTATCGCCGGGTCTCGATCCCTCGACACGGTACCTGCCAGCGACTCCATTCGACGGTCAAACCATTGAGACGAGACCCGGCGGGACCGATCCATATATCATTTAAAAAAATTCCCCTTCGGTGATAATTCCCCGTCGGGGATATTCCCGAAGTAGCGTGAATTGGATATCAAGCGACATTTGTAGCTTCATGAATGTAAGTAGCCTAAATAACGGTGGGATAAAAATCTTATATATACATATACTATATGTATATATATTATTCATATATATATGCATATATTATATAAATAATATACACGTATACAATCTCCACATCCATTCTCTTTCCCTTTCCTCGCAGAGCACAAGACGTTTCAACTAAAAGCCAACGGACTTCCGAGAAAACAAAGAGAGCTGTAATGGTCCCATTAAAGCAGTAATGGCCCGCCCTCGCCATTAAGCTGTTGAGGAATCAAAATGAAACTCTTGTGTATAAATCTTCCACCGTTTCGAAGCCGTTATAAAACCTTTTTATAGAAATTATATAAGCAGTATGTCAGCGTCCTCTCCTATGTCAAAAGATCGCCATTTGGCTGCAGGCCCTAGTTGGCTTCTGTAACACAATTTTCTGGTATATTGCAATTCTTGCTCTAATAAAAAAAGAAAATAATTTTAGTCTCCTTATTTTAATGAAATAAATAAAATATTGCCCAATAATTCTTAAACTGGTTGTACAACTAACTAATTTTAATACCTTACTTCCTGCAAAAATTATTTGCAATTTAAGAATCTATGAGCCGAAATCCCTTTTTACCTGATTACCAAGTGAAACATTTTGAGTGCATGAACCCCTTGTGTGACCAATCCTAGCAGTAGCAATGGATAAACGGCTAATTCTTGTCTTGGCCAACCAAGAATTAAACTAAACTAGCCTCAGGAAAGGTCCAAACAAACCACAGTGACCTGGCATATAACATCTCGACCTTCTCTTCAAAACCAGTGGCTAAAATGTTACTCCTTTTCTTGGCCAAGCAAGAACTAGCTTAACAGCAAGCAAGGCGAGTTCCAAGCCAAGCCAAGACGACCTGGCATTTAACATCTCGACCTTCCCTCTAAACCAACTCAGTCGAGACTGCTCTAGCACTCCTCCTTAATTATCCTGACCACAATCTTCTCGCTATTATTTACGCCTTAGCACCTCTATTCACCCGCATTTCTCTTCGTAGCATTAAGTGTCACTTGAACCTCACTGTGACGTCAGACTCATAATAACAAATGAACTATACTTGGTTATCACGGATGCATTTTACTTCAGGTTATCTTTTTATTATCTTTTTTTGCGATGAGTTACCGAGAACACCTCACTCTACAGAAGTGTAACTACATTATATATTTATATATATATATATATATATATATATATATATATATATATATATATATGCATACATACATACATACACAACTATACATACATATTTATATATATATATATATATATATATACATAGAATATATATATATATATATATATATATATATATATATATATATATATATATATATATTGAGAGAGAGAGAGAGAATACCTTTAATACTACTGCCATCTCATCTCCGTCAATCATTTCTCCATTCTTCCCATTACTGCTCAAGATTATGGAAAATGAGGCACTGAAGTCCATCAGTACTTTGAGACTGTAGGCGACCCTTGCCTTACTTTGAAAAGATCACGTCAAAGGTCTGCTTAAAGGCTGTCTGTGCTCGACCAGAATGTAGAAAATTGCCCCCAAATGAGGTTTTCCTTTCAAAGTCCCCTCGAACTGAATTGAAGATTTTACTTTATCAATAATAATGAAGTCGCGTCTACCACATTGGATTAATCTTGATCTTTACTGTGTGTGTGTGTGTGTGTTTGTGTGTGTGTATGATTAAATACCAAGAAAAGTAAGAATACAAGGTTTCAACCTGGACACTTGTTCTGAGCCTGTAGAATCCTACTACTGTTTGTGTGTTTGTGTGTGTGTGTGTGTGTGTGTGTGTGTGAATAAATACCAAGAAAATGAGGTTAAATGGTTTTAACCCAAGCATTTGCCCCAGTCCTGTAGAATCCTACTGTTTGTCATGATTTAAGAGGCACGCTTTTCTTAATCTATGGAAAATTGAGATTAGATATTCATATTCATTATTCATTCTTTACTGTCTTTCCAAGAGGTCAAATATTCATATTCATTATTCATTCTTTACTGTCTTTCCAAGAGGTCAAATATTCATATTCATTATTCATGCTTTACTGTCTTTCCAAGAGATCAAATATTCATTATTCATGCTTTACTGTCTTTCCAAGACATCAAATATTCATATTCATTATTCATGCTTTACTGTCTTTCCAAGAGATCAAATACTCATATTCATTATTCATTCTTTACCATCTTTCTAAGAGGTCGATACTGGTTTCAGAATAAAATCAACAACTTCATTCACAGTGTTTTCGTACTGGTATCAAACATAACGTCGACTATTTTGCGTGGTCAACCTCAAAACTTGACAGAAATGAATAATATTTTTCTTATTGCATTCATATTTTTTTTATATATTGAAGAAGCTAGGAACAGTAATTCAATCCTTCCTCGGGAACCATACTCGGTTGTAACCTGACAGAAATCGATTTTATTTTTCTTATTTCTTTCATTCTTTTCTTAAAGTGAAAAAACCACAAAACTTAAAGTCGAAATTAAATCCTTCTGCGAGAACCTTACTCGATCAGAAGGCCATCACAATAAAGTTGAAGAGGCCTGAAGGGAGGAAGCTTTAAAGAAATGAAATGGCAGGACGAAATTAAACCTGACAATCGAGACTGTAAACAAAATCTCACCTGAACACAAACCTACATTAGAAATATCGACAATGCAATACCACTATAAAGCAATATCATTAAAAGGAACAGAAAAACCCTTAGAAAGAGATTTTTTTTACACTATAATCCCATAATCCTTAATGGCTTCGTAATGACCAGGATCTCCTTTAAGTAATTGGATCAACATCACGTGCCGTTATAGACTGATACGCAACTATGACCTTTGATTACGAGTCTGTTTTTTTGTTTCTGAGTAAGTAATTGTGTGTGTGAGAGAGAGAGAGAGAGAGAGAGAGAGAGAGAGAGAGAGAGAGAGGAGTACATCACTAAGTTGGCTCGGAGACGTGGGTGGGTCAAACCGTTTCAATATTAAATCGACGTGGGAGCAAAAGGTCCAGAGGAGGAAGGAGGAGGTGAGGAGGAGGAGGAGGAGGAGGAGGAGGAGGAGGAGGAGGAGGAGGAGGAGGAAGTAATACAACAACAACAGGAGGATGGAAAGGAGGAGAAAGGAGTCAAAAAGGCCTACGGGTAGAACTCGCCAAGTACTTAAAAGGAAAACAATGGTACTCCCATTGATTTCTATATTCTCAAGACACTCGTATTTAGTGTCCACACGAGCTGCTGGGAATATGAGCCAAGGATAATCTGAGAGATTTATAACTATATATGTATATAATAGTTATAAGTATATAACTATATATATATATATATATATATATATATATATATATATATATAATATATATATATATATATATATAACTATATATATATATATATATATATATATATATATATATATATATATATATATATATATATGCCAACTAGAGTTATTGCAACTCAAACGAAAGCAGTAAAACATATTCAGGTTACGAAACACCTTCAATCTTGTAGCTCGGAATATGGGACAACTGGTAATCTGAGATGTTTGTAGAGACACAATTAAAACTCTGTTTGTTCTCTTTACAAAAAAATAAATAAATAAAATAAAATAATAACAAGATTAAGCATCATGTAAACGCATGAGCATAAAAATAATTATGGAGCACGGAATGATGACGAGGTGACACAAGATATTCATAATTATATTTATAAAAATATAATCTACATTTACTATTTTCTAAGCACAAAAGCAGAAACTAATTCTCTTTCGTATCAAATGAACGGCTGTGAATACGAGCGCAAGGGTAAAATAATTATTGGTGGAAAAAAAAAAAGATATTGCACAATCGCGACCTACAAATGCATAAATATAAAAGCAGCTCGTATTAATATTTTTATACATAAAATGAGAACAAAGATTTATATATTCGAACAGAATTACTGTTCTTGTGAATATGTGAGATCCAGTTAAGAAATTGTTAATTAGGTTAGTAAATGCTGCCCTCTGACGAACAGAAATTTTATGAATGCGTGCGGGCACACACACACACTCGACGCAGCTTAACTTAGGGGCACACAACAGGGAAATCCAAATGACCTTTTTTTAAGAAAAAAGTGAAACATTCAATAAAATAAGTGAGTTATTTCAATACAGACTGACACAGAGCACAGGAAAGACCAAGCGAAAGATAATAATAATAATAATAATAATAATAATAATAATAATAATAATAATAATAATAATAATAATAATAATAATAATAATAATAATAAAAACTCTCCGCAACAGAGAACAAGTAACTTAAACCCTGGAGCTACTGGGACTTCAATGAATTTGTACCGTCACAGCAACGCTAAGCTTGAAAGCAGTAAGCTCAAAATCAGCACAGGCTTCACAGCAGCAGAGAAAGCCTGAAAACAGCATTATCCGCAAAGACTGCAAGCAGCAATTTCCCCCCAAGTGGTAAAGCACTGTTGGATTCAGGAGTTCTTGCCTTAATAGTTTTTTTCTAAATAGCCGAACGTTGAACTTCGAATACGTCACCCAAAGGACGAAATGTTTGGGATGTTTGCAGGTAAACAATTTTCAACTTGCGAGAACTTCATATTGTCAACAATGTACTGAGCAAACTCCATATTGTCAATAACGTACTGTGCAAACTTCATATTGTCAATAACGTACTGTGCAAACTTCATATTGTCAACAATGTACTGTGCAAACTTCATATTGTCAACATGTACTGTGCAAACTTCATAATGTCAATAGTGTAGTGTAGTGCGCAAACTTCATATTGTCAACAATGTCCTGTGCACACTTCATATTGTCAACAATGTATTGTGCAAACTTCATATTGTCAACAACGTACTGAGCAAACTTAATATTGTCAACAATATACTGAGCAAACTTCATATTGTCAACAATGCACCGTGCAAATTTCATATTGTTAACAGTGTCTGTGCAAATTTCATATTGTCAACAATGTACTGAGCAAACTTCATATTGTCAACAATGTACTGTGCAAACTTCATATTGTCAACAATGTACTAATACTCTATTTGTTTGGCTGGGAATGCCTGGGCTGTTTGCAATAAAGTTTATCTGGTCTAAAATGAATTTCAGGAGTTTGTGGACAATAAATTTCAACTTGTGCAAACTTTACATTATCAACAAAGCATCTGTACTTTATTTGTTTACTTTTAAACCACTCAACCATGGAATTATTACTGAATAGAATAATATTTTAAAGCAACCTCTTTCTCTGAGTCAACAAGAAAGACATGTGCCAGTAAATGGGAATTATAAAAAAAAATAAATGATAACCAAAAATCTGAGCATCCCAAGCATATTACAAAATGACCAGTGCCAGATATTACACCCTTGCCACCAATCTCCTGTAATGCATGGCAATGAATGGCATTACCATGCACAAAACTAATCATGCAAAGGCTCTGAAATCCCCTTCCCCCCCCCCAATCCACCCAATCCCCCAGAATCAACATTTAATGACACCAAATATTATTTGATCAACGACAAAATCGCCCTGGTCTCGGTCGAGGGCCCGTGACCAGCTTAGCCAATGGCACATTAAAAGTGGCGTTAAATATTCATAAGTTGTAGCCGACTCTCTCTCTCTCTCTCTCTCTCTCTCTCTCTCTCTCTCTCTCTCTCTCTCTCTCTCTCTCTCTCTCTCAACCCGAGGGGTGCATTTCATCAATAGATGTGCGCTTCGTCAATGGCAAGGTGGGGGGAATATTCAACATTTTTTTTTTTTTTTTTGAGTGGGGCTGTGTACCGGAAGGACGGGAAGTACAGGATGATGGCAGAAGAATTTTTTTATTTTGCTTGTCTTTATTTTTTTTGGGGGGAAGGGGGTTTTGGTTTCCATAAGAATAAAATTGAAAATGGGCAAAACAACAATAAATAAATATAAAAAAACGTCGTGTTTGTTTTTCTGCGTGCTAAAATTAAAGAAATATGGCAGAAAAGCAGAACAGTTTTGTAATAATCTTGACATCTTATCTGAGAAATCTTAAGTCAGCCTAAAAATACACCAAAATTTATTGAAATGAGGAAATAAAAAGCTAACTGGGAGATAAAAGAATTATATAAATAATGTACAAGACAAATTATAATTAAGCAAATTGCAACAATAGCACCATTAGCCCTGTTCATTCCTTTTCAAAAACATCTAGATTCAACATCATTTGCACACATTATTTATACATACATATGTATATATACATATGTATACATACACACAAGCACACACATACAATATCTATATATATATATATTAATTTATTTATTTATTCATATATATATATATATATCACACGTATACATACACATAAATACATATACATGTATATTAAATATATATACATATATATACATACATGTATGTATACATACATGCTACACCATCCAACAACAAAGCCGGCGCATTCACAATTCTCTCTGTTTACCGAGAGTAATGCATATGAATATATGTGTTTACTCCTGACGTCCCTCTGAAAATGTCAACAGTGAACCGGCACAGGGACCATTTATATCAAAATGATTTAATGGACTATTCCTCGTGCCATTGTCCACCCAAAGGAAAATTGCTTCCGTGCCCTTTCAGTGAACTGAATAAGC
Source organism: Macrobrachium rosenbergii (assembly GCF_040412425.1). Classification (NCBI taxonomy): domain Eukaryota; kingdom Metazoa; phylum Arthropoda; class Malacostraca; order Decapoda; family Palaemonidae; genus Macrobrachium; species Macrobrachium rosenbergii. Next base: position 26,617,285 of record NC_089787.1, on the reverse strand, counting down.
AGGAGAATAATAATAACAGTTAAAGCATACATGCACATATAAATACATTATTCATACGCACGCAAGCAGGCACAAGCGCGTACGCATACACACACATACATACATATATATATATATATATATATATTATATATATATATATATATATATATATATATATATATATGTATATATATATATATATATATATATTTTATAAATATATACATATATATAATATATATATGTATAACATATGTATAATAATAATGTATATATAATACGGTATATAAAAAAAAAATAATAATAATAATAATAATAATAATAATAATAATAATAATAAAGGCTACAAAAATGCATGCAAGGACACTGACATATATATAGTTACACACGCAACTTTAAATCATTAGAAAAGATAGGCTTCGCAACAAGAAAAAAAACACGCACCTTTATACGTGTATGTTTACAAATACATTCTGACATACAAGTTTGTATCACGTCGCAACGCGTATTAAATATATACCACGTAAACGTACATGAAGCTGCCTAAGTTTCTCAGCGTTACTTTCTCAGTGTTACATCAGTTCTGTATCATGAACTGAAACGGAGAACAACCATGATTGAATACATGCAAAAGAGCTCAAATATCCAAGGTTATTCGATGTCGGCGGCGATGCTTAATCTATTTTTATTTTACATAAATACACATAGCCCCACAAAGAATCTTTTTTGTTTGTTAAATTTTTTGCTTAACCAATTTTCCATGACCGTACACAACTCCAAGATTCATTGTTTAGTGGTATATGCTACAGAACCACAAACGCCTTTAATAGAATAGAACCTCTAACAGAATAGAGTAGAATGGTACAGAATTTAGGCCAAATGCCATGCACTGGGACTTATGAGGTCATTCAGCGCTGAAAGGGAAATTGACAGTACAAATGTTTGAAAGGTGTAACAGGAGGGAAACCTCGCAGTTGCACTAGAAATCAACTGTTAGGAGAGGGTGGAAAGTAAGATGGAAGAAAGGGACTATGAATGGAGGTTCAGTAAAAGGAATGAAAGGTTGCAGCTAGGGGCCTAAGGGAGGGACGCTGCAAAGAACCTTAATTAATGCCTACAGTGCACCGCAAGAGGTGCACTGACGACACTATCCCCCTACGAGGCAAACGGGTCTAATGACTTTTTTTTGCGACGGTAACACTGCCTCTCTTCTCAAAGTGATTTCCACGATTAAAACTGGAATCAGAGACTCTCTAATTACCAAAGGATATTGGGTTCGAAGCTACTTAATGAAAGAGAGCTCGAGCAATATCCTTCGCCCCAAAACCCGGCCGTCGCCAGAAGGACGCTGAGAACTCAGCATGGACTTTTTTCATTATTTTCACCAATCGAGATGTGAAAACAAGACTGCCCTCAACTAGAAAACTGCAGTTTCTGCAAAATTTTCGAAAATGAGATATGCCACCTATTGGGCTCGTAAAACACTAATACACAAGTTACTGCAGTTTCAGAATGATTCTTCAAAATGCTTTAATTTAGGGGTCCCATTTGCAGTATCTGGAAAATCAGTAGTAAGGCAAGGAAAAACTGCATTGTCTACCATTTTTCTCAGTTTTGTATTTTTGCAGATACTGCAGTCTTCCACTTTAGGGCAGAAGAGGTTGAAGCAGTATTTTCCAGATTGTCTACGAAAATACCTGAGGGAATTCCAAAATGCCCATGGAAATTCAACTAGAAGACACGGTGAAATTTCTCCAAGTAATACTCCAAAAACAATGAAATTTCTCCAATTAGTACTCGAAAAACTATGAAATTTCTCCAAGTAATTCTCCTAAATAGTTAATGAAATTTCATTAAGGAATTCTCCTGAATCAAATAATTTTACCCAGAGAAGTTTTAGGCCTTATAATGAGAATTCATCCAAGGTTTCCCATAGAAAATGCTCCAACGAATACTCTAAAAATTCTCACTGAAATCTTATCGAGGAATGCTCAAGAATTCTCAAAGCTCAAGAATTCTCAGTTAAAATTCACTCACAGATGTTTTATAAAGACCCTTCAATGGCAATTCATCTAAGGTTTCCCAATAATCCTCGATGAAAATTCTCAACGAAAATTCACTAAGGAATTCTCCCAAACAATCCATTAGAGTTCGTCAAGGAAATTCTCAAATTCTCTGCGAAAATTTATCAGGGGAATTTGTAAATAATAAACGAAACCCTATTGTAAAAAAAATGCCCCTAAACAACTGATGAAAATACAACAGAAATTTTTCCCAAAAGAACCATAAAATTCTACTAGAAATTCTACAGACCCGCAGCGAATATTCACTAAGACATCATCCAAGGAAGCCATCAAATTTCAGTAAAAATTCGTTATGGAATTCATCATTGAAATTTAAAAGAAGATTTGTCAAAGAATCTCCCTCAAAAACCAAATTACACTGACGAAGGGATTTCCCTCTGGGTCGAGGGAAAGGAATTTCAAAGGGACCCTGGATACAAAAAGGTTACCTGTATATATAATATATAGATCTAATAAGGGAATAAGGGACGGTGAATTTGTTTAGGTTCTATTTTCAGGGATACATAGCCACATACCCTTCTCTACCCTGGCGGCCACCACCAAAGTCAATAATCACCAGGTATAGGTCATATATATATATATATATATATATATATATATATATATATATATATATATATATATATATATATATATATATATATATATATATATATGTATATATAGGTGTGTGTGTGCATACTCTTGCGCGCATACATATTCATTACACTGTCATTAACGCATTTTTCCCCATTGTAGATATGGTAGCTTCATAACGCGACATCTTCAATTTTTGAGCTGTTATTTCCAAAGGCTGAGGCAAAAGGTCCATCGACCTGGTCCCTTCCTATCACAACACATAAAAAATAACTCCAATAAATTATCACTGGATTTCATTCGTTCAAGGATTAATTTGAATTTACAATCCCGTTCTGTTTTTGTTTGTATAGCAAGAAATGCCTTTTACAATTATGAATAACCCATACGGTAGATAGATAATTCTGCTCTTGATGAGAGAGAGAGAGAGAGAGAGAGAGAGAGAGAGAGAGAGAGAGAGAGAGAGAGAGAGAGAGATTATATGACGTGCATTAATTTTTCTACCTGTCTCTTAACTTGACAATGATTGAAACAGATGTTACAATTTCTAATGCACCGTAATATTTCTCCTTTGCGTAGAATAACGCAGTTGAGAAACTGTTTCTGAAAACTCTTTATTACAAAAAAAACAATAATAATAATAATAATAATAATAAAATTCAAACATGGAATTCACCCAGAAAATTCTTCAGGAAATTGAGTCGCTTCCCATCTCTAATATGTACTCCTCTGTCAAGATACAATCAAGAGACTTGGTGTTTCAGAAGGGGGCGTGGCCTACCTGCCAGGTATACCCAGTCGCGGATAATGGATAGGTGACCCTTACAAATTGCTTAGGGGAGGCAGGTAGATGTTACTCTCTAAAAATGTATTGTAATCTTCTAAGGAAACACTGGGGTTGTCACGTGACCGGCAGTTGGTATTCTTGTCCTAAGAAATGTGTTTCACTTGCGGTGCACTGTAGGCATTACTTGATGTTGTTTGCAGCGTCCCTTCGGCCCCTAGCTGCAACAACCCATTTCATTCCTTTTACTGTACCTCCGTTCATATTGTCTTTCTTCCATCTTGCTATCCACCCTCTCCTAACACTTGTTTCATCTTTAAAACCTTTCTACTCTCAGTTTCCCTTTCAGCGCTGAGTGACCTCATATGTCCCAGTGCTTGGCCTCTGGCCTAAATTCTGTATACCATTCCAGTCCTAAGGAATGTTAGTGGATGAACACACATTCTTATTAGAGTTATATATCTCCTGTTGCATTCGTATTCAAATATATACAACTTGCGTGTTTAAGTGATTTTGTAATATATAATGTATATATACAATATAATCTTAGCACGTATGCATGTAAGGTAGTGTTTAAAAACACGTAAATAACAGTCACGTAATTTAAATAGCATATTTAGTGCAAGTATACACTATCAACAATAAGGATTCAATTACTCAAAAAACCGGTACCATGAAATTCACTGAGGAATCCTCCTGAATAATCAATTAAAATTCCTCGATGAAATCCTCAAAT
>NC_089787.1:26590623-26608123 GCF_040412425.1 Macrobrachium rosenbergii | reverse complement strand
CATCAACTTATCCTCTCTCTCTCTCTCTCTCTCTCTTCCACATAGGGTCCAGTCTTCACACCATCCATCTATTTTTATCTCCACCCCAATTCCAGTCTTCAAACTATCCTCTCTCTCTCTCTCTCTCTCTCTCTCTCTCTCTCTCTCTCTCTCTCTCTCTCTCTCTCTCTCTCTCTATCCATTTTTTTATCTCCCCACTGCGATTCCACCCCATGCTCTCTTATCTCTTTCTTCCACTTCAATTCCTCCACCGTCACAAACACAAAGACTTAAGATTTGCGAACGACCTCTGTCCCTCAACAGAGCAAAAACCCTGAAATATTTCTCGCCAAAGACCATGAAATATTTCTCGGTAAAGACCCAAACATATTTCTTTGTAATGACCCTGAAATATTTCTCGCCAAAGACCCTGAAATATTTCTCGCCAAAGACCCTGAAATATTTCTCGTTATAGACCCTGAAAAATTTCTCGGCAAATACCCTGAAATATTTCTCGCCAAAGACCCTGAAAATATTTCTCGGCAATACCCTGAAATATTTCTCGGTAAAGACCCTGAAATATTTCTCGGCAAAGGCCCTGAAATATTTCTCGGTAAAGACCCTGAAATATTTCTCCCCGAAGACCCTGAAATATTTCTCGCCAAAAACCCTGAAATATTTCTCGCCAAAGACCCTGAAATATTTCTCAAGTCTTTGTGGTTACGTTATCTCAAGACCACCCAAAAACTGCAAAAGTACCGAAATATATTTTCCACATTTTGCAAGTTTCCCAGACGTGGTCGAGACACTTTCCCTATTTACATAATGTTTGTATTATACAAAGTACAGTATTATATCCTTCTCACTTTACGTTGCTCGTTTGGCCAACAAAGTTTGCTAGAGGGCCTTTTTTTTTTTTATTAGAGCTGGACCCGTCTTCCAGTAGAAAGCTGTGCGTCTGTAAACGTACAGAGGTTTGTATATAAAATCTCTCACGTCTTCTGCACGTACGTTAAATATAGAATTATGATCAGCAAAAATATGCTTCTAAATAACCGAATCTCCCAATATTTGAAGGGAAATCAAACTTGGATTCTTGGTCAAGACTAATCTCCGCAAAGTGGGCTCCCTCCCAGTGGCCATTACCAGAAAGAGGATACGAAACACACGCCGCACAGTTGCAGTAAAAGCAAAGGCAGTATAAGAAGCATCGGCTACCGAAGGCGTTATCTCCTCACAGCCATTTTCCCGCAGGAAGAGGGAGAAAATCTCGCCCAAAGCAATGATCAATAAATTCTTTTACGAGGAGAGAGTAATTCACCAGAAGTATCCATTCTGCCCAGCCCTTTCCCTTTTCTTCTGCTCTTGCTAAATTCCTTTCCGCCCCCCCTCCCCACAAAAAAATGGCGACTGTTTCAACCCAGAGAGAGAGAGAGAGAGAGAGAGAGAGAGAGAGAGAGAGAGAGAGAGAGAGAGAGAGAGAGAGAGGTATTTATCGTCTCCCTTTCCAGGATACCTTCAACTTGCCCTTTTCCCAAAGTACCCAATCCTGTCTCCTAAACCCCATCCCGCCCCCAACCTACCATTGCATACCATCCTTTCCAGAAAAGCATACATCCTATCTCAATCCTCCTTCAAACCCCCTCCCCCTCCCCACTCCAGACACCATCGCATGCGCTCTCCCACATCTGCTAAGGGTCTCGGGGATTATTCATTCAAGAGAGGAGAGTCTTTCGCATTTTACTGGCGAAACAAAGCGCATTAAATATTCATTAGGAAAACATTAGACAAAACTTTTTAAGAGGGAACTCGGCGGGCCGCCTACTTAGCATTATTGGTCAACGAATTTATATATATATATATATATATATATATATATATATATATATATATATATTATATATATATACAATATTATACATATAATATATAATATATATATAATATATACATATATATATATATCTATATATCAAACTTCTCGTATAATGCAATACGCATTAAGGACTGCGATTCCCTTTAACGTTCACTTTACTTACAGACGGAATGACTTTGGGGAGTGTGTTAAGGAATGAACAATTAGAATTTTCTTAAAGAGTATCAAGACGAATTTAGAAATGGCAATTCCCTAATGAAGAATTTCAGACCTGTATTTAAGGGACCTGTATTTAAAAACCAAATTCAGAATTGAAATACAAACAAGTAAGAAATGCGCCGAAGCTTTTTCGGCGCAATCGAGTTTTCTGTACAGCTGCTACATCGTATAAGCAAGGCCACCGAAAATAGATCTATCTTTAAGTGGTATCGGTATAATGCGGTATGAGCCACGGCCCATGAAACTTAACCACGGCCCGGTGGTGGCCTATCCTATATCGTTGCCAGAAGCAGGTTTATGGCTGAACTTAACCTTAAATAAAATTAAAACTACTAGGCTAGAGGGCTGCAATTTGGTATGTTTGATGACTGGAGGATGGATGATCAACACACCAGTTTGCAGCCCTCTAGCCACAGTAGTTTTTAAGATCTGAGGGCGGACAGAAAAAAGTGCGGACAATAAAGTGCGGACGGACAGACAGATATCAGTTCCTCATTGGACGGGTTGGTATCGTTCTCGGTTAGCACTCTGCTGGGCCCGCGTTCGATTCTCCGACCGGCCAATGAAGAATTAGAGAAATTTATTTCTGGTGTTAGAAATTAATTTCTCGTTATAATGTGGTTCGGATTCCACAATAAGATGTAGGTTCCGTTGCTAGGTAACAAATTGGTTCTTAGCCACGTAAAATAAATCTAATCCTTTGGGCCAGCCCTAGGAGAGCTGTTCATCAGCTCAGTGGTCTGGTTAAACTAAGGTATACTTAACTTTTGACAGACAGATATCCAAATTGCAAAATTTTCAAAAAATTGTTTCAAAAGTAATAAATTTACAAATAATAGTGTTCTTGGGCATCGCCCACTTTCGAAATGGAAATTCCCTTTGGAATGACGAATTCAGAAATTGAATTCCCTTACATAACACATTTTTAGGAAACCATTTCCGAAAGCAGACGCTTTTATTAATTTCCGTCGCGTCCTGAACAATAAATTTCAATAAACAATAAATTCCAATATCCTAGTTTTGCATGGCAATTTTGCCAAAGGGAATAACCACGGGCGTGTAAAAGAACTCTCCCGGAGTAATGCATCGTAAATTTAGGAACGAAAATTCCCGCAAAAGTAACATTTCAGGAACTCAGGCATTTAATTTTCCTAAAAGCATTCTCTGAAAAATACCAGCAAAGGTTCAGTTTCTCACACGCTCGCACACACACACACACACACACACACACACACAATCACACACACACACACAAACACACAAAAGAGTTGCACATAAATTCTAGAATATTTTTACGTTTCCTTGTCATTATGCTCTCCATTCGCAGCAGCATTTAATTAGAATTTTTCTTCCTTTATCGTCGCCTCTTTCTATTCCAGTAATATCATCCGTTTCTTTATTTCCTTCTTTTATTATTCCAGGCGTCATTTTCCTCGTTAGACTTGTCATTGGCAACGTATTTTTATTCTTTATTTTCGCCTGAATCAAGCACTCATTCCAGTTTGTCCTGTACACTCTTATCAGCTTCTATATTTCCATTTCCATTCTTATTACCACCGTATTTTTTCTCAAGCATTTTTCCATAAACAACTTAAACCTCTTATCAGTTTCTATATTTCCACTTCCATCCTTATTACCGCCCTCTTTGTTTCAAGAATTTTTCATAGACAACTACACATTATCTTCACTTTTTCTTTATCCTCGTCCATTAATTTTCAGTTCATTTCAGCGTCGTCCTTTTTCAAGAGTCCTATTTATACATTTTAGTTTTCTGAAAAGAAAACTATTGAGGTCTGTCCGTCCGCACTTTTTCTGCCCGCCCTCAGATCTTAAAAACTACTGAGGCTGGAGGACTGCAAATCGGTATGTTGATCATCCACCCTCCGATCATCAAACATGCCAAATTGCAGCCCTCTAACTTCAGTAATTTTTATTTTATTTAAGGTTAAAGTTAGCCATACTCGTGCTTCTGGCAACGATATAGACCAGGCCACCACCGGGCCGTGGTTGAAGTTTCATGGACCGCGGCTCATACAGCATTATACCGAGACCACCGAAAGATAGATCTATTTACGGTGGCCTGATTATGCTGTACGCTGTACAGAAAACTCGATTGCGCCGAAGAAACTTCGGCGCATTTATTACTTGTTTATGAATGATTCGTATTTCATCACTCATGTCTCCTTCCTATTTTCCCACTCAGCCAATTTCGGAATGACAGTTTTCCAATTTTGTCTCTCCTCTCTCCCTAATTCCAACTGAAATATTTTCCCTACATCGGGCTTTCGTTATTATTTTATGTTTTACTTCCCCATGCATTATTGAATTATTCCTATCCGCTTTTAGTTCTTCTCTCGCGGGTGTCTGTCCCCATTCGGCTTGTCCACTGTCATTAATTTTTGGATCTTTTGGATTCAACGCTTTATTTTCCATTTATCTGACCTTATTCTATTCTCAAAATATTATCGGGATATGTGCAACCATATTTTAGTTCTTAATTCATGGGTCTTTAACACCATTCAATTTAATAACTTGATCATTTTCATTTATTTTCTTTTCAGTTTCTTCTCTTCCACTTCCGTCGTTTTCCGCGACATCCCGTTCTTTCCAACCGTGCCTTTATCGGTAATCTTTATTTCTCTTTACATTCTTCCCATTTCTCATTTCTCCTGTTTCGAGACGTCAATATACACCGTTATATATCACGCATTCCTTGGTTCCTTTACCCCTGCGTCTCTTCCCTCATTCGGCTTCTCTGTTCCAGTACTTCTTTCTCCCTGTTCTTTATCTCTCTCTGTTGTTATTCCTGCTTCATTCCCCAGTTCTTACGTTCAAATTCCCAGTTGCATTGTCCGTTTTTATAATTCCTCGTCTTCATTTCTCTTCGTTTTTCCCTTCACCAAGTCCAGTTCGCAAATCAAATGTTACTGTTCATTTCTGTCTCTCCTTTCGTTTCATATTTCTTCGTTCATTTCTCCTCACTTTTCGTTTTGATTTTCGGTCATTATTAATTGCCTCTTTTTTGTCTCCGCTCAGCTTGTCAGTTGCAGTTCCAAGTCTCTTAACTTCGTCAGCATTCTTCTCTCTCTCTCTCTCTCTCTCTCTCTCTTTTTTTTTTTTTTTAGATCACAGTCAACAAGCAGCTTTAGTGGGTTTCTTTCCCTCTCCGGTCGTTAATCTCTCTCTCTCTCTCTCTCTCTCTCTCTCTCTCTCTCTCTCTCTCTCTCTCTTTCTCTGTTTCTTTCTCTCTCTTGTTATCTCTTTGTCTTCTCTCGTGAGGAAAAACAAAAAATAAAAAACAAATAAGCGTCATTCACAAAAGCAACATAAATCTTAACATACTGAAGTATTATCGCTTTTCGCGGGGCCAAGACAAAGTCTCTCTCTCTCTCTCTCTCTCTCTCTCTCTCTCTCTCTCTCTCTAAAATGTGAGGTGGCGGTGAAAGACAGTAATAGCCCACCCAGGCCTCTTTATGGGTTTACCACTAAACCCCCTTCTCCCTTTGTCCAAATCCCCTCCACCTCCCCTCCCCATTCTCATCTAATTCCCTCTCCTCCCCCCCCCCCACCCCCTACTTCGTCGGGTAATCCAACGGTGCCCTGAGAAGAAGGCAAACCCGACCATCATAGATCTCAGGAATTTTTTTTATTTTTCCTTCTCTCTCCATTAAGGCCAACTGACCCATTGCCAGAGGAGACCCTATTCACTTGTTTTTATTTCTTCGACAATTGCTGCCGATTCATTACTCATAAGGACTTTTGCCAATTTGGGCAATTCGACTTTGAAAAAAGAAAAAAAAAGTCCTGATGGTGAGGTCCCTGAGTGAGGAAAGTTGGGTCATTTCCCAGAACCCATTTGAGAGCGAGTGGATGGATGGATGGTCAGGGCTGATCTCTCTCTCTCTCTCTCTCTCTCTCTCTCTCTCTCTCTCTCTCTCTCTCTCTCTCTCTCTTTCTTAATCAGCGGGTTTTTTCAGAGTCCGCAAACTCCACGGTAATGCTTAGCCCTTAATCAGTCAGTATCACGTATCAGTGTGGCTGTGATGGAGCGATGGCCAGTGCATAATATATATATATATATATATATATATATATATATATATATATATATATATATATATATATATATATATATATATATATATATATATATATATATATATATACATGCTGTATATATATGTATGTATATATGTATGAGTACTTTATATATATATATATATATATATATATATATATATATATATATATATATATATATATATATATATATATATATATATATATATATATATATATATACATATACTGTATATGTACATAAATATATACACAATTATACACATATAGACAGATCAAGACAGATGTACAGTAGATACAGATATAGATTTAGACAGATACAGATAAAGACTATAATAAACTAAGTCGACATTTCTTATTCTTCCAACAATCTCCACGAATAACAAAAGACATAATAACGTACAGTTCCTGTGACCCCCCCTCCTATAAATTACCCCCACTAGAACCCCAACGTAAGTGTCAATACCCCGCCCACAATAATTGGTCATCCATGGAAAACGGTGCAGCACGTCATAAGTTATGCACAATAAAAAGCTTTGTTCTGAATGCCTGGAACAAAGGTAGCTGCCTGATCGAAATATTGGGAATAGAGAACAAAACAGTGAACGATTGCTAGTCGATACGAGAGAGAGAGAGAGAGAGAGAGAGAGAGAGAGAGAGAGAGAGAGAGAGAGAGAGAGAGAGAGTCTCCAGTTGTGGACACAATATGAAAATTATTAATGAGAGATAAAAGTTTCCATCCCCTGAAGGTGGCCATGGCTCCGACAAGGCACTCTCCTCTGTCTCTCTCTGTCTCTCTCTCTCTCTCTCTCTGACTGGTTTAAAGGAACGAGTACAGATCGCTCCGTCCTAACACGCGATTGAACTCGGGGCCTCTTGCCAGTGAAGCGAGAGTGGTACCGCCAGCCTGAAGAGAGAGAGAGAGAGAGAGAGAGAGAGAGAGAGAGAGAGAGAGAGAGTCCGAACGTAACGAAAAGGCTAATTCACGAGCACTGCAGAAAATGAAAGCGTTCCACGATAATTTTCACAGGAAATTCCATCTCAAAAAGAAAGACATCCGCCGTAATATTTTCTCTTTCGATAATATTTAAACTTGTACCTTTGTAGTTTCCAGGTGTGATAGAAGGCTACCATAAATATTTAATATAAACTATAAGACCTGGAAGGTCGAAGAAACGGTAAAAGACAAAATAAATTATAAGGACGACAAAACAAACACCATCAAATTCCGGCATTTGAGAAATTAAAAAATACTTCCGCAGCAAACTCGTCAGTAGCAAATTGGAAGTTCGAACTCCCGCGATATTAAACGCCACCAACCGCAGTCCACAAATTAACACTTAATTACTACGGACATTAACGCTCGTCTCTCGCACAGATTCAGCATTTCTGACCTCAGGTCACGAAATATGAATTATCAAATATTAGTTCCACTTAATAAGCGGGGATGATTGCGGGTCGTTCGCTAACTATACATCTGGATTACTGTCAGATCATTTTGATTTTACAATTATCCACTCTGTCGATATAATTCGATGGCATGCAACCACTTGATGTCTTAACTTGATAAAAACGGCCAAAAAAAACACGCACTGATGTACGTGTGTCTGTATTATTTATGTATGTGTGTACGTGTGAATGGGAGATTTTTATACGCTATTTAGTCACTCAATCAGGACCTAAATAATGTGGCCTTGCCTGCTACCTTATTCTAAACTGAATTTGTCACCTTTCAGTTAAGTTTGCTTGCGTCTTTAAATTATGTGTGTGTATGTATGTATGTATGTAAGTATATATATAAATTATATAAATCTCTCTTTCTCTCTCTCTCTCTCTCTCTCTCTCTCTCTCATTACCTGCCTGAAGAGATAGACGGTTCTTCTTTGAAATATAACATCAACTTTCTACATTTTGGCGTTTTTATGGGCTCCTTTTGTTAGATGGAATTCTGTTGTAACAGAAAATATTTCACAGTTATATATATATATATATATATATATATATATATATATATACATATATATATATATATATATATATATATATATATATATATATATATATATATGTGTGTGTGTGTGTGTGTGTGTGTGTGTGTGTGTGTGTGTATTACACACACATTACGTTTTGTCTCAAGAAGCGGACAAAATGTAATCTCTCTCGCATACAGATCATAACCATGTCCTATTTCTGGATTTCTGGACAAACAATTTTCCAGGTGCTGTGCGTACTTCTTCCAGAACCCTGGAAATAGAATCTCCCATTGCTATGGCAACACTTGACGTTGCAACGGCAAAACGTTGCACGTCAGGTTCAAAACGAAATATATAAATGTAAAAAATAAAATTAGATTTATTAGTGATGCTGATTCGAACTTAAAAAGAATTTTTAAATTGATTTTCGTAAAGAAGCGTTACAGTTGTACTGTGGGTATTGGAATACAAGGAAGTAGATTATCAGTGCAACATTACTGTAAGTGCTAATTTCTTCAGTTATATGTATATTTCATTTTAAAAGTGACATACATCACGCTGCCTTTATTGTTACGCAAGAAGTGAATAATAATTTCCCAGTGCTTACTTATCATGATTATAAGAGGTGCTTAGCCATTACATAACAAGCACAATATAAACAGTTCCAAGAATTTGTTTAATACCTTCAATGCTTATGATGTAATTGATAAAACGTGTTAGGTGTGGAAGTGAATTATGGCAACGTGTACGTGGATGAATATGCAAATTCTATGGCAGAATCAAGTTATTATAATTATTGAATAAAAAAAAAAAGATTCGTTCAGATTTCCATAACGACTTTACCTAACTGATTCAACGTTCATGTAACCTAAACTTCAATTTGGTTTCAATCTTGTGCCTAAGTGCAATACACGAACTACTGCCTATTTTGAAAATAAAACCTACTAGAGAGAGAGAGAGAGAGAGAGAGAGAGAGAGAGAGAGAGAGAGAGAGAGAGAGAGAGAGAGAGAGTTTCCACCCATGGCTATAAGCAGTCGGGCTTTTTAAGATAAACAAGCAAAAGCCGGGCCTTTCTCAGGCTGGCCCATGAATTCCAAATAGGAATCCCACCCTTATCACCTCAGTGAATAAGGGTCAAGTTAATCAGCAGAGCTGGAACGCGTGACCAGCGTTAGGGTCTAGCTGTGAGGATACAAAGTTTGCCCAGAATATGGGAAGGCGGTGGTGCCCTCGAGGAAAAGCTGTAATTGTATGGTATTGTAAGACAAAAGTTTTGCTTTTTTGAGAGGAACAATGCTTAAGTGTGTCGCAAGCTCGCTTGTGTAAAGGGAGCAAGACTAGGGGTTTGTCGTCAAATGTGAGATGAAACGAATATAGAGTTAAAGTTTTGGTACAAATAAAATCTAGAATTAAAACATCTCAAGCAAGTATAATGAAAAGATACGCAATGTCAGGAAAGACACACATACATACATACATACATACATACATACACACATATATATATATACATATAAGTTTCTGACTTACATCAGAATCGAACCCAGGTCTTTCAATTGAAAGACGAGACCGCTGCCAACCGAGCCACACAAGTCAGCAGTCTCGTCCTTCAATTCAAAGACCTGGGTTCGATCCTGATGTGAGTCAGAAATTTATTTCTGTTCCTCGCGTGACTGTGTCTTGATTATTTCTAATACATACATACATACATGCATACATATATATATATATATATATACACACATATATATATATATATATATATATATATATATATATATATATATATATATATAAAGTATATATATTAAATACACAACTTATGTTCTCCTCACGATTCAGAATAACGCATCCGTATCTGAACATCAAGAATCTTAATAACTAAAAATAAATGAAATGAAAATGCACCTCTTAACATTAGTCAATTAACCAGCTTCGAACCTGGCAAGCGAGAGCTACCCACCCCAGAAATTACCGTAGAGCCTAAAAGCTGTAAACTAAAGCACATTTTCTGACATCTTCCAGCACCTTACCACAAAATTCTCATCCTCAGTCAACGATAAGTAAATACACAAGAGTATACGAAAAATAAAAACATTTAAACACTCAAACATTGTTCTTAAAGATTTACCTTTCATAAAATCTGATTCAATCAGATGACTAAGAAAGATGTCTGGGGAGGAGGAGGGGGGGTTTAATCGGCCCTCCGGGGGCAGTAGGGGAGGGGGGAGGGGAGAGGAAGGGAAGCTGTACCGTATGTGGAAATAGGTGCCAGCAAAAGGTTGATGGATTCGTGACCTTTCATTGGACAATTTCCTTTTCTCGAGGACCCATCCTCCATCAGCTTAATGAATATTTGGGTGTAATGACCTCCCCCTCTCTCTCTCTCACACAAAATTATTTGGTAAAATTATTGATGAGTAAGTTACTGAGTTTTCTCTCTCTCTCTCTCTCTCTCTCTCTCTCTCTCACACAAAAAATTTAAGGATAAAATTATTGATGAAGTTACCCAGTTTTCCTTTTTTCTCTCTCGGAAAAAAATGATTAAAGATAAAATTACTGAGGGTAAGTTACTGACTTTTCTTCTCTCTCTCTCTCTCTCTCTCTCTCTCTCTCTCTCTCTCTCTCTCTCTCTCTCTCTCTCTCTCTCTAGGAAAAAATTAAGGATAAAATTATTGATAAGGAAGTTACCCAGTTTTCCTTTTTTCTCTCTCTCGGAAAAAATGATTAAAGGATAAAATTACTGAGGGTAAGTTACCGACTTTTCTTCTCTCTCTCTCTCTCTCTCTCTCTCTCTCTCTCTCTCTCTCTCTGAGAAAAATCATACACGGGTCAGGTAAGTGAGATAAGCGCAACAGATCTTTTATTAAGGCAGATGTGCTCACTCATCATTCAGGAGTTACCTGACAACCTTACATGAATCTCCTTCTATTTTCTGATCACTGTCACAGCTGTGGTTTCCTTCTTTTCAAGATTACTGCCAATGTCTTTAACCAAAAACTATATTTAATAAAAGTGGGCCGTGAGCGATGATTTATGAAAACGAACGCAGATTAAAAAGGATGATTCTGAGTAGCCAACTTACCTATTCTTTGCCTAAGACAGTGACAGAGTAGATAGACATCCAGGCTTACCTGTGAGGACAGAAAAAAAAAAGTAAATAGTTTTTCGCACTCTACAGACATTCTTGCAAATAGTATTTTTAAATATCTTAGCACTTTTAATAATCTTTATACTTTTAATATATGCTCAATGTATTTATGTACACCTCTGGAATGTAAATTTCTGCCATTGTAACTTGTTTATCCTTTTTTAGTTTTCTGTAAAAGAAAACTGCTGTGCCGGCTTTGTCTGTCCGTCCGCCCTCGGATCTTACAAACTACTGAGGCTAGAGGGCTGCAAATTGGTATGCTGGTTATCCACCCTCCAATCAGCAAACATACCAAATTGAAGCCCTCTAGCCTCAGTAATTTTTATTTTATTTAAAGATAGTGCATCTGGCAACGATATAGGATAGGCCACTACCGGGCAGTGGTTAAAGTTTCATGAGCCGCGGCTCATGCAGCATTATACCGAGACCACCGAAAGATAGACCTACTTTCGCTGGCCCTGATTATACGCTGTTGCCGCTGTACGGAAAACTCGATTGCCCCAAAGAAACTTCGGCGCATTTTGGTATGTGTCTAAGCGCGTATCCCCCCTACGTTTCCCAAGAAAAAAAAAATCTTAGTATATTTAGGATTAATCATTAATTACTTGAAATACAATATCTACAATTATGATGTTTAGTTCCGACTTAAAAATACAAACTGGCATCTCATGACTTTATGCAGGTGAATAACGCCTACCATTGCCCTTTACCGTGCTTGCTTGCTTGGAATCTCTACCTACGTCTGTGGTCCTTTTTGCGTTCTTTGCGTTTAAACTTAATATTTTTCCTTACCCTTTCACAAGTTTTCTACAGACTTCTGAAAATGCAGTCTTGAACTTTTAAAAATGGCGTCCTAAGGATTTAACATCTGTGACAGTCTATTACTTCTTCGCGGACTTTAGTCACAGAATTAAAAACAGATCAGTTAAAGAGAAATAAAATTATGCACAGAAATCTGACTCATAACTCGACTGATCATGAAAAATAAGCTCTCTCTCTCTCTCCCCAAACACACACAAGTGGAGAAATGTCAGGCCGTAGTCCATTAAAAAACCATCAATCCTGGCATCCTGCTTCACCAAATTTTTACATTTTTTTATTCAAAATTCATATTCCTCTTTTTTTCTGTGAACAAAAAATATTACGGATTCGTGCATTTAAGAATTTATTACGTAGGTCCACTGTATTTACATAATCATTTGTACAATCATATATATATGTGTGTGTGTGTATCTATGTAATGTATTTACATAATTATATATAATTATAAGAGTGTGAACCCCTTTAATGGAATTCCAACACTGGTTCTGGGAGGCAGCGTGACGTCCCTAAATTTAAATGTCGTTTCAGTTTACGAAATTCCAACTCCACATTAAAAGAAAGCTAAGCAAAACTCTCGAGGAAAAAACTATTCCCAATCCAATCCCGGCTCCCGAAATGAGCATTACCCAAATCCCGTTTCCCCTCCCCCTACCCCCTGCCCCCCCCCCCTATAAAAATATACGTAAGGAAAAAATTGGAAAACAACTTATCTGAGCAATAATCTCGTAAACAGACACTTTTCGTTCCTCCGAGGTCTCATCACTCCCCCTCCCCCCTCCCTTTTTTCCTCTCTCTCTCTCCTCCTTTTCCTCCCCCTACCTCCCCCTCCCTTTTCCTCTTCTACCACCCTCCCTCTTCCTTTCCTACCCCCACCTCCCTTTTCCTGTCCTACCCTCCCCTCCCTTTTCTCTCCTACCATGCCTCCTTTTCCTCTCCTACCCCTCCTCCCCCTTTTCCTCTCCTACCCCTCCCCTCCCTTTCCTTCTCCTATCCCTCCCCTCCTTTACCTCTCCTACTGTACCTCCTTTTCCTCTCCTACCCCCACCTCCTGGTCCTCCCATACCCCCACCTCCTGTTCCTCTCTTACCCACCCCCCCAACGTCCTGTTCCTCTCCCATCCCCACCTCCTTTTCCTCTCCCACTCCCTCCCTATCCTTTTCCCCCTCCTACCCCTTTTCCTTCTCTCCCCCCCCTTTACCCCTTCCCCCCGCTTTCCTTCAACACACCCCGTCTCCTAATAGGTCCCATCACCCTGCTTAATGAACTATCAAGTTCAGGAATATCATATTTTCGGGCACGGCTTCCTCCTCCCGGGATGCAGGCAGCCGCGCTTTACATAGGCGACTTGCTGTCGCGGATCTTCGGTGGCTTTGCTTATTTTGGTTGGTCAGGTCGGATTTAGTTACTCTAATCGAATGCGAAAAAGAATATTGCTTATTCTAACGAAATACAAAACAGAATATTATTTATCCTAATCAAATGCAAAAAAGAATATTACTTATCCTAACGAAATACAATAAAAGAAGATTACTTATGCTAACGAAATACAAAAAACAATATTACTTATACTTATGAAATACAAACAAGAATATTACTTTTGCTAGTGAAATACAAAAAAGAATATTACTTATACTAATCAAATACAAAAAAATATTACTTATCCTAACGAAACACGAAATAGACTATTACTTATCCTAATCAAATACAATAAAGAATAATACTTATCCTAATGAAATACAAAAAAGAATATTATTTATGCTAATGAAATACAAAAAAGAATATCACTTATCCTAATAAAAAACGAAAAATAATATTACTTATCCTAATCAAAAACGAAAAAGAATATTACTTATCTTAATGAAATACAAAAAAGAATATGTTTTACAGGAGTTGATCAGATTCTAATTTAAAGGAATGGACAAAAATCCTTCTAAAACTAACAGGAATAAAAAGACATTATTATTATTATTTTACTGACTGGAATAAAAAGAGACATTTTTATTATTTTACTGACTGGAATAAAAAGAAATCTATAATTTCTATCATTTCACTCGATTAAGGAATGGACAAATTAGTCATATTGCTTTATTTGAATATAAATAAATTTTAGTTTTATCATCTTACTGGTGAAGATAATCCATTCTGTTCAAATTAATTGATCATTTCACTTGATTACTGTTAATAATTGACTGCTACACTTTGATATGTATGTTTTATCAACAAGCGTTGCCATCTGTCACTTTCAATTCCATCTCCGTTAACAATGGAGTTCTGATATATATTCAATACATATATTGCATAAAAGAGATCACTAATCGAGCTGAGAATTATCGCATGTCAAACATTCTTTACATCTGATAAAATTACTATTTCTGTATCATGAAATCGCAAAGGCGGAAAATATTTACATTATATACAGCGCTTGGATTGCAAAGCTTTTAAATGCCGTGCTGTGTCAAGCGTCTAATATCTAGCAACGGTTTTGCTGCCATATTCTGAATTTCAAAGGGCAAAAGTGATTATATATAAATAAATTACAAACAATGAATATTTTTCATTTCTTTTCGTCGTATTCTTTATTATGCCTGGGAGAAGTATAAAGTAGCTACCTTCTAAACCGTAATACATGACAAATGGATTTAAAAACTTGACATACTTTGTATAAAAACTGTTGTAACCATGTAGGTTCCAGATGCTATGGACGGGAATATATATATATATATATATACATATATATATATATATATATATATATATATATATATATATGTGTGTGTGTGTGTGTGTGTGTGTGTGTGTTAAAAACACACTTAAATATGTGTGTGTGGAATACAGCTTACTTTATGCCCTCAATGGATCTTAAAAATCTTGAGTACACAAAATGCAAAATAAGAAACGGACAAAAATTTTCGGATATAATAATAATAATAATAATAATAACTATTATTATTATTATCCTTACTATTATTATTATTATTATTATTATTATTATTATTATTATTATTATTATTATTATTATAACAACTCTGATCTGTATAACAAACCTTGATAAGGTATCGGGTCACTTTCCATAACGAAATTATGCACACTACAAATGACTGACTTCTGAACGACGTATGAAAATTTCCCCAGATACATTCCAGACCTCTTCAAGTGGAAACAAAAACCAAGATCATAAGAACCAGGTCCCTAGGGGTCATTAAGCACTACTTGGTCCATGAGATACAAATCCCAAATTTCTGTGTTTGTACCAGTTCAGCTTAAGTACCGGGACGAGTTTTTGTACGATGGATCTTACTGCTGATAATTAGGGCAGCAAACGAAAATGACTTGCATATTTATGGCGCGTCCCCGTAGGACAATAATGCTTAAGGGTCTTTGCAGTGTCCCTTCGGCCCCTAGCTGCAACCCATTTCATTCCTTTTACTGTACCTACGTTCATATTCTTTCTTCCATCTGACTTTCCACCTCCTCTAACAATTGGTGCAGCTGCGATTTTCCTCCTCCTACACCTTTCAAACCTTGTTACCGTCAGTTTTCCTCGCAGCGCTGAATGACCTCATAGGTCCCACCGCTTGGCCTTAGGCCTAAATTCTATATTTCATTCAATGTTCTATTCCACACTTATGGCGGTTTCAATCCCGGATAGAAGAGGGGTGCTGAGTGCGGGGTTAAGGTTCTCCCTTCTAATTTCATTAGTGAAGCTTGCAACAAACCTTAGCAGTCAATGGAAAGCGGAAATTTGTCATAAGAAGCCCGGAATAGCTACAGAGTAGTAAAGTGAGGATGCTGAGAGAGAGAGAGAGAGAGAGAGAGAGAGAGAGAGAGAGAGAGAGAGAGAGAGAGAGAGAGAGACGATAATAAGAAGAAATAATAAAATGTTAAAACATCTACATCGAAAATTGGCATCAAAGAAGAACATAACACCACAAATCGACAATCAAGGAAAATCCTAAAGCAAACAGAACGATAAATTGAGCTACATCCCTCGCTCCTCTTCAGAGAGAGAGAGAGAGAGAGAGAGAGAGAGAGAGAGAGAGAGAGAGAGAGAGAGAGGGCGGGGGAGGGGAGTTCGATATTTCTCCGACATTAGACTGCATCTGTGGATCATCAACAGTGGAAGCAGTTGGCAAATAGAAGCCTGGATGAAAGGAAGATGTGGGAAGGGTGGTGGTGGCGGAGGAGGAGGAGGAGGAGGAGGAGGAGGAGGAGGGAGGAGGAGGGGAGGAGGAGGAGGAGGAGGGGGGGAGGAGGAGGATGAGGGGAGGGGAGGGAATGAGGGGAAGGAGGAGGAGGAGGAGGAGGAGGAGGAGGAGGAGGAGGAGGAGGAGGAGGAGGAGGGCAGGTGTAAATGGAGAGGAGTATATTTGCTTTTCCAGGCGGGAACAGCACCAACAGCAAGAGGCAGCTTTCGTCCTATCTCCCTTCAGCCAGTTAGAGTAACAAGGAGGTGGGAGGGATGAGAGGGGAACGTGGTTGAGAGAGAGAGAGAGAGAGAGAGAGAGAGAGAGAGACTCGGTTCCCTCACCTAAAGGTACGCACTCGTTTCCTCTGCACAGTCAGACTCGGAGCCTGGTGTCCTCTCAATTGGGAAATGCACATATTCTGACAACTGTTTTCGTCGATTTTATTTTTGAAAGAAAATACGAATTGGAAAAGTATCATAAGACGGGTATTGCTAGCAATAAATATTGCCAATATTTATTTTTTATGGAATATGCACACTGTAAATATATTTCATTTGAAAAATTCATATAATTGGTGATACATTATGTACGTGTTTTGATGCATTTTTATCGAAACAATTCTTTGTATTAGTTTCTCGGAGGGAAAGTTTACTTTTTAAAATTGACTCTTTGATCGCCGTTTTTTAATAAAAAATTCGATGCGACAAAATCAGTAAAAATTACATTTCTGATTTAATCAAATATTTATAAACATTCATAACTTTGGCATGAATAATCTATAAACCTTTAATATCGGGATTACGCATATCCAATTCGATAACCACTCCCAAACTCATAAAAACACACACACAGCCATTCATGCATTTACGCAAAAATGAAACGGGATATGAGTTTACACAGTGTTTTAAATAAATTCATTAAATAAATTCAATACATCATTAAGTAAATTAAAATATATCCTGGTAATTATCTGCTTGCTCGTGCTTCTGAGGAAGATCGTGAAAATCTGGAAAAATCTTACATCGGTTATTAAGATAAACATGTAAAAAATGCGCCGAAGTTCCTTAGGCGCAATCGAGTTTTCTGTACAGCCGCTACAGCGTATAATCAAGGCTACCGAAAACAGATACAACTTCGGTGGTCTAGGTATAATACTGTATGAGCCGCGAACCATGCCTGGCCTAATCGTTGCCAGATGCACGATTATGGCTA
>NC_089787.1:26558123-26588123 GCF_040412425.1 Macrobrachium rosenbergii | reverse complement strand
TTCATGTCATGTCCTGGATGATAGAGATCGGTTCGAAAAAAAAAATGCTTTATGGTTTGAATGGACTTGGATAATAACGATAAAAAAAACCCTTTGGGAATTACCAATGCGCATAATGAAATCAGCCGGGGATTTCTACATCAAAGGGAGTGCATTGAATACAAGCACAAAGTTTGTTTGACTGATTGGCTTGGGGACTAATTAACAAACGCCTTGGTGTCACGATGTCCTTGGGAATAAGCCCCTTGACCGATGTGTAGTGACATTGGAGACTGGAATGAATAAAAAAAGCATGACTCCAGACCTTCAAATGAAAAACAAAGATGAAAAAAAATATTGCCAAAAATATTCTGGTTATTCGAAAATAAGAAATTTTAGATCCGGGACTCGCTTAGCCATAGGAATTATTAGTATATAAAAATGGAAAGTTTAACAGGAAAATGCTACAAAAAAAATATTCATTCTAAAAACTGGAAGTGCAGGTCATATCAGCTACATGTATAATTAAGAAAAAATCATTTTAATAGTGAAAACATAAATACGAAAATACTGATACATGTAAATAAGAGAAGTTTGGAGCAGATAAGCAATTAAAAAAAAAAAAACTATTAATGCATAAAGACTTCAACAGATTATCAGCGAGTACAGACATGGATGCGGTTACCAGGACACATAAAATATCTAACCGATTATCCATATGAAGAAAAGTGTGGCAATAAATCAGCAACTCAAATATCCCAGTGAAAACCATATGATAAATAACGAATAAAAGACCGGAGCACTTAAGTGCTGTGTATATCAACAATTTTACAACACAGTGAAAAGCATACCAGGGCGGAATACATACAGAATAATCAGATTGAAAGCTTGAAAGCCCAAATGAAAATAAAAATAAAAAACAAAAACATCAAAAATTAACACGAACGAAGTGAATGGAAGATCAGCAAAAAAGAATAACCACGTAAAACGACAAAAGTAAAAATGTACAAAAGATATCATTGCCAGAAGTAAAATTCTCCTTCCGAAGGACTGCTGTGACACACTAAAAAATGGTCAGATCCGTCTACTCACCGCCATAAATCATTCACAAGACATTTGATATATATATCCTGACGTCACAATGACAAAGGTCATCGACGTCAGCGCCAAAAAGGAAGAAAACCGAAAATTGGAACGCTCGCTCATGCGAAGAAAGGGCCCGCATATTGAATACGGAATAGGGTTGGAGAGAGAGAGAGAGAGAGAGAGAGAGAGAGAGAGAGAGAGAGAGAGAGAGAGAGCGTGGGTGGGTTGTGAGAGTGGTCCATTGATCCATGCCATATAACAATGCAGCACCTGGGACAGTAAAATGCATCTGTGTATGTCTCTAAAATTGCCACAACAGCTCAAGAGTCCCTTTTACCGCATAATAAAACCAGCCTTGGCCAAAGCACAAGCACGCAAGCGGGAAAATGACCTATCTGCAACGACCGCGCATTTACGACCCAACTTAGAAATGAACCAAACGAGTAATTAAAACCGGAGAGGAAAATGAGATCAACTTCATTAAGTTGGGCAAATCACACTCGAGAACCTCACGCCTCAAAGTGGCGAGGGGCTAATGAGTTCCCAAACCATATCTCAAATTTGGGGACAAGAGGAGGGGGGGGGCCAGGACCCCCCCACCCTACTTTCCAATCTCCCCCTCCTCCCCTTTTTAAAAGGATCTCTTGTGTCCTTAGTAAGTCCTGCTTGTAATGTGTTTCCACACGACACTACAAATACTGAAGGAGATGCAGTATACAGCCTTAGAGCACTCCTTCAAACTTGAAAATGAAAGCTTTGGTTGCTGGAGAGAGAGAGAGAGAGAGAGAGAGAGAGAGAGAGAGAGAGAGATGCCCCACTCCTTTACTCTTCTACTGTGCTTCATTTACTCTCCTCCTCTCCCCCCTCCCCCACCAACGCCGTCTCGAGACAGGTACCCCCCTCTTCCCTAACCCGCATCTGCTTATATCTTATCCCACTAAGGCTTGGAATAAGAGGAAATGTCTGGGGCTTTTGTCCGAATTATGGTCTCCACTCGTCAGTTGACAATAACGGCTTATATTATTCACACTACGTTATAATATATCACATGTCAAATGTCACAAATTAACTGTTATCTGCTCATTTCACTTTGTTTCATTACATAGGTGATATTATTAAAACTGTATACTCGTACATTAAAAATCTTAATTCCTACCTCTTTCCTTGTTGTAATATTTCTGCCATGTCTTCTTAAAACACTTTCTGGTGTATATAAAGATAGACTAAAAACATTTAAAAGACAAAATCCCTTTTAATGAACACAGAGAAAAGAGACAAGTACTGGGAAATAAGCCAATTCATCGAAGGTATTTTCGTCAGAAATGATTCGGCATCCTACAAAAACTGAAAAATAAAGTATTATTATTTTTTATTATGAACTATTCATTACGAGAAGCGAGTTCAGAACTACTGTGGGGACCCATTCAGATGTCCTACCAAGAGAGAGAGAGAGAGAGAGAGAGAGAGAGAGAGAGAGGAAACCTGGAAATGTAAAATATGTTTCAACAATTTCCGATTTGATTTGATCGAGTGTTCCCGTGCAGGATAATACATGACGGAGCTAGAGCAGTCGAGTTTTAGGAGAGAGAGAGAGAGAGAGAGAGAGAGAGAGAGAGAGAGAGAGAGAGAGAGAGAGAGAGAGAGGAAACCTGGAAATGTAAAATATGTTTCAACAATTTTCGATTTGATCTGATCGAGGCTAATACATGACGGAGCTAGAGCAGTCGAGTTTGAGAGAGAGAGAGAGAGAGAGAGAGAGAGAGAGAGAGAGAGAGAGAGAGAGAGAGAGAGAGAGAGAGAGAGCTTTTATTTTTCATCATTCCCAACCTCGCCACGAAATGCAACCCTCAATCATTAACACAACCTCGAGGTCGTATTATCCAAAGCTATGGCGCGGTCCCAGTTTCATCTATCCAGCCTCTCTCTCTCTCTCTCTCTCTCTCTCTCTCTCTCTCTCTCTCTCTCTCTCTCTAAAAGAAATATTTTAGTTTATACTTCAACCATAACATTACTACTCTCTCTCTCTCTCTATCTATCTAAGATAAATATTCTAGTTTATACTTCAACCATAACATTACTGCTCTCTCTCTCTCTCTCTGTCTAAGATAAATATTTTAGCTCATTCTTAAATCATAAGATAACTATTTCTAGCTCATTCTCTAAACTCATCTCTCTCTCTCTCTCTCTCTCTCTCACTAAGATAAATATTTTAGAATATTCTTAAACCATAACATTTCTACTCTCTCTCTCTCTCTCACACTAAGATAAATATTTTAGAATATTCTTAATCCATAACATTTCTCTCTCTCTCTCTCTCTCTCTCTCTCTCTCTCTCTCTCTCTCTAAGACAAATATTGTAGCTTATTCTTAAACCATAACATTTACTACCCCGATTGATGAGGTACAGAAGCACAGCAACGATCGTTAATCAAGAGATGGGTTGGAAATGCGCGCGCGCAAACACGTCGGGAGAGCGGAGAGAGACTGAGAAAAACTCCCGTCATGCAACACAAAAACAGAGAAGAATCTTCCGATTGCAATGGAAGAAAAATTACGTCGTAAAAAAATTAGTATCACTTTAATAAAATAAAATTAGTCATTAATCGATTACTATCATGTCGACTGCGGTGTACTTAACAATATTATGACGATTATATTCAGTATTAATAATAACGATACAAAATGAAAGACAATTATGATGTTATCAATTATGTATAAATAACGGTTGTTTTCAATATAAAATATTGTTTTAGTTACGTATTTTTTAACTATTTACCTGAAGTAAATAATCTAAATACACGCGTAATAGATTATGACGGTAATATTCATAAATAGCAACTTACAACTCAGCGTGCTAGAAAAAAATTATCATTACCAAAATAGATGGTCAAAAATATTCAAAAATAAAACCTGTCAAATTTCATTCACTTCTTGAGATCAATACTTTGACAGCCTAGAATCAAATACACCTCAAGAAAAGACTTTTTTTATATTAATATAAAATCTAAAAAGGTCGGATCGCAAGGTTCGGCGACCTCCATAGCCTAACAGTGGGATTCTCTTGTTGTTTCCGCTTTCCCTGACTTTCTAATTCCCCTACACTGAATTGAACTGAATAAAGAATTTAGGCCAGAGGCCAAGAACTGGGACCTATGAGGTCATTCGGCGCTGAAACGGAAATTGACAGTAAAAAGGTCTGAAAGGTGTAACAGGAGGAAAACTTGACAGTTGCACTATATGGACCAACTACTAGGAGAGGGTGGAGAGTAAGATGGAAGGGAATATGGACGGAGGTGCAGTAAAAGGAACGAAAGGGGTTGCAAAGATCCTTAAGTAATGCCTATAGTGCACCATGGCACTAACCCCCACTACGGTATCCCCTTCCTTCAGGAGGAAAGTGTATCCCTCCCTACGAGGTCAGCTCATATTCCTGTCTATTTTCTATCTGGGCAGGAAAAAGTTATTGGGTTGAAAAGCTATTTGTAAATAAACATACTCCCTTCACTCGCTACGGATCTGGCAGCTTGTTTACGTTACAGCACAACAAATACTTATTTTTTTTGGGGAGGGAGGGGGTTTACGAAAGCACTGCAAACACACACACACATCATGAAGATGGGTTTTCATTGATGTTGCAAAGTTAGAAAACAAGCCTAGAGTTTATAGAGACACTCTTGTAACCACTATTAATGCTATTTTTTTAAAGTACAAATTTATCATTAGTCAGGTCTGATTTACGTAAATTTCAGTTCTAAAACAAACACACACATATACATACATACATACACACATTACACAAAATCCATATATATAATATAAACAATATATATATATATATATATATCGACTTATAGTCCTTTATTTAGCAGACTAAATAAAAGTCACTTGAAGGAAAGAGAAACAATGGAGCACTGCAAGGCCTTTCTATTTAGTCCTTTATTTTGCAGACTATTATATATTCATCACGTTCCATATTTTCTATTTTCAGTTATACATTTATATATATACATATATATTATATTATATATTTTATATATTCATTATATATACATATATATATATATATATATATATATATATATATATATATATATATATATATATATATATATATATATATATATATACTAATTCTTCTTTGAATCTATCAAGAAGAAAACAATGAATACGAAACGTGATACAGACCATAAACAAACACAATACGAGCAACAAAAGCCAAAAAAAAAAAAAAACAGTACAAAAAGCCAAAAACAGATACAAATTCCACCGAAGTACAACAGAACCCTTTCATCCCAACAATATCCTGCCTTTGTACTGAACGTTCCACTGACGTTGTTTCAAACGTTTGACTGTGTTTTATTTCGAACGTTTATCCGGCTTTGTTTTTAACATTTCCACGTCATCCACGCAAAGCACTGCTATTTACTGCTTGTTCAGTATCGACTGCCGTCATCTCCCATTCATTCTCGATCTGACCCATTTTCGTTCTCTCATTTGATAAAAAAAAAAAAAAGAGGGAGAGAGAGAGAGAGTCGAAAGGACCAGGTTAAATGCCATTTTTAGTTGACAAAAAAAAAAAAAGTTGAAAGGACCAGGTTAAATGCCATTTTTAGTTGATAAAAAAAAAGTTGAAAGGACCAGGTTAAATGCCATTTTTAGTTGATAAAAAAAAAAGTTGAAAGGACCAGGTTAAATGCCATTTTTAGTTGATAAAAAAAAAGTTGAAAGGACCAGGTTAAATGCTATTTTTAGTTGGTAAAAAAAAGAGAGAGTTGCAAGGACCAGGTTTAATGCCATTTTTAGTTGGTAAAATAAAAAAGAAAGAGCCGAAAGGACCAGGCTAAATGCCATTTTTAGACGAGAGGGAGGCAGCTATTATTTGAAAGCGTGGAAGACAATGCAGGAAAGAGCGAGTGGGAAGCAGTTGACTGGTCGACTGATTCACCTAAAATGACGTCGCAGAGGTTTTGATCATGAATGCCACAAACAAACAATTTAAGCAAAAAGGCAAATAATCTAAATAAAAATGTTTTAGAAAACCCTCACTCAAGCTTTGTAAACACCTTCACACTTTATACTCAAAAAATCATATATTGTGATAAAATCAATGCAATGAAATAAGGAGCAATTTGAATGCAACGAGAATAATGATAAAAAAAGACAGGGAAAACTTATTTGCTCAAGATGAAAACAGTAAAAATATTTTCAAGTATCACGATCAGGTCGATCTGAACACAACAATTACAGGTCTCTCAATTGAGCAGGGCTGAATAAAAACATTTGCAAATCATTCTAAAATAAGTAGATATGAATCAATTAAGTTCTCAAATTCTATCAAATCCATGAGAGGAAAAAATAATGACTCACAGGAAGAGTTTAAAAAAAATAGCTTTCCATCTATCTCTAACTTTGCACACAAATGTTTTCGGGAGCTTAGAAGGTATTTAAGAGCATTTCACTTGGGCAAAGCTGAACAGAAACATTTCTACGAGTCTCTCAAGATGGCACAGAGAGAGAGAGAGAGAGAGAGAGAGAGAGAGAGAGAGAGAGAGAGAGAGAGAGAGAGAGAATAGAGCATACATTCTGTTACATATCTCAATCAGGCAATGAATGACCAAAAAACGTAAAAGGCCATTTCCACCTACCTGTGACTTTAGTCTCTCAAAAACAGTTAAGAACAGAACTGAACTATTTCCAAAAGTCTCCCAAGTAGGCCAGGATGAAAAACTACCCGAATCTCTCTCTCTCTCTCTCTCTCTCTCTCTCTCTCTCTCTCTCTCTCTCTCTCTCTCAGACTGATAAGGACCTCTGAGAGAGACTGCAGACACAACCCTTTCCCAAAAGGCTTTTCGGCGCATTAACACCTCAAGACCACAAAGAACACTCGGGAGAGTGATACCAAGCTATAACTTAAAAGAATAAATTACTACGTGTCGAGTTTTACAAGGTGTTTGTATGAGCACGGCGGATGAGGAAAAAGGTTGAGGAGAGTGGCTGGTTGAAGGGAATGACTAAAGATAATGGTTGAGGAGAATGGCCGAGGAAATTGGTTAAGGAGAGTGGTTGAGGAGAATGGCTGAAGAGATTAGTTGAGGAGAATGGCCCAGGAGAATAGTTGGGGGGTGGGGAATGGTTGAGGAGATTAGTTGTAGAGAATAGTTGAGGAGAATGGTTGAGCAGAACGGCTGAGGAGATTAGATGAGGAGAATGGCTGAGGAAAATGGCTGAGGAGAATGGTTGAGGAGAACGACTGAGGAGAACGGATGAGGAGATTAGATGAGGAGAATGGCTGAGAAGATTGGCTGACGAATGATTGAGGAAAATGGCTGAGAAGAACGGCTGAGGAGACTGGTTAAGGGGAACGGATGAGGAGATTAGAAGAGGAGAATGGCTGAGGAGAATGGTTGAGGAGAATGGCTGAGGATTGATTGAGGAGAAAGGAGACTGAGGGGAACGGATGATTAGATGAGGAATTGAGAATGGCTGAGGAGATTGGCTGAGGAGAATGGCTAAGGAGAATGGCTGAGGAGAATGACTGAGGAAAATGGCTGAGGAAAATGGCTGAGGCAAAAAGACATGAGAGTGTATGAGTGTATGAGGAAAATAGCTCAGAAGAAACAGGAAAGGAACAGGGAGCCTCCAACAATTCGCGAAGTTTACGGGGTCATTACCTCTGCCCAAAATATGAATACATCGTCTCCGAGAATCACAAATTCCATATTGATTTCGAGTAATCCTCTTTGTGGGAGACTCCCTATCCCGGATTCCAGACTGACACGGGGGTGGGGAGGGGGGGGGGTAGGAATAAATTCCGAAACCCCGGAGGCTTGCCGGCAGCTGAGGATTCACGACTAAAATGACTGATTTGGAATACCAGGTCTTATCAAATGAGCAGTAATGTTGTTTATCCTGTTTCACTAAGAGAGACAGACAGAGTCTTTTACTATCACCCAGTTATACAATACCATTTCTATTCTCTCTGTTAATCATGCAACATTGAGTTATATGAATGTGCTACAGATTACAATAAAATATTAGTAACCTATTCAATTACTCGAAAAAGGTACTACGGAAATAGATTGATAAAGGCGTTTTCTTTTCCTGCTTCCAATGCACATTGAATTACAGAGGCATTTTTGTTAAATAACGTTACTCCTGGCTATAATGAAACTATTAATAATAAACAGAAACGCCTATCGGCAGTTGCTCTATCTACAGGATAAGATGAGAGATAAGAATATAAGATTTAGGCCAGAGGCCAAGCACTGGGACACCTATGAGGTCAAAGCCCTGAAAGGAAAATTGAGAAAAGGAGGTTTGAAAGGTGTAACAGGAGGAAAATCTTGCAGTTGCACTATGAAATAATTGTTAGGAGAGAGGGTGGAAAGTAAGATGGAAGAAAGAGAATGTGAGCGGAGGTAAAGTAAAAGGAATGAAACGGTATGCAGCTAGGGGCTGAATGGACGCTGCAAAGAACCTTAAGTAATGCCTACAGTGCACCGCGTGAGGCGCACTGATGGCACTACCACACCTACGGGGCTCTCTACAGTGCATAAATGGCATACAGCTTGACCAACAGACATTAATTAGATTCCTAAATCCCACGAAAAGATCAGAGTTCAAAGGAACGAACGAAACCAAGCTGAAAGGAATCGAAATTCACTGAAATAATGGGAAGGAAATATCCTTCCAAAGTTGGTTGATATTACAGAAATAACAAGCCTGATCATGTAAGCGATACCATCAATTTTCAAGTTGTTAACTGAAGAACGCAATTAGCCAATATAAGAGGAAAAACAAGTAAAAATATCTGTCACATTCTATCAATCGTATACTTAACCTCGTAACCGTATAATAACAAGTATATAAATATCTAAAAAACCAACATTTTTATCTTCCCGGTATTCCCCCGGCGACATCAATTTCGGTTTCTGAGAAGGCCAAAACCTTGAAGATGCTTCAAAATCAGCTCAGAACAATGCCTACAGTTTTTCATACTTGTATGCAAAAACCCCTTTAACACAGCAAAAGCATCATTACCAATTCTACACAGGGTGAGAAACACAAACATAATTCTCACTTGGAGTTCATCATGACAGTCAGAACTATACAATCAGATTCACTGGAGATCAAACCCTGAAATTCAGAGAGAGAGAGAGAGAGAGAGAGAGAGAGAGAGAGAGAGAGAGAGAGAGAATCTTACTTCAAGCTCAAGACTATAGAAAAATAACAATAAAGTTATGATCCAAAAATATTATTCTTTACATTCAGAGAGAGAGAGAGAGAGAGAAAGAGAGAGAGATCCTTACTTCAAGCTGAAGACTATAGAAGAATAACAACAAAGTTACGATCCAAAAGATATTCTTTACACTCACAGAGAGAGAGAGAGAGAGAGAGAGAGAGAGAGAGAGAGAGAGAGAGAGAGAGAGAGAGAGAGAGAGCACTGCATCGTCATTCATTCTGTAAGAAAGGCGATCATGCTATCTCGTTCAATTTTCGGCAAGGTGCAATTATTGGAATGGACGCGTGAGGTGTATCCGTATTTAGAGCATCGTGATCTGTCACTTTCATCGAATCTTCAGCACTGGTCAATGTTTTTACTTTAGTTTGTCCTTCCCATTATAAGAAGAAATAGTGAGTGCATGTGTACGGTTTATGTTCTGTATGATTGAACGCTTGACTATCTGTATGTAGAATTAAAAACGCATAAAAATAAACAAATTGGCAGGAGAAGATGTTCAGATAAAATTAACAATAGATACCAAGAATTAGAGATATATCTTTGGCAGAAGAAGCTGTAAAAATAAAATTAACAATAGATAACAAAAATTAAGAGATATATAACTATAAATTACATTTGTGCCTCTGTAAGTAATCCATAAAAGCTTGACTGTCTGTATATAGAATAAAAAATATGTAAAAAAATTTAAACAAATTGTAAGACAAAACTGTGACGATCAAGTTAAAAATAAACACCAAGAATTAAGGAAAAGATATTAACTTTACCAAACGTACAAGAAAGAAACTAAGCAAGCCACAACCATCTCCAAAACTATAATACACAGGATTCTCGACCGTTTCAAATGAAGTTAACCATTTTCGAAGGAATAGATTTCCAGATATTTTTCTTCCGATAAGTCAAATAAAAAAAAAAAAAAAAAAAAAGATTCACTCAGGCGATGTAGTAATATAATGCTACACGTGGTTCCATCCTGACGTTTGTATGTTGCTGGAAACAACAGAATATCATTTTAAAGCGTCTGAATTTGCTATGTAGGATATATTTGTTTGTGCGGATAAATTATGTCTGATGGTTCTTTTAGTTTTCTGTAAAAGAAAACTATTGTGCCGGCTTTGTCTGTCCGTCCGTACTTTATTCTGTCCGCACTTTTTCTGTCCACCCTCAGACCTTAAAAACCATTAAGGCTAGAGGGGTGCAAATTGGTATGTCGATCATCCACCCTTCAATCATCAAACATACCAAATTGCAGTCCTCTAGCCTCAGTAGTTTTTATTTTATTTAAGGTTAAAGTTACCCATAATCGTCCTTCTGGCAACGATATAGGACAGGCCACCACCGTGCCGTGGTGAAAGTTTCATGGGCCGCGGCTCATACAGCATCATACCGAGACCACCGAAACATAAATCTATTTTCGGTGGCCTTCATTATGCGCTGTACAGAAAACTTGATTGCGCCGAAGAAAGTTGGGCGCATTTTTTTTTTCTTGTTTTTACTGTTTTCACATAAAGGAATTCGTTCCTGCGGAAGTTTAGTTTGGAAAATTAATTGCCTCTAGGAACTGCTCCATAAAAAAATAGTACAGTAATGTTATTGATATTGACAAATTACCAACACCAAAAACTGTTCACAGTAAGGACATCATCTTCAAAATCACCATTTCCATGATTGCTTTGATTGACACTATAATTCTGACTAGCCAGATGAATTATTGTTATCATCATTTTCGATGGAATAATGGACTTAACAAAATAGTTTCCAAAATAATTAAGATATTCCCAAATTTCGAGTCCCCTCCATATCTTTGTATTTGAATGCATCTAACGGTAAGAGATACTTCAGAAAATGCTTTACATTGTTTTATTAATAAATGATAATGACAAAAACAAGAGCTTTGAAAAACAAAGAAAAGCAAAGATCTTCTTGGAGCCCGTCAACTCATCAATAATAATAATAATAATAATAATAATAATAATAATAATAATAATAATAATATGAAGGAGTAGACCCTTTTAAACATCTTATTAAAAGGATGGCTGTATTATGCGAATTTATCTTATATAAGATAAATCAATATAGCCATCCTTTTAATAATAATAATAATAATAATAATAATAATAATAATAATAATAATAAAACACAAAATCCACATTTTTTTTTCTAGCTGAAGAAGGGAGCTGAGCAGGCTCTCGAAACCTTCTGGAATTCATTTTATTATTTGTAAATACAGTACTTTACATAAATGTGGATTTTGTATTTTATAAACATATTCACGGGATTGTGAAGAAGATTTGCGAATAATAATAATAATAATAATAATAATAATAATAATAATAATAATAATAATAATAATAATAAAACACTATCATCATTATAAATAGTTTGAGAAACATTTCAAATTAAAATAAAATTCTATTCCATATTTTCGGAATACTTCCGCATTAAGCTGTACTTATTCGTTCGACATTTGGCAGTACCTCGAATTTTTCCCAGAATCCCTCTCGATTTTCCAGCTATAATTGAATATAAAAAGGAAAACCCCGTTTTCTAGGAAGGGAATTTACCGTTGCTAGGCTGCGAGAAGTCTTTCGTAATGACGCCTTCAAAACACTGAGTCGACTAATGGATATATATATATATATATATATATATATATATATATATATATATATATATATATATATATATATATTTACTAACAGAACGTCATTGAAACTGGATGGTATCTAGCGAAGATATTTATTCAATAAAAGTTACAAGATTTCCAGGGCTAACAGTCCTCACTGTCAGGTATTCGTCCTCTAAGTAATTGCATTATTGCACAGATAGTTGTGCAAGTGATAAAGTAAAAACGTATGTATATATATATATATATATATATATATATATATATATGTATATATATACATATATATATATATATATATATATATATAAATATATATATATATATATATATATATATATATATATATATATATATATATATATATATATATATATATATATATATATATATATATATATATATATATATATATATATATATATATATATATATATATATAGTATTGGATCTGTTATCGTATTCCAACTGTTACATCAGTCTCCTTCTGCTTTAATTTACATTATTACAACAAATCTTTTTATACTTATATACCTAGTGCTTCATTTGTATTTTCATTGTATTTTCACGGTACTTTAAAATATCTGTTTTCTATCAATGTACGAATACCTTAATATCTAATATCTCGAGAACATCGGCTTATAAAATAAATCTATAAAGTAATAAAAAAAACACCAGTAAAAAATGCGCCGAAGTTTCTTCGGCACAATCGAGTTTTCTGTACAGCCGCTACAGCGTATAATCAAGGCCATCGAAAATAGATCTATCCTTCAGTTGTCTCGATATAATGCTGTATGAGCCGCGGCCTATGAAACTTTAACCATGGGACGGTGGTGGCCTGTCCTATATCGTTGCCAGAAGCACGACTATGGCTAACTTTAACCTTAAATAAAATAAAAACTGCTGAGGCTAGAGGGCTGCAATTTGGTATGTTTGATTTGATACTGGAGGGTGGATGATCAACACACCAACCTGCAGCCCTCTAGCCTCAGTAATTTTTAAGACCTGAGGGCGGACAGGAAAAGTGCGACAGACAAAGCTGGCACAATAGTTTTCTTTTATAGAGCACTAAAATCCTGTAAATATATAAGTACTTTACTCTTTAGTATTTGATCTCTCGAGAACATCGGCTTTTAAAGTAAAACTATAAAGCAGTAAAACGAAACAAAAAAATAAATAAATGGCAGAAGGAGAAATGAGAAAATCTGCCGACACAAAATGAGAAATTTCGTTACCCTTGTCTCCAGGTTTCTACGACTCTCCCCCAGACGGAATTGGATTTGTCATCTCTTATTTCATTTATCCGTTCTTTGGCCGATTTCTGTCTGTTTGTAGAAAGCGACTTTAAAAAAAAAAAAAAAAAACGAAAATAAAAGGCGAAAACAGAAAATTTTTTGGAAAAAAAAAGAAAATATAAAAGGCGAAAAACA
Source organism: Macrobrachium rosenbergii (assembly GCF_040412425.1). Classification (NCBI taxonomy): domain Eukaryota; kingdom Metazoa; phylum Arthropoda; class Malacostraca; order Decapoda; family Palaemonidae; genus Macrobrachium; species Macrobrachium rosenbergii. The sequence continues at coordinate 26,574,763 of NC_089787.1, read as the reverse complement.
GAAATTTTTAGGTGTCGGAACGAGAAACTTCTGGTGAAAGGATTTTCTTCTATTTTTACTGTTCTTTGGGACCTGGTACTAAAAAGCATTTTTTTTTTTCTGAATCTGGAAGAAAGTTCTTTTTTTCATTCGAGTATCCCAGGAAACTTCAGTTTCAGGGCAAGAATTTTTTTTGCAAACCTGACGCGAAGCTTTTTCAAGTGAAGGGAAATTAAATAAAATCAAGAAAAAAAATATCAATGATAACAATAACATTTTAATGGCTTCATGGTGCTAGAATAGAAGATTACAAAAAAGGGTAAATATTTTTATAACAATATTGCCAATAACAATAACAGAGTGAATAATTTCATTACAAAAATAAGTAAAATTCCCCTTATCTACATTTTCAGCAGAATGATGGTAACAAACCAGACTTAAGTAAGATGATGATGTTATGATCAGTAAAACTCCACAAGATCTGATTGTGATTTGACTTATAAAATTTATGCTGTCAAGCAAGTGAGAAAAGAGGGAGTTGGAGGGGTTGAAGAGCAAGACACCAACACCAGAAGCCTTATAAAAGCTAGTTTCTAGAATGGATCATATATTCCGAGAGAAACAAAGGCAGAGTACATACGCACGGATTTGTAATACTAGATGGAAAAAGGATTAATATGGTTGAATCTTTCAACTGTTTAGGAACAATGATATCCATAAAAGGTTCTCTTGAGTCTGAATTTACTGACAAAACCGGAAAAGGTAAATCAAACAATATGCAGGCTAAGTAAGATCTGAAAATCAAACAGACTGACATTACGTACGAAAGTAAAATCAAACATTAGACTGTACTGCCATAAGGACATGATTCCTGGTCTTCCAGTGAAACTGTTTTTGCAATATTTTGTCAATTTGAGAATAAAGCTTTATGAAGAATATCAAGAGTCAGGTGGAAGGTTAGAGTTAGAAATAATACTATAAGAGACATTATGGAAGTTCCATATATAGATGAGATGGAAATGGAGATAGCCTGAACACACCCTTGGCACAACCCCAGGGTAGTATACTGCCCTAAAATGGAAAACTGCAGTATCTGCAAAATTTTCGAAATTGAGATGTGCCACCGATTGCGCTCGTGAAACACAAAATACACAAGTTATTGCAGTTTCAGAATGATTCTTCGATGCTTTCCACTAGTATTTAGGGGGTCCCATTTGCAGTATCTGCAAAATCAGTATTAAGACAAGGGAGTATCTAACATTTTTCTCAGTTTTGTATTTTTACAGACACTGCAGTCTTCCATCTTAGGGTAGTATAGTAGGTGAGTGTCAGGTAGGCTGCTGTGGGCACCAGAAGAGTAGAAAGACCCAGACAGATTTGGACGAGTTCTATGAGAAGGGAGGCTGGAGATGAGTGGAGATTTGTGGAAGATAAGGCACAAGAAAAGACATTTCACAGAGGCCCTTTGCTTCAAGCAGCAATGGAGACGATGGTGATGATGATGATGATGATGATGAAGAATTAAAAAAAGGAAATAATACAAAAACGGCACATTAGATTAAAGATAAACTTTTATACATATTTAAATACTAGAAGTACCTAAAAGTGAAAGCCAGCTCCTTGTCCGAAAACTCCAAAATTACTGACAAGAGCAAAAACATCCATGACGGAAAACTCCACGGCTCTTATTTCTAATCCTTTCAAAGGTTTACAAAAGTTTTATTTTTTTTTTTCCGGGAATTCCAGGGACTGTGGACGTTCCTGAAACGAAAATTTAAAAAAAATCGGCTTTACTTTTACTTATAACTCGATAAGAGGATCAAAGAAAAAGGTTTTTGCAATAAGACTTCTCCTGTCATTTATATACATTTGCTTCTAATTCTAAACCCCTGTAGTTCATCTCTCTCTCTCTCTCTCTCTCATATATATATATATATATATATATATATATATATATATATATATATATATATATATATATAATATATATATATATATATATATATACATACATATATTTTTATATATACTCATACTTTAACTGCTGAATCATGGATGAACCCTTGGTGTAGTAATACTTCCACATTAGCCTCTTCCTACACCTATACAGAACGCTAATCAGCAATTCGTCAAAACCCCCCACAAATACTAAGCTTTATACCAATATATAATATACATATGTGAAGTATGTGTGAAAAAAAACTCTAGGCTCAGAATTGCCGACGTCCAACACGGGGCCAGTCTCTCTCACTGCTGGCCTATATGCAGTAAGTACAGAAAACGGAGGTAGCTTGGACAGAGCTTCAGAACAATACGTAATGTCCCCAGGATAGGGACTTTCCGTCTAGCAGCTCTTATATAACGGTATTTTTTGACGGTAGGGCACTAAAATAATTAATTTTCTGTACCTTAAATAAGACCGGAAAATATGCAAAGAGGAAAATTGCCCTTATGATGTTTATCCAGACATCTTTCTATGAATTACATTCCTGAAAATTTGTCTCAGGAGGAAAAAAAAAGCAGAAGGTTCTGGTATTCAAATATTTGAATGCCAGAATATCGAAATCTATAATAAAATCTCAAACACCATCATCGCCATTATTATTATTATTATTATTATTATTATTATTATTATTATTATTATTATTATTATTATTATTATTTAGAGGAAAGAGTGTCCAATTTGAATACAAAGAATATCGAAATCTGTAAGAAAATCTCAAACACCATCATCGCCATTATTATTATTATTATTATTATCAAGACATAGCAGGAAAGATGATAGTGTCCAATTTGAATATAAGAATATCGAAATCTATACGAAAATCTCAAACACCATCATCGCTATTATTATTATTATTATTATTATTATTATTATTATTATTATTATTATTATTATTATTATTATTATTAAGAAATAGCAGGAAGGAGGAAAGAGTGTTCAAAGGAAAAAAGGAAAACTTATATTTTCAAGCCAGCTAGGCGAACTTCAGATCATGAGTAAACACAACCTTTGACGTATGATAAAATGGGCAGTATAATCCAGGAAAATATAAGTCATAAAACAACATTTGTAAGATTAAGTGACAATAAAACAGAAATCAGCCTTTCAGTAATCATGAAAATTGTAATGAAACTCAATAAAAATATAGCCCGAAATAAAATAACAAGCATAAAACCCTAAACAGAAGAGGAGAGAAAATAAAAATAGTGGATTTCGAAGCATCGTCTCGGGAACTTGTCCAGGCACTTAATTGGAAAACCAACAACTTTACTCAGACCTCGTTCCAGCGATGTCCACTTCCATTTCAATCAGCGCGAATACACCGGAGGCTGACAGCAACTGTTTTCGAAGCACAGAAATCCGGGGAGAGAGAGAGAGAGAGAGAGAGAGAGAGAGAGAGAGAGAGAGAGAGAGAGAGAGAGAGAGAGAGATTTGTCAGGGCACGGGGAGAGAGAGCTTTATAAATCTAATTCTAGGGTTTTGGAGGACAAGAGAGTAGAATTTTCAGGGGTATGAGGATGGGGGTGTGAAAAGACTTATAAATCCTAATTCCACCCAAAGAGAGAGAGAGAGAGAGAGAGAGAGAGAGAGAGAGAGAGAGAGAGAGAGAGAGAGAGAGAGAGAGAGAATTTGAGGGTATTGGATGGGGGTGTGAATGTCAGAGAGTTGGTTTGGAGGAGAATTTCGCAATAAAATACTTATCCTAATTCCACCCACAGGAAGGAATATATGGGAGAGAGAGAGAGAGAGAGAGAGAGAGAGAGAGAGAGAGAGAGAGAGAGAGAGAGAGATCTGCTAGGTTTTGGAGGACAAGAGTGTGCATTTCCAAATTTAAGACTTATAAAACCTAATTCCACTCACAGGAAGGAAACCAAAACACTGAATGTATGGAGAGAGAGAGAGAGAGAGAGAGAGAGAGAGAGAGAGAGAGAGAGAGAGAGAGAGAGAAATATTTTGCCAGGGGAAGAGGGGATGGAGGTGTGAATTTCAGAGTATATGACTTAAAAATCCTAATTTCATCTAGACAAAGATACCAAATTACTAAATATGTGGATAGAGAGAGAGAGAGAGAGAGAGAGAGAGAGAGAGAGAGAGAGAGAGAGAGAGAGAGAGAGAGAGAGAGAGAGAGAGAGAGACTAAATGGCATAATAAAAATTACCATAACAATCTCTTGAAAGTAGGAAAGAAAACGGGACACAACAAAGGCTTCAAATTTAGATCCTGCGACGGAAGTTTAAATTTATTCCAGTACCTTTATAAGTTCCTGAATTGCTCCGTGCATTCTATGTTTTTCAAAGAGAGAGAGAGAGAGAGAGAGAGAGAGAGAGAGAGAGAGAGAGAGAGAGAGAGAGAGAGAGAGAGAGAAGCTAGGTATCGTGCCAAAAGGAGAGATTTGGATGAAAGTATGAATAACAGTTGACACTGATTCAGAAAAATGATAACATCAATGTAATAAGAAACCAAGATATTCTGTACATAGCGTTTAAAATTATACATACAGAAATATATATATATATATATATATATATATATATATATATATATATATATATATATATATATATAGATAGATAGATAGATAGATAGATAGATAGATAGATAGATAGATAGATAGATAGATAGATAGATAGATAGATAGATAGATATACTGTATATATATCATCGTCATTTGAATATTTTTTCAGCTTACGATAAAACATTCAGAACTGCGACATCAAAATTCCACATTATCAAAATTCCACACTCTCTACACACTCCGAAAAATTATTCTCAAAAAATAATTAATAAAGAGCGCCTCTGAAATTATGCACGGAAAACACACTTCTTCATTAGGGCACGTGTTCACAGCGGAAATGCCATCTCTGAAAACACCGCAGCTTTTTGAAAATTTTCTCGTGGAAAACGAAATCACACCAAAAATCTTTTGACGAAAAAGACAATGCCCACCTAATTGATTCAGGCTCCCCCCTCCGCTCTTGGCGATAATCATCCCACACGTAAAAGAAGGGAAAAAAAACACTTGAATTAAATTGACAATCAATGTAATCACGATTTTCAATTCTAGGGCCGTGAGAGTTGATTGGAAATGTAATTGAAATGCGCGTGACTCAAACCGTGAATAAAAGCTAAGGCGATCGATTTTATTCAAATGAGGCGGTCGGATTCATCCAGTATAAACACTGATTGAGGAGGCCCCCCCTAAAAGGGGGCTGCTACTGGCACGTTAATACTCGGAATTGCTGGTATGTGGTTGAAACCCTGCGCAAAAGACATCAAAGGTAGCCGTTATAAACTTACATATATATATATATATATATATATATATATATATATATATATATATATATATATATATATATATATATATATATATATGACTTTTTTTGGCTTGGTGGCAGCGGTCTTGTCTTTCATTTGAAAGACCTAGGTTCGATCCTCATGTGAGTCAGAAATTTATTTCTGTTCCATTTATATATATATATATATATATATATATATATATATATATATATATATAATAGAAGTAATCAACAGTATATACAGTATATACAAACATACACAAACAAATATATATACATATATATGTGTGTGTGTGCGTGTGCATGTGTTGGTGTGGCAGACCCAACTCAAAATAGTCATTCTTCCAGCCTTAAGCACCCAAATATCAGAGCACATTATCCTTTTCTTCATTTTCTTTTCTTCTTTTTACTGTACATTAATCATGCTAAATGTTCCAATAGGATCAGAAAGACTTTATTTCTCCTTCCAATCATAAACGATTGCAAAGTGCCTGTAAGCGGATTAGGGTGCCGACATGAACCCTTCAACCAATCCGTAAAGGTAGGCCCCAATCCCCTTACAATCCTGAAGACGCGTCCCCCCATTCCACTGTCAATCATCAAAGACAAGAAGGATGAACAAACCCCCTCTCATCCCCTCCACCCCCAAAACCCCCATCCCATCAATTAACACCACCAAATGCATTCTCTCAGTCGCTCCCATCTCTTCCTTACATGGCTTGAATTAGAGGAAATTAATACGTCATCAGGGAGGGTTCCTGATCTCCCTTATAGCTTCGGCCGCTTGTATCTTATTACTTAAATGGATTTATTGATCCTAGCACTGCCAGCAGCGGTCTTTAATTAGTGCTTCTGTTTTTCTCTTGGGCATGAAGCAGAAAGACTTAAATTTCTGACCATAAAGCAGCAAAGACTTACTATTTCTGACCATAAAAAGGAAATTCAACTCTTTCAAGATATTTCTGGCAAATGAGCAGGAAATTTAACTCTTTCTTATTTCTGACAAATGAAAAGGAAATTCAACTCTTTCAAGATATTTCGGACAAATAAGAAGGAAATTTAACTCTTTTTTTATTTTTGACAAATGAAAAGGAAATTCAACTCTTTCAAGATATTTCTGGCAAATGAAAAGGAAATTTAAATCTTTCAAGATATTTCTGACATTTAAAAAGGAAATTTAATTATTTCAGGATATTTCGGACAAATGAAAAGGAAATTTAACTCTCTCAAGATATTTTTGACCAATAAAAAGGAAATTTAACACTTTCAAGATATTTCGCACAAATAAAAAGGAAATTTAACCCTTTTCAAGATATTTCTGACAAATAAAAAAGAAATTTAACCCTTTCAAGATATTTCGGACAAAAATGAAAAGGAAATTTACCTCTTTCAAGATATTTTGGGAAAATAAAAAAGGAATTTAACCTTTTCAAGATATTTCTGACCAATAAAAATGAAATTTAATTCTTTCAAGATATTTTGGACAAAGTGGTCACTTAAATCACGTATAATTACATCTATATAATTTATGTATTTTTTTCCATTATCAAACATCAAAGATTGATACATATGACGGTGTAAACATAATAAAATTATTAATTATGAATTCATACCCAACTGAATTCATTCCAATAGCAAATACCGAACACAATGGTGCCTCACATTAACTGAAAAAAAATTCACTAGTTAAATAAATTACATTTACACATTTCAGAACAAAATTAAACAAAGAAAACAAAAGACCACAACAAATTGTTGAAGGTAACTATGGCTTCATGCAAAAACATTTTTCAAACATAAATTTCCATCGTAAATCACGCTCAACACAATAAACAACAAACAACAACATCAATACCATCAACATCAGCTCAGCCTCCTCCTCCTCCTCCTCCTCCCCCTCCTCCTTCTCCTGCTCCTCCTCTTGTTTGTCACCAAACCTTCCATTCCTTCCTTCCCCGGCAAGTTAACTCCTCTCCCCAAATGTTCACATTCCACTCGGAAGTTCATATTTCAACGCCATCAGAGAGAGAGAGAGAGAGAGAGAGAGAGAGAGAGAGAGAGAGAGAGAGAGAGACGTCCATTTGGTAAGGCACTTCCAGTTACTAATTTCTGCGGGGTTTCCGGTTTATGCCCGCAAACCACTTCCGTGGAATTCGAGTGTATATATATATATAATGTGTGTGTGTGCGCTCTACTTGGCTCGTTTAGGCTGGGAGGGTGTTGGGGGCGGGGGGGGTGCTGAGGAATGCGGCAGTGTAAACAGGCAGATTGGGGAATTTAGTCATTACAATGTATACAGACTTTGTTGGGGGAACTTGGAGCTTTCACCCGATTTGGTTGAGGAATTTCGATAAACTTGGGAGAATTTAGATGTTACTTCGAGTTATTGAAGGGTTTGGACTGGAATATAGAACATAGGCCAAAGGCTAAGCGATGGGACTTATGAGGTCATTCAACGCTGGATAGGAAACTAACAGTAAAAGGTTTGAAAGGTGTAACAGGAGGAAAACCTCGCAGCTTCACTATAAAACAACTGTTAAGAGAGGGTGGATAGCAAGATGGAAAAAGACAATACGAACGGAGGTACAGTAAAAGGAATCAAAGGGGTTGCAGCTAGGGGGCCGAAGGGACGCTGCAAAGAACCTTTAATAATGTAATGCCTACAGTGCGCCTCATGCGCTACCCCCTTACGGAGGTTGATAAACTTGGGGAATTTAGACGTCACTTCGAGTTGTTGATGGGTTTGGGAATTGGGCGCTTGAACTGGCTTAAGTTGTAGAATTTTTATTAGGTTCGGGAATTGAGTTATTACTTCCCGAAGAGGCGTTGGGGTTAAGTTAGCGACTTACAGTAAGTTAGCGACTATGGGATTCAAAGTTTCTTACTTTGAGAGGCGGGTTTACTTCTTCTTCTTCTTCTTCTTCTTCTTCTTCTTCTTCTTCTTCTTCTTCTTCTTCTTCCTTTCTTGTTTTTTTCTGGCCTAGAAAAAGTAAGTACTCGACGAACACTCGTATGGAACGATTTTACCGTAAAGTAAACAAATGAATAACATTCTGGTATATCGAAGAAATACAGCAATTGCGAAAAACGTAAATTCTTTTTACTTCGTAATTCCTGCTCTTACAATTAAATAAATATAAAGGGGGGAGGGAGATAAGAGTATGGTAAGGCCAAAAAAAAAAAAAAGAGAAAGATCTATGAAATTAATCTAAAGTAGGATTATAAAAAAAACAAGTAAATATGGGCAGAATTTTCTTCGGCGCAATCGAGTTTTCTGTATATCGTATAAGCAAGGCCACCAAAATTAGATCCATCTTTCGGTGGTCTCGGTATGATGCTGTATGAGTCGCGGCCCAGAAACTTTAACCACGGCCCGTGGTGGCCTGTCCTATATCGTTGCCAGACGCACGATTATGGCTAAATTTAACTTTAAATAAAATAAATAAATAAATATATATTACGTATATACTGTATATATATATATATGAGAGAGAGAGAGAGAGAGAGAGAGAGAGAGAGAGAGAGAGAGAGAGGCTCCAAAATGTGTTACATTCCTTCTTTAAGCTAAGAATTTGGGATGAGGTTGATAGTCGGGTATTCTCCAAGGATAATCATGACTTATGTACCAACAGAATCCAGCACCGTCGATAACACGATCAAATACTGACTAGACCAAATGATAACAAGGCTACATGTTAAAATTATGTTAAATAATTCAGGTTGAATCATTCGAGAGTACTGGGTGAATTAAAAAGAACGAGGGCCGATATATCACGCTCCTTCGACGATGAGTCGAATATATTATAGTTGCAAGAGTCAGCGCCAATCTTAGGACATCTGTACCACGATATGAATTTTAACGAATAAAAATCAGTATTAGAAAGGCAATGAAACCTCGAGTAAATAACTGGCTCGGGCAAACAATTCCTGTAAAATTAGGGTATTTCTCTGGCGATGAAAGCAAGTAAAAAATGCGCCGAAGTTTCTTCGGCGCAATCGAGTTTTCTGTAGGGCGTATCATACTGTATAGAACTCTCAGCCACGGCCCATGAAACTCTCATCCGCGGCCTATGAAAGTTTCAGTCACACCCAAGTGGTGGGCTATAGCCGTGCCAGACGCATGATTATGGCTAATTTTAACCTTAAATATAATAAAAACTACATAGGCTAGAGGGCTGCAATTTGGTGTGTTTGATGACTGGAGGGTGGATGATCAAAATACCAATTTGCAGCCCTCTAGCCTCAGTAGTTTTTAAGATCTGAGGGCGGGCCCAAAAAGCGCGGACAGAAAAAGTGCGGAAGGACAGACAAAGCCGGCACAATAGTTTTCTTTAACAGAAAACTAAAAAGCAATGAAACCTCGAGTGAAAAACTGGCTCAGGCAAACAATTCCTGTAAAATTAGGGCGTTTCTCTAGCGATAAAAAAAAAAAAAATGGGGAGTTTGACGTGAGACTTCAGGCGAGAGAGAGAGAGAGAGAGAGAGAGAGAGAAGAGAAGAACAAATACGGATCGATAGGAGGCCGCATAAAACTGACAGAAATAGTATAAAATTATCTTTTTCATCACAAGAAACATTGACCGTGCTTGTCGAGTCGACGGGTTTTCGGCTCGTTAAATGACAAGGTACGTGTATGCTGTATTATTATTATTATTATTATTATTATTATTATTATTATTATTATTATTTAGGATGGAACAGGCGCCACTTGTTGCAGAGTTAAACAAACAGGAACAGCCTGGCTATGTTAAATATGAATATTACAACAGTGGTGGCGTTGCATTCGCGACGGAAAATTAGATTTCTGTGGACTATTTGCTGGCACGTGAATTCTATACGTATTAAGAACAAAATTTATTTTGAAATAGGTTGCAGATACTATAAACTTACTACGAAAATGATTCTGTTTTAAACGTTCGCCTCCTATGTGTTATCTCACTCGCTGTATTCTGCATACAAATGAAAACAGATTACATCTGTCCGAAGACTACAAAAAATCAAGCTGTAATTCCATGAGTGTTTGTGATCTTTCACAAACACTCGTCTGACTTCATTTCAGTTAGATGAAAAAACAGGCTAATTTGAAACTGACATAATGTACTAGCAAACACATTGCAAATTTAATAATTGTGCTTCTTCAACTACCAGCATAAAATCGCATCATGAAAGATTTGTTGTATTAATTAGTACGCGCATATGTGCAAACTGTAATACTGTATAAACGTTGCATATATATATCTGTACATACAATTTTCAGTGCTGCATATATATAAAAACAGCAATTAATAAATACAGATAAAGCACGGTGACAACATGTTTGTCATCACGGACATTCATATTTGTGCATTAAATCGAAATTATGTATATATATACATATGAAATAGCTGTATAGATGTACTATATATGCATAGATGTACTATAAATGTGTAGATGTACTATAAAAGTATAGATGAACTATAAATGTACAGATGTACAATACATAAAAAAATTGAAAGCATCTACATAAATGTTCATATACATACATCCAGGACATTCACGGCGCCACGGCCATTTCAAGTATGTATAATAATCCAAAATCTCTACATATATATACACGCATGACTCGCATTCTGGGGAGAGGGGGGGGGTTAAACCCCAAAAATGAAAAACGAGATTAACTGAAAATACGCCGCCATAAAACAGCAAGAGCCTCATTCCAGCGCAGGCTACCAATGGCTATCAATATCATTAGGACAAAGAATGGGCGGTTCGTTAAGCTCTGGGGATTATCAAAATTTCCATATCGCGGCCATATTCTCTCTCTCTCTCTCTCTCTCTCTCTCTCTCTCTCTCTCTCTCTCTCTCTCTCTCTCTCTCTCTCTCACTGACGTTTGGTTTTGTGCTTCCGATGAACCAAGTTTCTCTCTCTATTTCAGACACACGTTTGACCTGTGATGACCTGTTCTTTCTTTTTCTCTCAACAACGAGTTTGACCTGTGATGACCTGTTCTTTCTTTTTCTCTCAACAACGAGTTTGACCTGTGATGACCTGTTCTTTCTTTTTCTCTCAACAACGAGTTTGACCTGTGATGACCTGTTCTTTCTTTTTCTCTCAACAACGCATTTGACCTGTGATGACCTGTTCTTTCTTTTTCTCTCAACAATGCATTTGACCTGTCATGAACTGTTCTGTCTTTTTGACCTACGTGATGACCTGACCTTTCTTTTTTTCTCTCAACAACGCATTTGACCTATGATGACCTGTTCTTTCTTTTTCTCTCAACAACGCGTTTGACCTGTGATGACCTGTTCTTTCTTTTTCTCTCAACAACCCATGATGCGTTTGACCTCAACAATGATGACCTGTTCTAATTTTTCTTTTTTTCTCTCAACAACGTGTTTGACCTGTGATGACCTGTTTTTTCTTTTTCTCTCAACAATGCGTTTGACCTGTGACGACCTGTTCTTTCTTTTTCTCTCAACAACGCGTTTTACCTGTGATGACCTGTTCTTTCTTTTTCTCTTAACAACACATTTGACCTGTGATGACCTGTTCTTTCTTTTTCTCTCAACAACACGTCTGACCCATGATGACCTGTTCTTTCTTTTTCTCTCAACAATGCGTTTGACCTGTGATGACCTGATTTTTCTTTTTCTCTCAACAACGTGTTTGACCTGTGATGACCTGTTTTTTCTTTTTCTCTCAACCCATTTGATGATGACCTGTTCTTTCTTTTTCTCTTAACAATGCGTTTGACCTGTGATGACATGTTCTTTCTTTTTCTCTCAACAATGCGTTTGACCTGTAATGACCTGTTCTTTCTTTTTCTCTTAACAACGCGTTTGACCTGTGATGGCCTGTTCTTTCTTTCTCTCTCAACAACGTGTTTGACCGATGACCTGACCCAATGTTTGACCTGTTCTTTCTTTTTCTCAACAACGCGTTTGACCTGTGATGACCTGTTCATTATGTTAAATCAAATTTTTAGATGACCTGTTTTTCTATTCTCTCTCTCTGACCCACCACGTCTGACCCTCTGTTCTTTCTTTTCTCAACAACGTGTTTGACCTCTGACCTCATTATGTTAAATCTTTCTCTCTCTTTCTCTCTCTCTCTCTTACGCACACAAGTTAACCTATGACGCTGTGCAGGTATCCTCTCTCTCTCTCTCTCTCTCTCTCTCTCTCTCTCTCTCTCTCTCTCTCTCTCTCTCTCTCTCACACACACACACACACGACCTTTAATGTTCTACTGCAGGCTCATCATAAAAACAAATACATTTTTTCTCTCTCTCTCTCATTCACACACACACACACACACACAAGGTAACCTTTGATATTGAGCCGCATGATTATCATACAAAACAACCCCACCCATTCTCTCTCTCTCTCTCTCTCTCTCTTACAAAAAGCTAAGCCCTCGAATGACCTCTCACATTCAAGCTAATAATCCGTGATTTAGTAAATGGCATCATGCTGAATATCACATACTTAGAATTTATTTTATGGGTCATAATATCATGATGCGTAATACATTTCAGTTACGCGTATTTTCACTGTACTGTCTAATAACTCTTTCCATTTTATAATGAGGGAACTGTTCAAACATTCACACAAGTGCGAGGCATGAAAATACAACTGCATACAAAAAAAATTATAATAATATCTCAGGGGTAAAAATTAATTGCATACACAAAAATCATCACAATAATATATCTCATGGGTAAAAATGGGCAAAAATAATTCATGGTGAAATTTGTCTAATTAACAACTTATAACTACAAGATAAGGATAAGCAAGTAAAAAATGCGCCGAAGTTTCTTCGGAGCAATCAGGTTTTCTGTACAGCGTATAATCAAGGCCACCGAAAATAGATCTATCTTTCGGTGGTCTCGGTATAATGCTGAATGAGCCGCGGTCCATGAAATCTTTAACCACGGCCCGGTGGTGGGCCTATCCTGTATCGTTGCCAGAAGAACGATTACAGCTAACTTTAACCTTAAATAAAAAAAAAAATACTGAGGCTAGAGAGCTGCAATTTGGTATGCTTGATGATTAGAGTTTGGAAGATCAACATACCAATTTGCAGCCCTCTAGCCTCGGTAGTTTTTAAGATCTGAGTGCGGACAGAATAAAGTGCGGACGGACAGACAAAGCCGTCACAACAGTTTTCTTTTATAGAAAACTAAAAGGTGTTACAGAATGGAAATACATTTACGTACACATGCTTTTAAATATATTCTATTCGCAGCCTTTTTCCATCACGAATACGGCGTCTCTCTCTCATGCAAGAATGAGTATGTTTACGTTAAATGTGCAATTCACTCTATCATTATTTTTGTAAGAGTTGGTGGAGAGATCAAAATGCCAAGTAAACTTTTATTCACAGAAAATACATCCCATGAAAAAAAGAGGACTGTCGCTTGAAAATGGACTTTTAACAACTGTTAATTCTGCAATGATTATTAGGATTTATGTCGATTAATTCCGTACGTTTTTAGTTTTCTGAAAAGAAAACTATTGTGCTGGCTTTGTCTGTCCGTCCGCACTTTTCCTGTCCGCCCTCAGATCTTAAAAACTACTGAGGCTAGAGGGCTGCAAATTGGTATGTTGATCATTCACTCTCCAATCATCAAACTTACCAAATTGCAGACCTCTTGCCTCAGTGGTTTTTATTTTATTTAGGGTTAAAGTTAGCCATAATCGTGCTTCTGGCAAAGCAACAACGTAGGCCACCACGGCCGGCTGAGAGTTTTATGGGCCACGGCTCATACAGCATTATACCGGGACCACCGAAAGATAGATCTATTTTCGGTGGCCTTGATTATTACTAAGATTATTATAATTTTGTCCGAATAAATGAATAAGCAGTCACACATACAACCACAATCATCCTTCTGTCATGGAGTCAACAAGGATAAACCGCTTAAAGGAGAAAGTTCCTTCACTTGACAACAGCTTCATACAAGTAATCTAGATGTCCATTCAGCTGCTTGTGGACTCTCTTACACTTGAATACCATGAAACTGCCTAACGACTCTTTCCTCTTTCTGGTCAAATACCTCTGCAAACACATCAGCAAGGTCTTAACAAGGTCTTACTCTCTGCTGGGTCTTCCTAGTGACAGTCCGTTTTTACGTACACATAATTTCCTATTCTCTCTACATGACTAAATCACCTCCAGATACATGCATTAATATTTTCACTTATCTTAATATTTCCAAAATATCATCTCGAACTGTTACGATATCAATCTTTCTTACACTAAAAGCTAAGTAAATGATTTATCTAAAGAGTTTCCACGACTTTTCTTTGACTGACAGTCAGAAACACTTAACTTCCATAAAAGAGGAGTTGGCTTAACATCCTCCCCATATTTTCATAATTCTCTGCCTCATTTACTCTATGTATGACCAAGCACATCACCCCATCATAGCTGGTAACATTTACAGTCTAATTCCAACGAACTTTCACAACATAACATTCATATGCCATTTTTTTAAACAAAAAGGACGGTTAAATATTCTAGCCATTTCCTGTTTGCTTTCATCCTTTTTTATGATTATTATCATTAATGTTATCATTTTAATAGCAGAAGCAGTAACAGTAATAGCAAAAATACATTCTTTCACAGTTGCAACTGCCCATCAGTTCCTATTATTACTATTATTATTACTATTATTATTATTATTATTATTATTATTATTATTATTATTATTATTATTATTATTATTATTATCATCACTGCGGTTCTTCGTCCATTATAAATCCTAAACCGCTAACGACTGCAACATCTATTCACAAAGCATAATCCCAGAAAAATTCATCCCCATAAAAATATTCCCTCGAGAACAAAGGCACATGAACAAGCATTCTTATAATTGGCTTTCCTTTAGACTTAACACGATGCCACTCCTCGCAACTTCAAAGCAAAAGCACTGCATGACATCAATCTTGCCCCACATTCACTTCAAGAATGCAAGCAGCATAACAAATAAATACTCTATTAGACGAATGCAAGCAGTATAGCAAGTAAATACTCTATTATAAGAATGCAAGCAGTATAGCAAATAAATACTCTATTATAAAAGTGTATGTAGATGATCTGAAATTTTGTTCTTTTGATTATACAGTTTATTGAATGCTGATTCACTACAATTTTATATGCAGCTTCGTGGGTATTTAATTTTTAGAATTTATTTAACGTAGCAAACAAATGTTAGTCCCAATGGTGCAAAGACCTCAGCAGGCAATTACCAGTTGCAATGTTCCATGCAGCTTAGTAAGCAATTACCAGTCCCAACGGTGCATGTACCTTAAAGAGATCACCAGCTCTAAGGATGCATGCAACTCTGTAGGCAATTACTTGTTGCAAGGGTGCATGCACGCTTAGTGGATATTTACTCACGGAATGCATGCACCTGAGTAAATGTTAACTCTAAGAGTGCATGCATCTTAGTGAACGCTTCCTTCAGAAGTATATATAAGAAACTTTATGAATATTCACTCAGAGTCAGCAGCTTAGTTGATGTAAGCGAAAGTAAACCAGATGGAAATAAAAAAAAAAACATGTAAACAATGCGCCGATCTATCTTTCGGTGGTCTCGGTATAATGCTGTATGAGCCGCGGCCCATGAAACTTTAACCACGGCTCGGTGGTGGCCCACCCTAATCGTTGCCAAAAGTACGATTATGGATAAATTTAACCTTAAATAAAATAAAAACTACTGATGCTAGAAGGCTGCAATTTGGTATGTTTGATGATTGGGGGGTGGATGACCAACATACCAATTTGCAGCCCTCTAGCCTTAGTAGTTTTAAAGATCTGAGGACGGAGAGAAAAAGTGCGGACAGAAAAAAGTGCGGACGGACAGACAGAGCTGGCACAACAGTTTTCTTTTACAGAAAACTAAAAAACTGGAAACAAGAATATTAGGAGAACGCAAACCTCCACCAGGGTTGGTAAAATCTAACAGCGCCCCCTTCCGGATACGATCCCTGACCTGAATCTCTTCCAAAATCTGCTCACCTGTTGCCTGTCACGAATTCCACCTCTGGACACATTTTCATAAACATCCACGCATAACTTTTTTTGCGTAATCCTTCTAACAAACAGACAAAAATGAACCTGAAACCTACAAAAACTTCAGGCGACCTTTCCGAAAATTGGAGATAAAGTAAGTGGAAAACATAGCCGAGGAGGGAATTCCAAAGCATCGAGGCAAGGAAACGAGTAGTAACAGCCCTGAGCCATACACAGAGAGAAACACCGATTCCCATAGAATGAATATGAGCAGAAGCAGGGCGAAGGGTGGGCGGAGGATTCTTACCATTTCAAGGGAAAGGACCAAAATAATACTTACTGAAAAGCATATGCA